>NC_072000.2:28691975-29001790 GCF_028885655.2 Pongo abelii
TTTTGCTATTTTAATTATAAAGTCATTTTAAACTACTGAAGATTGGTCAATTTAGAATGCATGCTCCCCATACTGAAAAATAGTAAGTACAATTTAACAAAAGAGTGTTTATTGCGTCTTTACCAGCAACATATGCATGGCACTTAGCAAAGGTACAGGTCCTTGGATGTTTGAATTTTCAACACTGTCATGAGCCATATAATGATTCAACTTTCCCATCACTTGTCTATGTCCAAATTGCCTCAAAAGTCTTGCACAATGAGTGGTAACAGCATTTGCCCTCAGTTTGGTGTACAGCTGATTGTGAACAGAAATACATAGGCAGCTATTAGAATCTCATGTTCATCCGGATGACACAGCTGTGTTGCATTAATATTTATATTATGAAAATGAAAGCATAAGTTTACATTCTCACAGACCTGTTGAATTTTGAGAAAAATCTGAGGACTCTCAGAGGTCCTAGGGCTCCAAATTAAGAAATCTTGGTTGAATTATCACCTAAGTTTCAGCCCCATTTAATTCTCACAGAAACCCTATGACATAGACGCTAGCATCAACCCAACTCCACCAACGAGGACTCTGGGGCACACAGAGGTTAAACAACTTGTTCAGCACCACACAGGCTGTGAGAGAGGAATGAGGATTTCATCCCAAGCCCATCTGTCTCCAAAGCCTCTCTTTTGAGAACTCTCAATACCCCTACTCTAGAAAATCTGTCCAGAATCCCGAGGGAAGTACATAGGAGTGATCACTGGGCAGACAGGGACACATGCCTAGCCTCTTTGCAGTTACTGGAAAAAGTTAACCATAAGCTGAACTAATGCAGTGTCTGTTTTGTGGGACAAAGGTCTCAATTGTAAGAACCGATTTACCCCACATGTACTTTCTCTCAGAATCAGCCTCAAAGCCTTCAGGCCTCATCTGGACATTTGAGGCCCTTACCTGAAGCCAGTGATGAGCTGTATTGTTGGATGAAAATTGCTGTCTGTGCCTTGAAGTCTGGCAGCCTGTTCATTCATTTATTCATTAACTAATTGTACAGAATAGTGGGCTACCCTTCCAGGTATTCTATCAGTATAAGAAAGCAACTCACAGGTCCTTACTCTCTCATTTACAGACCTAGAATATTGCCTTTGGTTCCCTTACTATTGGGCATGAGTGACTCCTTCCATCTCTCTCAAAAGAAGGCATGAATTTGCTGTAGGGTGGTGAAAAAATATTAACTAATCTAGGCATCAGAAACTGGGTGGAAGTCCTGCTTCTGCTCTTAAAAGCTCTGTGACCTTGAGCAAATCATTTATCTCATCTGATCACAATTTTCTCACCTTTAAAATAAGAATATTGATAATGAATTTATTGTGAGGGTTCTATAAGACTATGTGTATGACAACACTAGGGATTTTGAAAATTTTCAACAGTAGAACAGGTTATTATTTTTATGTCCCCCAAACACTTACTGTGTACTTATTAAATGTCAGTATCTGTGTTGGCACTGGAAATACAAAGATTAGACACGATCCCTGATCTTAATGAACTTGTAGTTTAGTGAGGGAGATTAGTGTTTAGATAAGAACATTGTGATGTAGTAAGATGGATAATTGTAGAATTATATGCAATGAAATAGAGGCAGTACCCAAAGCGACTTGAGTAGGACAGTTTAAGCTACATAGAGCAGAGACATGAACTTAGCTTCTAACTAACATTACAAGTCATAGAAACACCCAGAAGCATGGTGTGTTTGGGAATTAACATCAGTGAGGTGGGGCAGGATGTGAGGTAAGTATCCCTAGGTCACAGAGGACCAAGGGTCCAGACTTGTTCTACTTTAGCTGTACCATGATTAGATACCGTTGTAATGCTCACCCGTGCTATTTCCTTTCTACCCAGAACTGTAGAAAGTAATTGTTTTGTGCCAGTTTAGAATGCACTTGGAGGATGAAAAACATCAAACATTCTCCACTTAATTGGCTTTTGTTGCTATTTTTGCATTATGGTTGCAGGACCAGCTCTGAGAATTTTAGAGCCACCTCAACAGGGTGTTCCGTCTTGTTCTTTTTGATAGGTCTCCTTTCCTTTTGGCAGGCTGTTAATTTCCTCTGAATATATAATTTGGCCTCTGCATTGTTGCTCTTTTGATGGCCTATTTAGGCCCCCAGAACTAGAATACACTTGGCCAAATGCATTATAAACAAAGGAGATTTTACCTCTGTAGTTCTTTAGGAAACAGGTAGAATTTCCATTCCTTCTATGAAGTTGATGCCTGGAGCACTGAGTGAATTAACTTGTCTTTTTGCCTTATTGAATTGATCAGAATATTTGGCATCTTTCATTTTCAACCCTTGTCGTCATTATTGCCTTGTGACTTTTGTGAAGAATGCAGTTTCCATTACATAATTCTATAAACTCAATCAAACCATGACTCAGAAAGTGTTGATATCCTCTGAATGACATTTTCAACAGATTCCCCAAACAGTATGGATTGAACAGCATCATCCATTGAACTAATGAAAGCTGGAGCCTGTATTATCCTCAGTCCACTGCCTTAAACCTCAGGGAACAACTAAATACCTGTGTATTGGAGGCAATGAAAAGAGAAAGTATCATAAGTCTGTGGGCCCTTTTGATTTGGTTTGACTGCAACATGATTTCACAGCCTACATCACAGCCACAGGCCCTTCTTATAAATAACTTTTTCAGTCTGAATTTGAAAATGTGCAGGTAGTTTTTAGAAAGTGTGGTCTGGATCAGAGGTCTCCAACATGGGATGATCACACCCACAAGACAATCCATTGCCACACTGGAAGAATATATTATAACTAAGTATATATATAGCATGCATAAAATATTAGAACTAATATAAAATATAGTACTTAAACATAAAATTAGTTATCATATATTAGAACTAATATAAAAAAGACGAAGAAATGAAGAAATTGGTAGTGCCCTCAGATGGTCTAGATTTCCGATGGTCAAGGTGCCATGAGGGGAGGGGTGGTGCCGCACAACAGTGCTGTCATTCATCCTTTTCTTTCAGCATCTTATGAGGGTTTGCAGTTTACATATATAAGCATGGGAAATGGGCAACGGTCTTAAAAGATTTATGTATTGAAATCATGTGATAAAGGTAATGCAAGGTCAATGGCAGAGGTGATCACATCTGACAAGAAATCGACCCATAACTTCAACATTATAAACAAAACTATTTGAAATATGGATTTTCTTATGAGCTGAATTGTGTCTCTACCCCACCCAATTCATATTTTGAAATCCTAACCCTCCAGTATCTCAGAATATGACATTTTTTAGAGATAAGGTTTTTACAGAGGTAATTAAGTTAAAATGAGCTCATTAGGGTGGGCTCTACCAATATGACTGGTGTCCTTATAAAAGAGGAAATTTGGACACAGAGATATGAATAGAGGGAAGAACATGGGAAGACCCAGGGAGAAGACAAACATCCACAAGCCAAGAAGAGAGACCTGGAACAGATCCTTCTCTCGCAAGAACAGCTCACAATAAACCGATGCCAACACTTTGATTGATCTTGGACTTCCCGCCTCTAGAACAGTGAGACAAGAAATTTCTGTTGTTTGAGCCACCCAGTCTTAGCTCTTTATTAAGGCAGCCCTAACAAACTAATATAGATTCACGTCCAGTCTCATTAGCCATGTGCCTTAGTCATTGTATATTATGCCTTGAGTTATTAATTAATGATAGTGTGAAGCCATTACGACTAGAAAGACATTTGAAACTATGCTTTCAGAACATGAAGACAAACCAAGACTTCACAAAAAATGAAATGTATTCAATTCACTGCTGCCACTGAAAATATTACCATCAATAATAAGATCTCTAAGAGGAGAAGAAAGGATTTTTTGTGCCATTAAAAAATAAAAATTTTAAAATAGTGACATTTATTTTAATTTGGCTCCTAAAATTATTTTATTTCTACTTTGCTATATAGATAATATGATATCTATATAGTAGTACATGCATATAATTTACAAATAAATATACATAAATATGATCAAATGCTAAAATGTGTTTTATTGATGAGGTATGTAATTTAAAATGTTTAGGGACCACTGGCCATGATAATGTGGCTTAGATTCCTCCTTTCTAAACCTGGCTATTTTAGGTTCTTCAGATATAGGACATGTTAGGGCAATTTATCAAGGAAATAGAAGTCCTGAACTAACCAAAGTTTCACTATAAGAGGAAAGAATTTATGAATTGGATGACTCATATTCTCCTATGAAGATTTAGATAAAAATGTTTTCTTTATAGGTATCAGGTTTTAAAGATAGTTTCTAAAATGATTTAAATGAACCTGTTTTTAGAAAGTAAGTTTTGTTTATTTTTTAAACATTGGACTTTCATTTAATACTATTGGTAAAGTTCCCACAGTGGCAAGAAAATCAGGCACAGCCCTACAAAGTAGTGAATGGTACTTAACAACCCATTTATTTGGAAGTATTTTTGGTATTTTGTATAGAAGAAAATCAGGAAGTTCAGCAGCTACCTCTGGAGAATGCAATTTGATTCAGTCAAAGCATCAGTGTGCAGAACTGGGTAAGGAGAGAATTTCACACACATCACATACATACTCATATACACACATTAATACATACACACACATGCATAAATATACACTTATACATACACACAGACTTACATATTCACAAATACACACACATTACACACACCAGCATTTATGTATCCTAAGGGAAAGACTTTTTATCAGAGACAAAGCTACTAACTTCCATGGTAGAAGAATATATAAGGCTGGGTGCCGTGGCTCATGCCTGTAATCCCAGCACTTTGGGAAGCCAAGGTGGAGAATTGCTTGAGTTCTGGAGTTAGAGACCAGCCTGGACAATATAGGGAAACCCTATCTCTACAAAAAATTTTTAAAAATTAGCCAAGTGTAGTGGCATGCACCTGTAGTTCCAGCTACTTGAGAAACTGAGATTGGAGAATTACTTGAGTCCAGGAGGTACAGGTAAGACTGTGTTGGCTGTAAGACTGTGTTGGCTGTGATTGTGCCACTGCACTCCAGCCTGGCCGACAGAGCAAGACTCTCTCTTTTTCTCTCATTGTGGAATGATTATTAAATGATGATTACTCTATATAGTACTATATATATATAGTCATATACACACACACACACACACACACACATATATATAAAGTCAGAAAACTCCACAGACATTAGACTTCATAAGGCAAGTCACTGTGTGCTTACACATCCCAGTGTTTTGTTCTTCGGAGCCTTTTTAAGAATGGAAGGAAATAAAAAATGCAAGAACTTTTTATGATTATTTATTGTGCCACTGCTAATTTGAAGCCTGCCACTCATAACATGGGGAATGATGATTGCTATATATATAGAATATATTACTATATATTACCTCTTACTATTCTATATAGTAAAAGGCTCCGAAGAACAAAACATTTGGGATATGTAAGCACACAGTGACTTGCCTTATGAGGTCTAATGTCTGTGGAGTTTTCTGACTTTATATATATGTGTGTGTGTGTGTATATATATATGACTATATATATAGTACTAAATAGAGTATATATAGTAATATATTCTATATATAGTAATATATAGTAAGATTACTATATATAGAAATATATAGTAATATTTTTATATATATTTTAACATATAGTAATATATATTACTATATATGTTATATGTAAAACAATGTATACTATATATAGACATGTCTATATATAGACATATTACTATATATAGAAATATATAGTAATATATATTACTATGTCTATATATAATATATAGTAATATATATTACTATGTCTATATATAATATATATTGTTTTGCATATACTATATTATGTATGTTATATAATATAATAAAATATATAATATATAATATACTATAATATATAATATTATATAATATATATCTCAAAGGATGGTTACACTTTCAAAAGGCAAGGATAAAATAAGGGGCAATTTAGGAAAATAGGAATATATAGTATATTATGTATAAACAATATACACTATATATTATAGTATAATAATATATATACTATATATAAATGTATATGACTATATATATTACTATATATTTCTATGTGTATAGTACTATATGTATAGTAATCATCATTCCCTATGTTATGAGTGGCAGGCTTCAAATTAGCAGCAGTACAATAAATGATCATAAAAGGCTCTTGCATTTTTTATTTTCTTCCATTCTTAAAAAGTCTCCAAAGAACAAAATATGTGTATAGTACTATATGTATAGTAATCATCATTCCCCATGTTATGAGTGGCAGGCTTCAAATTAGCAGCAGTACAATAAATGAACATAAAAGGCTCTTGCATTTTTTATTTTCTTCCATTCTTAAAAAGGCTCCAAAGAACAAAATATTTGGCATGTGTAAACGCACAGTGACTTGCCTTATGAGGTCTAATGTCTGTGGAGTTCTCTGATTACCATCAAGAAAAGCAGAAAGAAAAACATTGGTTCAGGATCATTTCTACTTATCCTTTTCTTTCCAGGTAAAAGAAATCTTTACCTGGGTCTAGACCAGCAAAAGCTCTTTGCAGCAGCAGATACACATCACTGGGTATGGCTGGTTCTCAAACATGCACTTGATTTTATTCACAAGTCTTACAAATCATCACATGTCCAAAGAAACACCTAGGTGAACTAAAGTTCTGATTTGATACACTCACTGCCACCTGTCACTCACAGCCTGCAAGTC
Organism: Pongo abelii; assembly: GCF_028885655.2. Lineage (NCBI taxonomy): Eukaryota > Metazoa > Chordata > Mammalia > Primates > Hominidae > Pongo > Pongo abelii. Next base: position 28,698,714 of record NC_072000.2, read on the forward strand.
TCTGTGCCAATGTCAGAAGCTGGAAATATATTATGATGGTTAAGATGAGTCCCCACCTGTGCTCCTTATCAGTCATTTTCTAGTGGATTGTAAGCTGCTCATGTGGCAAAGTTAACCTCTTGGGAAGAAGGGGTAGATGGAGAACAATAGAAGAGGTGGAACTAAGTCCTGGGGTACTCCAGTATCAAGAGATTGAGGAGAAGGAACTGGGATCAGTTGGATGTCAGGAAAGCAAAGCAAGAGTGTCATCATGGGAACCAAGAGAAGAGAGAGTGATCAGCTCTATGAAATGACACCCCCATTTTTACATCCCCCAATTCCCCATTTGTCTTTCTCAGCTGCAAACATGGATGATTTTCTTCTACGCCGTGAGGTCAATGAACATATCAGTAGAAATTCCTAGCTCTCAGAACCATTTGGGACTTTTGCAACCTATACAAAACTTCAATATCCTCCCTTTCTTCCTATTTTATATTTTCTCTTTTGAATTTAATCCTCATGCGATTAGAATATGCTAAAAGGGACCAAGCTTAGATTAGCAGAAGAATTTTGCTAAAGGGTCAATGATGCTTTTGGCAATGAAATTCCATTCAGCATGTATTTACTAAATGCTTACTAAGTATAAGATGCTATTCTCAATGCTGTAGGAAAAAAATTAAAATGCTATGTTCACTGAAATCAACATCTCAAATATTTGCAATGTAGGAATGAAATTACCTTAAAAGAGATAATGCATAAATTGCTGTGGAGGTACAAAGGAGGAAGAGATCACATTCAGTGGGAGGGATTATAAAAAACCTGGAGGAGGATTTAGTGTGTGGGTGGACCTCAAAGGATGGTTAAGCTTTCAAAAGGCAGGGATAAAATAAGGGGCAATTTAGGAAAATAGGAACAACATGAGCAAAGGCACAGAGATGGGAAAGTATAGCTTGTTTTTGGAGAAATGGTCATAGTTAAATTTAGCTGGAGCATAAGGATATGTATGTAAAAAGAAGTGAGTAAGATTGAAGGAGAAGTGATGGCATACGTCAGAGAGTCCTGGGTAGGGAGGCAGTGAGGTAGGGAGGTGGGGAGACCACACGGTGAACTGCAAAGAGCATGTGCTTCCCAGCCAGAGATGGGTTAGAAATCAAGGATCTCCCCAAAATATTAGCTCTGCAATAGGATTGTCAAATCATGTCTACGAATCTATAATTTTTCTAACACAAAAGACACGTGTATACTTACCTTAAAAAAATACCATGGCCAAACCAAACTATGATGTTCATAATGATGGCTGTGAGACTTTTTTGTTAACACTTTTTGTTAACAAAAAGTTAAATTGTGTTCAGTGTATCTAGTCTAAGAAGTCAGGAAAGTGAATAGGAGGCTGGGGCTGGGTAAGGGCACCTAGGAGTCATTGAAGACAGCTTTCCTAAGAAAGGTTGGTGTAGGTTGTACAGGAAAGAGGGCTGTAATAAGACCTTTTGTATTTTGAAGGTTTAAAATCCAACTATACACCCCAATCTGAGGGAGGGAAGAGAGAAAAGGATTCTGGATCTGAGAAGTGGTGAATGTTGGAGCGAGTCCTGAACAGCATCCCTCGGGGCTGGGCAGCATTTGGGGAAGCGGGCGTATGCGGCACGAGAGTGCAAGGAAGGAAGAGCTGCAACCGCGTGGCTGAGCTCAGCCCTGGGAGATGGGGCGGTCCTTCCTCTGGGAGCCACGGAAATTTCTACCTGGGTCTGGGCGGGCAGAGGCTCTGCAGCAGCGGACACGCATCACCGGGTAGAGCCAGTCTTCAACAGTGCCACCGTGTGGCAGAGAGGAGCAGTGGCAGTTATAACTCCGTAGAATTATATGCCGCTTCTCCCAGCCCAGCCTTGAAAACTCCCCGGAGTGTGAGGGCTTCAGCATCTAAGGACAAAGCCCAGTGTGTATGTGGAGAAGGCTTAAAAAAGCCGATACCGTGCCTCTTGATAATAGGGAATTTGAAAACTTGATAAATTCATTGAAAAGTGCAGAGAAGTGGCGAATTCAAATTTGTACGGCAGTTCTAAGTGATAATTAGAATAAAATCATTCGATAAAAAGGAAAAATATATCTAGTTTTAAAGGGTTAGCTTTTGTCTTGCTAGCAAACTCAGCTGTCTAGAAACTCACATTCCTAAGGTTCTGGATTGAGATTTTCTTTTGGTTTTCGTTCATCAGGGAATGAAGTGAAAGGATTGAATTTTCACTTTACACTTAACTCAGGCTCAATAAGAGTCTGGAGGAGACAGTCTCTAATAATCCCATAATCCTAGATGTCCTGTCTATACATTTTAACATCTCTGCATTTACTCCTTGAGTTTCTTGTGGATGAGGAAGGATTTTGAAAGGGAGATGATGAGAAAAATATCACTCATATTAGTTACTGACTGAATTACATCCATTTCTGGTCAGTCGTGATTAGGTAAAGCTCTAAATTTCAATCAGGATCTTGGCTAATTGTGCTTTGGGTTTGATAAGGAGTCACTGAAAAGTGAGCAATGAATAAGATTAAAGCTAGGCATTTCTTTTTAAACTAATGTATCATTCATTATTGGTTTAGTGCTCATCAGGTTTTGGTAAATAAATCAAAATCTTAGATTTGGAAAGTTCTATAGTGGTCATTTAGTTCAACCTTTTATTCCTAGGCAGGAGACCTTTTCTGCAAAATACCTGACTTTTTGTGACAGAAGATCAATCAGTTCAGGATCTGCTAAAACACACCTAGGGATGTAAAACTCACCACTTTGTGAAGCAGAACATTCACCTAATATTCAGACTGTAGCCTGGGAGCAGCCATGGGGCATCCCTGGAGAGTTAGCAGGAAATGCTCAATCTGAGTCCCTATCCCAGACTTGCTGAATCTGAATCTTCACTTGACAAGATTCCTGGGTACTGGGTACTCATATATACGTAATGTTTGAAAAGCACTGGCTAATTCTATCGTTAGATGGTTTCAAATGTTAGAAACTGACATCTTACTAAAACCTGATGTACTGGTGTGGTCTGTGAACCGATCCCTACAGCCTCGGCTGTTAGCCCAACTTCTGGCCAAGGAAATGGCCACCTCATTTCCTTACACTCAGTAGTTTCTGACTTTCCTGGGTGTGACAGCTGGGCTTTGGCACAGCTTTGGTCACATTCTCTGTGGTAGGAGCTGTGGCAACTCCAGGGCTTGGGCCAGATCAGATCCTGCTGCACCACTGAGGCTCTGGCTCTCTCAGTGCCCCCTGAAGGGGTAGGAGACGGTTATTAAGAAGTGTAGGGGTATTTCACTTTGGGAGGCTGAGGAGGGCGGATCGCTTGAGGTAGGGAGTTCGAGACCAGCCTGACCAGCATGGTGAAACGCTATCTTTACTAAAAATTCAAAAATTAGCTGGGCATGGTGGCACATGCCTGGAGCCCCAGCTACTGGGGAGGCTGAGACATGAGAATCCCTTGAGCCCAGGAGGCGGAGGTTGCAGTGAGCTGAGATCATACCACTGCACTCCAGCCTGGGTGACAGAGTGAGACTGTCTCAAAACAAAACAAAACAAAAAGAAGTGTAGGGATATTTGTGCTATGTGGAGAGTGAAGAGTCAGGAAGGATCCGGGAGATAAATGACTAGCTCCTCTTCTTCCTGCTGACTGCTACATAGTGCAGTGCCTGCCCTGCTTCTGCAGAGACGTGTGACCAGCGGTGTTTCTTGGGAAGCTGTGTACAGCCTGATAACATACTATTTTTTTCTTGCTCTCCCTCCTTCCCTGCCACATGTCTTTTTTTTTTTTTTTACCTTTTGCTCCCAAATAAAGCAGTAATGCCTAAGCTTTGCCTTAGAGTCTGTTTTCTAAGGAACCTAGACTAAGACATCTGCCCTGTATATGTTTCACTCACTGCTTCTAATTCTGCCATCTGGCTGACTTTGGAATGGTCAACATCTTTCATATACTTTCTTCCTTTAAATTCTACAGTGCAGCTACCAGGCCTTCTCTTTTCTTGGTCAAACACCCTCGGCTTCCTTTAATGATTCCTCAAAGTGCAGTTTTAGTCTCTCACCTCTTGCCTCAGTTTAATATGTCATTGTCTTAAATTGTGGCTCCTTGACTGCTCTGTTGGGTTTGGTCAGTGCAGGGCTGAGTTCATGATGGGGGGATGGGCTTCTCATTTCCTTTATTGTGGGTATTGTACTATTAATACAATTAATACAGCTGTCCTGACCTGGACCTCTTCTTGTGGGAATGCTGGCTATTTGAGTTGTGGTGACCTGACCGGTTAAAAATGAGCTTAGGGAAATTAGATTGAGAGTGAGCAAGGTTTGGCCTTCTGTGTCAGCTTCTGAGGAAGGCCAGGGTCCTCCATTGGCCCTGGAGTTCTTTAGGATGTCTGTTTTTCTTAAAGATAAACTTGTATTGACTCCCAAGTCAGAGGTGGTGAGATGAGGTGTTCACGTTACTTCCCAGGAGCTTTGCCCTCCTTGGGGTTAGAGTCTTCATTTTCTATTGCCTAGACAAACCCAGAGCCAGAGGATTCCTAAAAAACATTCAAGATTGTACCACATTCACAAGAATGTGAATCTTGGAGGATGACCTAATAGCCATATGAACTGTTCTAAAGTATAGAACATCTTGTTATTCTGGATGCCTTTTTTTTTTTTTGTTTTTTAAAAAAAAGACTCTATCCCCTACCAAGTTTTAGAAACTTTTATGCTGTATGAATCGGCATTAGCTGAGTGCTTATAGGGAGCAAGCACTGTACCAATTTCATGGGAAGCACAGATAAAGGTAAGAGATAATGCCTCCAGGGTCTTGTGAAGGCAAGACATGTATTACAAAAGATACCTAATACTATGAGGAGCCTATGACCACTGAATGAGTTCAGAGGAGGGGAGGACCCTATGGCATGGAGAAGTTAGAGAGGTGCTATGGAAACTTCAGTGAAGAGACCCTTAGATTTACGGTATGACTCTTTCCTTTAGCCCTCCCAGCAGAAAGTTACAGACTGGAAACTATCTTGGTATTTCCTTTATACCTAAAGGCAAAGGACATGTCATATTCTTGATATTTACAGAACACTGTGAAAACATATGGTGCAGTACCTTATCAGGGCAGAGAAATGACTACATTTTTGCTTTTAGTTAAAAACACTGGGTTGAATCAGGGATTCCCAGGCAAGATGGCCAAATAGGAACAGCTCCGGTCTGCAGCTCCCAGTGAGATCAATGCAGAAGGAGGGGGATTTCTGCATTTCCAACTGTGGTACCAGGTTCATCTCACTGGGACTGGATTGACACTGGGTGCAGCCCACGAAGGGCAAGCAGAAGCAGGGTGGGGTGTTGCCTCACCCGGGAAGTGCAAGGGGTCAGGGAACTCCCTCCCATAGCCAAGGAAAGCCATGAGGGACTGTGCCATGAGGAACAGTGCATTCTGGCCCAGATACTACGCTTTTCCCACAGTCTTTGCAACCCACAGACCAGTAGATTTCCTCAGGTGCCTGTGCCACCAGGGACCTGGGTTTCAAGCACAAAACTGGGGTGCCTTTTGGGCAGACAACAAGCTAGCTGCAGGAGTTTTTTTCCATACCCCAGTGGTGCCTGGAATGTCAGCAAGACAGAACCATTCACTCCCCTGGAAAGGGAGCTGAAGCCAGGGAGCCAAGTGGTCTTGTTCAGTGGATCACACCCACACAGAGTCCAGCAAGCTAAGATCCACTGGCTTGAAATTCTTGCTGCCAGCACAGCAGTCTAGAGTTGACCTGGGATGCTGGAGCTTGGTGGGAGGAGGGGTGCCCACCATTGCTGAGGTTTGAGTAAGCAGTATTCCCCTCACAGTTTAAACAAAGCCTGGAAATTTAGACAGAGCGGAGCACACCACAGTGCTGCAAAGCCACTGTAGCCAGACTGCCACTCTAGATTCTGCCTCTCTGGGCAGAACATCTCTGAAAGAAAGGCAGCAGCCCCATTCAGGGGCTTATAAAACTCCCATCTCCCTGGGGACAGAGCACCTGGGGGAAGGGGTGGCTGTGGGTGCAGCTTCAGCAGACTTAAACCTTCCTGCCTGCCGGCACTGAAGAGAGCAGAGGATCTCACAGACAGTACTTGAGCTGTGCTAAGGGACAGGCTGTCTCTTCAAGTGGGTCCCTGATCCCCGTGCCTCCTGACGGGGAGACACCTCCCAGCAGGAATCGACAGACACCTCATACAGGACAGCTCTGACTGGCATCTGGCGGGTGACTTTCTGGGAAGAAGCTTCCAGAGGAAAGAGCACGTAGCAATCTTTGGTGTTCTGTAACCTCTGCTGGTGATACCCAGGCAAACAGCGTCTGGAGTGAACTCCCAGCAAACTCCAGAAGACCTGCAGAAGAGGGGCCTGACTGTTAGAAGGAAAACTAACAAACAGAAAGCAATAGCATCAACATCAACAAAAAGGATGACCACGCAAAATTTCCATCCGAAGGTCACCAACAGAAAAGACCAAAGGTAGATAAATCCATGAAGATGAGGAAAAACTAGCACAAAAAGGCTGAAAATTCCGAAATCCAGAATGCCTCTTCTCCAAAGGGTCACAACTCCTCACCAGCAAGGGAACAAAACTGGATGGAGAATGAGTTTGACAAATTGACAGAAGTTGGCTTCAGAAGATAGGTAATAACAAACTCCTCCAAGATAAAGGAGCATGTTCTAACCCAATGCAAGGAAGCTAAGAACGTTGACTAAAGGTTAGAGGAGTTGCTAACTAGAATAACCAGTTTAGAGAAGAACATAAATGACCTGATGGAGATGAAAAACACAGTACAAGAACTTTGTGAAGCATACACAAGTACCAATAGCTGAATTGATCAAGCAGAAGAAAGGATATCAGAGATTGAAGATCAACTTAATGAAATAAAGCATGAGGACAAGATTAGGGAAAAAAGAATGAAAAGGAAAGAACAAAGCCCCCAAGGAATATGGGACTACATGAAAAGATGAAAGAGAGGACACAAACAAATAGGAAAACATTCCCTACTCATAGATAGGAAGAATCAATATTGTGAAAATGGCCATACTACTCGAAGTAATTTATAGATTCAATGCTATCCCCATCAATCTACCATTGACTTTCTTCAGAAAACTAGAAAAAACTACTTTAAATTTTATATGAAACCAAAAAAGAGCCCGTATAGCCAAGACAATCCTAAGGAAAAGTAACAAAGCTGGAGGCGTTATGCTACCTGACTTCAAACTATACAACCAGGCTACAGTAACCAAAACAGCATGGTACTGGTACCAAAACAGAGAGAGAGACCAATAGAACAGAACAGAGGCCTCAGAAATAATGCCATACATCTACAACTATCTGATCTTTGACAAACCTGACAAAAACAAGCAATGGAGAAAGAATTCCCTATTTAATAAATGGGGTTGGGAAAACTAGCTAGCCATATACAGAAAACTGAAACTGGACCCCTTCCTTACACCTTATACAAAAATTAACTCAAGATGGATTAAAGACTTAAACATAAGACTTAACACCATAAAAACCCTAGAAGAAAACCTAGGCAATACCATTCAGGACATAGGCATGGGCAAGGACTTCACATCTAAAACACCAAAAGCAATGGCAACAAAAGCCAAAATTGACAAATGGGATCTAATTAAACTAAAGAGCTTCTGCACAGAAAAAGAAACTGTCATCAGTGTGAACAGGCAACTTACAGAATGGGAGAAAGTTTTTGCAATCTATCCATCTGACAAAGGGCTAATATCCAGAATCTACAAAGAACTTAAACAAGTTTACAAGAAAAAAAAACCCATCGGAAAGTAGATGAAGGATATGAATAGGCAGTTTTCAAAAGATATGAATAGGCAGTTTGTGGAAGACAGTGTGGCGATTCCTCAAGGATCTAGAACCAGAAATACCATTTGACCCAGCAATCCCATTACTGGGTATATACCCAAAAGATTATAAATCATGCTACTATAAAGACACATGCACATGTATGTTTATTGCAGCACTATTCACAATAGCAAAAACTTGGAACCAACCCAAATGTCCATCAATGATAGACTGGATTAAGAAAACGTGGCACATATACACCATGGAATACTATGCAGCCATAATAAAGGATGAGTTCATGTCCTTTGCAGGGACATGGATGAAGCTGGAAACCATCATTCTCAGCAAACTAACACAGGAACAGAAAACCAAACACTGCATATTCTCACTCATAAGTGGGAGTTGAACAATGAGAACACATGGACACAGGGAGGGAAACATCACACACTGGGCCTGCTGGGGGATGGGGGCAGGGGAGGGATAACATTAGGAGAAATACCTAATGTAGATGATGGGTTGATGAGAGCAGCAAATGCCCATGGCACATGTATACCTATGTAACAAACCTGCATGTTCTGCACATGTATCCCAGAACTTAAAGTATATTAAAAACAACAACAAGAACAACAACAACAACAAAAAACACTGGTGAAGAATCCATACCAACAAGCCCCAAACAATAAAACATCTCTCTATTCAGAATGATTGCTTTCAGTTTAAGGTCAGCCTACTGTCCCTTGGAGATTGAGGAAAGTGGACTCACTTATTCTTGGCATATTTGAGAACCTATTTTTAGCAATGTAGAAGCACCACAGTAAACGACCAGACAGGGAAAGACAAGCAGAGAAATTTGGGAAGGTATTTCATTGCCTACTAGCCAGTTTGTAAATGTTCATTTTAAATGATTTGTGGTAAGAGTATAGCACTAAGTTGGTTTCTTTCTGCTCCCAGCAAACTCCTTCTGGGCAGTCTCCTTTTTTTAAATGAGTATGAAGGTACACTGACAATGTAAATTAGTTTTAATATTTTAAGATTAACCTTACCGTGACTCCTGAGGTCTTGGTGCATTCTCAAGGGAAAGGAAGGAAGGCAAGTTGGGCAGTAAGGGCAAGAGAATTATTAAACCCATCTCAAATCCTGTTTTTCTCTTGATGAGGATGGTGACCTGTCTTAAAGCTATGGTCTTCTACCCAGGGGTTCTACAAAGACCCTGAAATTATATGTAAAATACTGTGTGCATCAAATTGTTACAGAAAGACACTTTCCAACTCTCTCCCCATCATCTTTCTTTGCCAAGTCATTCTGCAACACTTGCTATTCATGGACAGCTGTTCTTACTCCTTCACACTTTCCCAAGCCTGGAAACCCTCATTTTATTCGTCATCGGTGTATTTTCATTCTTGCTCCTGCAATCCATTCTGTTCTCAGTGGTCAGTGAACTCAAGAAATAAAAACCTTGTACATTTATACATGGGATGGGGAGGGGAAAAAACCAAAAACAAAACCCCTCTTTGGCGGCTTCCCTTTGCACTTATAATAAAATCCAAAGTTCTACCCTGCAACCTAGTCTACTGCCACCCCCTTCCTCCAGAAGTTTCTTCAGTTCTGCTTTCTCTGTGTTCCACAGTGGTGTGCTCTTCTCTGATTCTGTTCTGTCTGCAGTACTCTCTGCTCTCTTTGCCTGGCCAAATTCAATCCATCCTGCAAGTTTGGCTTAAATTTGACACTCACAAAGGGAAATTATTGAATTACATCTTCTAAACGTATTTTTTTTCTATTATGAATAGCATCTTCTAAAAAAGTTTCTTGGATGGGTGCTGTGGCTCACATTTGTAATCCCAGCACTTTAGGAGGCTGAAGAAGGAGGATGGCTTGAGCTCAGGAGTTCAAGACTAGCCTAGGCGACATAGAGAGACCTCATATCTACTAAAAATTTTTTTTTTTAAATTAGCCGGGCATAATGGTGCACACCTGTAGTCCCAGCTACTTGGGAGGCTAATGTAGGAGGATCACTTGAGCCCAGGAGATAGAGGCTGTAGTGAGCTTTGATCTTGCCATTGCACTTTAGCCTGAGTGACACAGCGAGACCCTGTCTCCAAATTTTTTAAAAAAGTTTCTTATTATATTTTAAAACTATGTATTTATCTTTCTATTTATTCATGTAATATATATCTCACCTCATAGACTCAAGTTGCTATGAAGACAGGTGCCTTTTCCCCCCTCACTAACTATTGTATTTCTATGCTTGCCTGAGTACCTGCCTGAAATATTGCATGGTCTTTAAAACTATTTATTGATTCACCTACTGACTGACTGACTGACCGAATGAACATTATTGGCACTTAAATTAAGAAGAGTAGTTCTGTTAGAATAAAAAAATTGAATGCTAAAATAAAATGAAGACATTAAAAATTATTGAGGCATGTATTTATTGGCATAAAAAGATACCCTGGTGACTGGGTGCAGTGGCTCACGCCTGTAATCCCAGTACTTTGGGAGGCCGAGGCAGGCAGATCACTGGAGGTCAGGAGTTCAAGACCAGCCTGGCCAACATTGTGAAACCCTGTCTCTACTAAAAATAAAAAAATTAGCTGGGTGTGGTGGCACATGCCTGTAATCCCAGCTACTTCGGAAGCTGAGGCAGGAGAATCGCTTGAACCCAGGAGGCGGGGGTTGCAGTGAGCCGAGATTGTGTCAGTGCACTCCGGTCTGAGCAACAGAGTGAGACTCCATCTCCAAAAAAAAAAAAAAAAAAGAAAAAGAAAAGAAAAGAAAGATACCCTGGTATATTTTTGATTGGGGAAAGAGACAATTTACAAAATATTGTGCATTGTTTTATCTTTTTTGTTTGTTTGTTTTGTTTTTTGAGACAGGTCTCACTCTGTTGCCTAGTATGAAGTGGAGTGGCATGATCACAGCTTACTGTAACCTCCACCTCCCGGGCTCAGGTGATCCTCCCACCTCAGCCTCCTGAGTAGCTGGGACTAAAAGTGGGAGCCACCACGCCCGGCTACTTTTTGTATTTTTTGTAGAGATGGGGTTTCACCATGTTGGCCAGACTGGTCTTGAACTCCTGACCTCAAGAGATGCACCTGTCTTTGCCTCCCAAAGTGCTAAGGTTATAGGCTTGTGCTACATGCCTGCCCTGGTGTTTTAATATTGTATATGAAAAAGAAAAATATTGGATACAAAGAATTCAAAATTTCATTTAGATAGGAGGAACAAGTTCAGGGGATCTATTGTACAACATGATGAATATAGTTAATAATATGTTGTATACTTATTAATATTGCTGAAAATTGCTTAGAGTAGTTTTTAGATTTCTCATCACATACACAAAAGAAAAGTACGTAAGGTAATAGATCTGTTAATTAGCTTGATTTAGCCATTCTACAATGTGTGCATATATCGAAACATCATGTTGCACACCATAAATATATAGAATTTTTGAAAATTAAAAATAAAAATATTGGTCTATATGTATATGCCAAAATGTAAACAACAGTTCTTTGGGTGGCAGATTTTAAGTGGTTTCTATTTGTTTTACTTATTTGTGTTTTTTTCATATAATTGTTTTGTTTTAAAGTTATAGAAGCCATTGATTCCTTAAGTAATCTATTAATTCATTCAACAACTATTTGTTATCTACTTTGTATCAAGCATTGTTCCAGAAACTGGATTTATGTGCTGATTATAAAATTCAAGTGCAAATCCTTTTGTGTACACCTTCTTTTTAACATTTCTAGTTAACCACTTTAACAGTGTAGATGGATCCTTCTAAATGTTTTCTTTATTCCTTTGATAGTATTTATATACATTTTATTTTATGCAGTTATAGATTTTTGAACATAATATGATCATACTATGCCTATCTTTCTGGGACTTCCTTTTTAACAACTTAATATATCCAGGAAAAATTTTCATGCCACCACATTTAAAGGTATCTCATTAAGAAGGAAAAAAGCTACATGTTTCCATAATTATTTCATCAATTCTCTTATCAGTGAACACTTTGGTTGTTTCAAATTTATTCTCTAAGTTACATGCACACACACCCAAAAATATGTTATCTTGTTCTTTGGGTTTTTTTGTTTGTTTGTTTGTTTTGTAGAGATGGACTTTCACCATGTTGGTCGGATAGGTCTTGAACTCCTGAGCTCGAGCTATCTGCTTGTCTTGGCTTCCCAAAGTACTGGGACTACAGGTGTGAGCCATCATGCCCAGCCCCCAACAATATATTATTTGTTTAATTAAAAGTAAGGTTAAAAAAAAGACAAGGAACACTTAGCCATTCATGACACAAGGCAAATGTTATGCCAAAATGGCTTGTACACTGCAAAAAAATTACTCATAATGTCTGTGGACTAGACTTGAAAAGGTGACAGTTGTGACCACTTTTCAACTTGAAATTGACTTTTTGTGTCTAGAAATTTTTTTTTTTTTTTTTGAGACGGAGTCTCGCTCTGTCGCCCAGGCTGGAGTGCAGTGGCGTGATCTCGGCTCACTGCAAGCTCCGCCTCCCGGGTTCACACCATTCTCCTGCCTCAGCCTCTTGAGTAGCCGGGTCTACAGGCGCCCGCCACCGCGCCCGGCTAATTTTTTGTATTTTTCAGTGGAGACGGGGTTTCACCGTGTTAGCCAGGATGGTCTCGATCTCCTGACCTCGTGATCCACCAGCCTCGGCCTCCCAAAGTGCTGGGATTACAGGCATGAGCCACCGCACCCAGCCTGTGTCTAGAAATTCTTAAATTGGGTCAATCTGAACATACGGCCAAGCACTGCCAGTGGTAGGCAATATTTTATGAGCAGATTAAATTATTCATATTTTGACGCCATTGTGATGATTTTTAGGTATATGAAAAGTGTTTAATTTTAGTCTTTTCCCAAAGGAAGAATACTTTCCTTCAATGAGTTATTGTATATTGGTGATGCTTGCTGGGAATCAAAATGTGGTGAGAAAAAAAATTTCTCAGAAAAAAAAAATGTCTCAGAATCTTTTATACTCTAAAAGAGGAAGGATGAAAGGGAAGGCCAAACTTGAATTACTTATGCAGATTTTATTTGGAAGTGATACCTACTTTATATGTTTGAAAAATGCTCATGCTTCTAATATTAATACCTATTGGATCAATAGATATGTTACAGCATGTTAAATTATATATAAAATAAACAAGATAGTGTTAGTGCTTGCCTTCTACAGGCTTAGAGTCTATAATTCCAAAGGTTATCTATGAATTTCAGATCTTAAAATTAGAGATTCACCTATGCCTTTTTTTTCTTTTACTTATTCTTAAGATTTTAAAGTAAAATTTACATAGAGTGGAATGCACCTATTAAGAATGCAGATTGGCTGGGCGCAGTGGTGGATGCCTGTAATCCCAGCACTTTGGGAGGCTGAGGTGGGAGGTTTGTTTGAGCCCAGGTGTTCGAGACTAGCCTATGCAACATAGGCAGATCCCATCTCCACAAACAATAAAAGAATTAGCCGGGTGTGGTGGTGCACATCTGTGGTCCCAGCTACTGGGAAGGCTGAGGTGAGAGGATCACTTGAACCCTGGAGGTTGAGGCTGCAGTGAGCAGTGATTGTGCCATTGCACTCCAGCCTGAGTGACAAAGTGAGACTTCATCTAAAAAAAAACAAAACAAAAAAACAACAAAAAAAAAACAAGTGCATATCGATGAGCTTTGACAAATATATAAGCCTCTCTCATCCTTATCTCAACTGGGATATATTTCTATCTCCCCAAAACTTCCCTCCTGCCCCTTTCCAGTCAACATTCTTCTTGTGCCCTAAGTCAACCATTCTTCTGGTTTCCATCATCATAGATTATTTTTTACGTGTTCTTGGACTTCATATAAACAAAATTACGTATGTTCTTTTTTATCTTTTCTTTTGTTAACATAATGTCCCTAAAATTTATTCACATTGTTCTGTGTATCAGAAGTTCATTCCTTTTTATTGATGGAGTGCTATTTCATTGTATGGTTATATTTCAGTTTGCTTATTCATTATCCTATTGATTGACATTTGGGTTGTTTCAGATTTTGGCTGTTATGATGAATAAGGCTGCTTTGAACATTTTATACAAGTCTTTTTGTAAATACATATTTTTGTTTCTCTTGGGTAAGTACCTAGGATTGGATTGCTGGGTCAAAAACAGGAGCCTGTTTAACTTCAGAAGACACTGGCAGCTTTCATTCCTTTTTTGGTGTAACGTGGTATTCATTTTTTAGTTCTTCTGAAGTACTTGAGGGTCCTCAGAGGAATGAATCTATTAAAGCAAGAATGATTATTAATTAAAGTTTGTGACAAATAAAGTATGCAATTTTTGTGTCAGGGATTTCAGCTCTGCAAAGAGTTGTCTCAATTACCTAAAATCAAACTTAATTACCTAAAATCAAACTTAATAATTACCATGGCATTCCGAAAGCCTTAAAGGTCAATGTACTTCATATAAAATCTTGAATAATCTTTTAAAAAGAAAATTATATCAGTCAGGATCCAGCCAGGAAAAAAAGTTATTTTAACAAGAGAAAATTTAACATAAATAATTGTTAACTAGGTATACAATTATTATCTAGGTAACTGAAAAGGAAAGAGAGAATAGCAAAGTGTAATGTAAGTAGCAATTACAGAAGCATCTACCTTTCCCTCAGGGTGGAGGAAAAGGGAAAAGATTGAAATTCTTAAAATTTAGTAGTGTAGGTCTAAAACTCAGACTGCGTGGGCATTGCTTGGCACATGTTGATGTTTTGAGGTGGGGGTCAGGTGCCTATAGGCCCACCCAGCCTACTACCTGTTTTTTGTATAACCTGGGAGTTAAGGATGGTTTTTATATTTTTAAAACATTGATTAAAAAATAAAAGAATAAGGGTATTAGTTTCCTAGGGCCACCTGTAACAAAGCACCACAAATTACATGACTTAAAACAACAGAAATTTACTCTCTTACAGTTCTGGGAACTAGAAATCCAAAATAGAGTTAGCAACAAGGCGATGATTTCCCAGGGATTCTAGGTAGAATCCTTCTTTGACTTTTTCTAGTTTCTGGAAGTGGCAATCAGTCCTTGGCTTGTAGCTGCATTGCTGCAGTCTTGGCTTCCATTCACAGAACGGACTCCTCTCTGTGTCCATGTCTTTGCATTACATTTTTCTCTTAGAAGGGCACCATTTGGTTGGGCATGAAGGCTCATGCCTGTAATTGCAGCACTTTAGGAGGTGGAGGAGGAAGGATCACTTGAGCCCAGGAGCTCAAGACTGGCCTGGGCAACATAGCAAGACCTCATTTCTAAAAAAAAAAAATTAAAAAGAAGGATACCAGTCATATTGGATTAGGGCCACCCTAATGACTTCACCTTAATTTGATTATCTGCAGAGACCTCATTTCCAAATAAGGTCACAATCACAGATATAGGAGGTTAGAAGTAAAACATATGTTTTAGAGAGCACAATTCCACTTATAATGATAATAATATTTTGTGACACATGAAATTCATATAAGATTAAAATTTCAATGTCTAAAAATAAAGTTATACTTGCCATGCATATTCATTTAAATATTATCTACAACTGTTGCTACAACAGCAGAGTTGAGTAGTTGCTATACGAACGAATGGACTGCAAAACTTGAAATATTTTCTACGTGGTCCTTTATAGCAAAAGTTTGCTGACACCCATTCCATGTGATTGGTTTTGCAAGGATTGGAAAACATGCAAATTGGATTCAGCTGCTGCTACTGGAAGGCCTTGATACTCTCAGATGAGGAAGACCTATTATTGTGTGATGCCCAGAGGGACATGGAACAGAGAAGTCCACAGGAAGCAAATGAGAAGGAGGAAGTTCCTTTATTCTCCTTCTGTCTTTTAGTTTCCCTATGTTGGTGCAGCTTAAGAGGGAAAGCCTAAGTTGGGAAAGTAGAAGTGTGGTTTGTGAAGTCTCAGTTCCAGAAACATAAGGCAGAGAGAAGAGTAGCTTTGGAACTGGTAGATAATAACTTAATAATTTGTACATACATACACATGCACATCCAGCAAGGAAAAAATATGCATAGCTACTATAATCCTCATTTCCATAACAACTCGAGGTCATACTTTATATTATTCTTCTAGAAGTATTTAATGTAAAGTAAACATATTTATATAGGTATAAAATTAAAATTACACACACATATATATGTGTATATATATAAAACCAAACAATCATTTTGAGATGATTGTAGATTTACCTGCAGTTCTAAGAAATAACATGGAGAAATCCCACATACCCTTACTTACTTTACTCCAATACTAATATCTTACAGAACTTTAGTACAATATTACAACTAAGATATTGACATTGATACAGTCAAGATGCAGAGAATTTTCATCACAAAGATTCTTGTAGCATTCTTTTATAGTATTCTTCCTTCTTTCTCACCAATTCCCAACCTCATTCTTAGCCTCAGGAAATCACCAACCTGTTCTCCATTTCTATTATTTTGTCATTTCAAGAATGTTATATAAATGGGCTCATACAGTACCTAACGTTTTGGGATTGGCTTTTTGGGCTCACCTAAATTCTCCGGACATTCATTCAAGTTGTTGCGTGTATCAATAGTTCACTCCTTTTACTTGCTGAGCAGTATTGCATGTATGGATATACCAGATTTTGTATAACTGTTCACTCATGGAAGGACATCAGGGCTGTACTCAGTTTTAGGCTATTACAAATAAAGTAACTAAAAACATCCATGTATAGGTTTTTTTTTACGGATGGAAGTTTTTTACTACCCCCTGCCCCCCCGACTAAAAGCTGGTCTATTTTGGGTTCTCCATTCTGTTCCTGGGTTGTATGACAGTTGCATATTTAGTTTTATAGGAAGCTGCCAAAATAATCTCCAGAGTGTCTGTAGCATTTTATATTCCCACCAGCAATGTATGAATGATCCAGTTTCTACACATTTTTGTCTGTATTTGGTGTTGTCACAATTTTTTATTTTAGCCATTCTAATAGGCGTGTAATGATATCTCATTGTAGTTTTAATTTACATTCCCCTGCCAGTTAATGATGTGAAATGTCTTATAATGTACTTATTTGCCACCCGTATATCCTCTTCACTAGTATGTCTGTTTATGTCTTTTGCTCATTTTCTAATTGGGTTTTTCCTTGTTAAGTTTTTAGAATAGTTTATATATTATAGATACTAGCCCTTTGCCAGATACATTTTTGCAAATATTTTCTCCTAATCTGAAGCTTGTATTTTCATCCTTTCAATAGAACCTTTCACAGAGCAAAAGCGTGAAATTTTGATGAAATCCAATTTGTCAATCTTTTCTTTTATGGATCATGATTTTGGTGTCAAATCTAAAAATTCTTTAGCTAGTCTTAGATTCTGAAGAGTTTCTCTTATTACTCTTTTCTAAAAGTTTTATAGTTTTAAAATTTCACTTAAATCTTTAATCCTTTTTTTTTTTTTTTTTTTTTTGACACAGGGCCTTGCTCTGTCACCCAGGCTGGGGTGCAGACTTGACCTCCTACACTCAAGCCATCCTCTCACCTCAGTAGCTGGGACCAAAGGCACATGCCATAACGCCTGGCTAATTTTTTTGTATTTTTTTTTTAGAGATGAGGTTTTACCATGTTGCTCAGGCTAATACTTTTTGAGTTAATTTTAATTTGATGTTGAAGCTTAGGGCCACGTTCATCTTTTTGGCTTATGGATGTCCAATTGTTTCAGCACCATTGTTGAAAAGTTATCGTTCCTCCATTGAATTGTTTTTGCACCTTTGTGAAAAAGAAACTGCACATATTTGTATGGGTCTATTTTGGGTTCTCCATCCTGTTCCATCGATTTATGTGTCTATTTTATTACCATATAGCCTTGGTTACTGTAGCTATATAATTTGAAATCAAGTAGAGTAATTCTTCTTGCTTTATTCTTTATCAAAATGGTTGTATCTATTCTAGTTCCTTTGCCTTTCCATATACATTTTACAATAATCTTGTCTACATCTACAAATTCTCTTGCTGGAATTTTGATAGAAATTACATTTGACCTGTATATTGAGAAGGCTGTGAGTTAGGTTAGCAATTTGCAGAACCAATTTCCCTGTAACCATCTCCATTGTTTATTTGCATATATAATATTCATTGACACACAAGCCAGTGTGTGTCACGTGCATGCATGTGTGCATGTAAAGAAAAAAAGGGGAGGGGGGAACTTCTTCCTTCTCCTGATTTAGTGTCATATGAGGTATAAGCAGCTCAGTGAGGGTTTGGGGCACAGGTGAAAAATCTACCAAATAAAATCTTTAGATACAACCATTAAGATGTGAACAATTTGGTTCAGGTATTTTGATGCAGCCTATTTAAAACACAGTATCACTGTTGTATTGCCAACTTATATTAGTAACGAACATCCCTGTGTCATTTCTAACCCCCATTCAAATCATGGAGGATTTTCATATTCAGTTGTGTTTATTTTTGTATTGGCTCACATTTTTGTCCTATGTGTAAAGTTTAAAATTAATTTTTAAAAAATTTGAATAGGCAATGGATATATACAAAATTTAAAAAATGTAATGCATCATGCAATACAATCACAGAAACATCAAAACAATATATGAAGAAGCAAACCTTATATTCTTATAGCCACACTATCCATATCCATTTAATTCTACCCCACCCTCAACAGGTAACCACTTTTTAATTTGTTTATCCTTCCAGGGAATAACCTGCATATATGTTTACATATTCACTTAGAGTATTTACTTCAAAACACTATCAATAAAAATGTAAATAAATTTTGACTTTTTATTACTTTGACAGTAAATATGGTCTATGATCTCAGTTTGTTCCATTTTTAAAAAACACAATTTGTAATAATGTATCTTGAGAGTGAATACCCTCATTTTAAAAATTTTCGTTAAAACTTAAATCTTGGCAAGTTTTCCCCTCACTTTCTTACCTTTTATGTAACAATATTATTAGATAAGTCTGTTTAATTTTAAGGCCTGAAGATTCTTTATAAATCATGTAATCTTACTCGAGACATTTTGAGACCAGTAGAAGAGAAGGAATGTGTTCAGGACCACAGGGTCAATTTGTGGCAGGGCTGGCAGTGGAACAGAGGCCCAGTCCAGAGCTACCCTCTGCCCACACTCTTGAATACACCCATTGCTGTGAGATGACTCAGATTTATTGTTACCATGGCTGAAATCCATTGGAAAAATGTTTCTGCCATTCATCTCAATCCTCTGCTAGTCATGCGGTTTATCCTTTATAAATGAGGATTTCTTCTTTTTGCTGACAGTTTCATGATTTTAGTTGTTTCTGCTCTTTTAACATTCGCCCAGTTCAATGATTAATCCTCTGATCCGAGCCCACTTAGATTGGAGTAATATCTTGCCAATGAGAACGAGCAAGTGAGTAACTGAAATTTTTATTAAGGATGAAATTTCTTTATTATATTATATTTATTATATATGATAGTTTCAACTTTCTGAGTCTCTCTTGTCAAATGCATTGTTTCTCATTATCTCCTTTATAAAATGTTTAATTTAAATGGTCAGTCTTCTGTTCTTACGCAGGAGAATGTCAGCCTGATCCTCAACCAATTAACACCACGTTTCAAGTTGGGTTTGACTTCTACTAATGTAGTAGTCTGACCCCTAGTGGTTATGAGAAACATCTGCACGGCTTGTAAGCAAATTTTGACTGGATTTTCTGAAAAGTGAATATTGGACAATGAATTTCTCCTTGAAAATAAATAAAATAAAAATGAGGGAAGAATTTTGAGTTCATAGAAAAAATAATAGGGAAGTTCAGGTAAAATCATGTTTCTATAAAAATAATTTCAAATCGGTATTTTTACTGATTTTTTAGTATTATGTGATCAGGCTGGACATATATAACACACTTATGCTGAACATAACACACTTATGTTCCAGGAATTCATGCTATGTTATTTATTGGAAACAAACCTTGTTTGCCCCCAAAATTAATGTGTTGTCATTGTCCCAGCATGCCCTTTCTAGTCTGCGTAGAATTGGGATCAAACTTAGAGCTGGATGACATTTTTGTGGTCTGAAGACCAGAGAGCCAGAAAGGATTGGCCACAAAGTGAAGTCACAAAGTGAAATTTTCAGTAAATCTAAGCAAACTCTGTCTTTCATGAGGCCCTGAGGTCTAGGAGGGCCTGAGTCACATCAGGAGAGTACAGCCTGCCCTTGATTCTTGGGAGCTGGGAGGCAAAGTCCTGCTGCGGGAGAGAAGGAGGAGGGTCTCAAGAGTGCAGATCCAGAAAGGAACAAACTGTAAAAACTATAAATGCAGTATGTGCTTACTGTAAAAATGTCCAAACGGACATATAGTAAAAGGTAAAAATTCCTCCTTTTTTTCCAGCCTGAGTTCCGCCAAAACCATAGCCTAGAACTATGTACTTAGACATGCAACCACCAGACATTTTTTTGTGCACACACACACACACACACACACACACTCTATTTCACATGGGTTCATGTTATACATATTGTTCTATAAATTGATTTCTTCACTTAATAAAGTATCTTGGACATCTTTTCAAGTCAGTATATTCTTTTTTTTTGAGATGGAGTCTCGCTCTGTCGCCCAGGCTGGAGTGCAGTGGCGCGATTTCGGCTCACTGAAAGCTCCACCTCCCGGGTTCACGCCATTCTCCTGCCTCAGCCTCCCGATTAGCTGGGAATACAGGCGCCCACCACCGCGCCCGGCTAATTTTTTTGTATTTTTAGTAGAGACGGGGTTTCACCGTGTTAGCCAGGATGGTCTCGATCTCCTGACCTCGTGATCCGCCTGCCTCGGCCTCCCAAACTGCTGGGATTACAGGCATGAGCCACCGCGCCTGGCCCAAGTCAGTGTATGCTTATTGTCTGCCTATCTACTGTTCTAATATAAGAATGTGGGCTAATTTATTAACTATCCTTAAGTAATTTAGATGTAGATGTTTTTAAAATTTTCTGCTACTGTAAACAATGTTTTAATAAACATCCTAGGGCATGTAACTACAGACTTATACAAGTATATATATACATATATATACATCTATATATGGAGTAAATGCCATTAAAATAAAATTTTAGGTCAAAGCTTATGCGTAATTATAATCTTGACAGTTAATAAAAGCATATTTTTGAAATTGATATTGTCCCATCTCCCTTTCTTCACTTATTCCTTGTTCCTGGTACCCTTCCCAGGCCCTGATGGCTTTATGTTTCTCTTTCCCTTAGTCAGCCCTGCCCTTTGTCCTTTATGCACATCTAACCTTTTCTTTTGTGAAAAGAATGAAGTCTTCCCCTGTGAATTTCCTCCACTCCCTTCGCTCTGTGTAGATGTCCTCACACTTGTTTCTCTCCCTCTCTCTTTATGCCTCTCAGACAGCTGAGGAAGAAGCACCCTTCTAGCCTCCACCTGTTCACTTTTGCCACATCCCTTCTTATACTTTCTGAGCCCTTCTCCCATCAGGTATCCCTTAATGCTTCTTTAATCTCTCCTTTTTTACTTCCTGTTTCTACCTGGTTATAAAATGGTATCCTCTATCCTTTAAGCCACGTTTTCCATAGCCTGTCTTCTAAACACTAGTTTTAGGAGGTACTCAGTGGAAAAAATAATCATTTCGTCAAATAAATTTGAGTCGTTCATATAATATTAACTTTCTTTTGCATATTTAGAACTCACAGTAGCTTGTTAAAGGTGCTGAGAAGTTCTGCAGTAATGAAAAGACATCTGCTTACCTTTGCTTACTCTGTATATCCCTAAATTATTTTACCATAAAACCTACCCTTTCCCTTTTTAATCTTTTGTAATGTTTTTTAATATCTATAGATACCTTTTGGGAAATTCTTCTTGTCTCTGTGAGACAAAATTTCTGCCAAATTCTAAAGCTAAGGTTTTTTCTTCTATTTTTTAAATTAAAAAAAAAAATTTAAATGGATAGATAATCATACATGTTTATGGGGTACGTAGTGATATGACAATACATACAATGTGTAATGATAAGATTGGAGTAATTAGCATATCTATCATTTCAAATATTTATCATTTCTTTGTGTTAGGAGCATTCAATATCCTCCTTCTAGCTATTTGAACCTTTATATTGTTATTAACTATAGTTACCTACAGTGCTATAGAATGCTAGAACTTAGTCCTCCTGTCTAGCTATAATTTCGTATCCTTTAACAAATCTCTCCCTACCTCCCATCCCTTTTCCCCTACCCTTCTTAGCCTCTAGTATCCTCTGTTCTACTTTTTACCTCTATGAGGTTAACTTTTTTTTAGCTTCCACGTATGAATGAGAACATGTGGTGTTTAATTTTTTGTTCCTGGCTTATTTCACTTAACTTAATGTCCTCCAGTTCCATCCATGAAATGTCATATATATACATGATATGGTTTGGCCATGTTCCCATTCCAATCTCAATTTGAATTGTATCACCCGGAATTCCCACGTGTTTTGGGAGGGACCCAGGGTGAGGTACTGAATCATGGGGGCTGGTCTTTCCTGTGCTATTCTTGTGATGGTGAATAAGTCTCATGAAATCTGATAGGTTTATCAGGGGTTTCCACTTTTGCTTCCTCCTTATTCTCTCTTGCCGCGCCGCCATGTAAGAAGTACCTTTTGCCTCCTGCCATGATTCTGAGGCCTCCCCAGCCATGTGGAACTGTAAGTCCGATTCAACATCTTTTTCTAATGGCTGATAGTATTCCATTGTGTGTATATACCACATCTTTATCCAGCCATCTGTTGTTAGACCCTAGGTTGATTCCATATCTTGGCTATTGTGAATAGTGCTGTAAAAAAAACGAGAGTGAAGAGGTCTCTTTGTTACACTGACTTTCTTTCCTTTGGATAAATGCCCCGGTAGTGGGATTGCTGGATTATGTGGTAGCCCAATTTGTAGTTTTTTGAGGAACCACATACTGTCTTCTGTAGTAGCTTGCTAGTGTAAGTCCTACCAACTACATACAAATTTTCCGTTTCTCTGCATCCTTGCCAGCATTCATTAGTTTTTATTTTTTGATAATAGGGGCTGAGATCATACCTTGTTGTGGTTTTGATTTGCATTTCTCTGTTGATTAGTGATGTCGAACATTTTTTTCATATACTTGTTGGCCATTTGTGTGTCTTTTAAGTTTTTTAAGGTCTAGAGTATATAATTTATCTCTGCACTTAAAAAAAACCTGCTTATTCTCAGACAACCCATTGCAACATGGTCTCTACACTGACGATTCTACTGAAGTCTGCTGAACCTATTTGATTCTGCTTTTCTGGTTGCTAAATTGGGGCCTTTCTCTCAGTCCTCCTCTTGAATTTCTTGCTAAGGAAACAAATGTTTTTTGTTACCAGAGTTTTTTATTTAATTGCAAAAAAAATTACTAATTGATACACATAGGTCTTGAAACTTCTTCCCTTTCCTCGCTTCTGAACCCAGGAGCTCTCCAAGAGCACCAGCACGTTTTGAAATTCTCTTCTTATGGCAGACAGGGATTCAGGCAGTCCAGGAAAGTCTGCTAGTTGAGAGGAACTTGAGCAGTTCCTCTCAACTAGCAGAGTTCCTCTAAACTTATAAAGAAATTGCCACTACTTCTCCTGTGTGCCCTTCTTTCGCAGGCACTGTTTTGTCTAAACAGTTCTCCTAAAAAGAAGATGTGGAAATCACATACCAGTTCAAGAATCTTTCATCTGACTGGAAGGCAAATCTGAAAATCCGGACACTGTAGAGTAATGGCAGTGGGTAATTACCCAAATATTTATATTTTTCAACATTAAAAAAAAATATTTTCTATAGCTATTGTTGGGAGAAACAGTTGGGTCATTTGTTCATGTTGACTAGGTTTTATTTGTAGAATAACTTACATTATTTTCGAGTTGGCATGTTGTCATCATTTCCTACTCTGTTTCCAGGGTCGGTCCTGCCTTCCTAAAATGTTTCCGACACTTCTATGTTTATTCAAATGAATTTTTTCATCACAACAATTGATTACAGAAGTCAGGATATGCCAGACCTTGACTGCCTATTCATGAGAGACAGAAGTTACAGGGCCAGATGATGTCAGGGATCAGATGTCAGAGCCAGCCTAGTAAGACATGAGTTGGGAGAGAATTGAAGGTCAGAGGAGTCCCATATGAAAGGTGAAACCAGAGTAAATGCAGAAAAGAAAGTTGTAAAAATTGATGGTCATGTATGGAGGTGAAATGCCTAGATTCACTTTCGATAAAACTGTCCCTGGCCCAGTCCCTCAGATGGAAGATGAGCAGCTCTTCCTTTCCCTCGCTTGCTGCTTGAATGGGGGAGAATGCTTTGTCATGCTGACCCCTGGATAGGATTAAAATTGTTTTTGCAAATTTTAATAATTTCATAAACTTCTCTGAGATGACAGTCCTCATTTTTGAATCTTCTGTGTTTTTTTGAAGCCCTATGCCTGGAGCATGGTGCCGGCTTCTGATGGGCAGGCATCTTTCTCTTCATTTTACATCCACAAAGAAGTTAAGTGCCCTTTGGTGCAAAATCATGGCAGAGTTGGGAATCTAGTAGGTTCCTGAGACCTCTGGGTTGGGTACTTACCATTCAAATGTAGTGGTTGGGAAGCACTGCTTCCTAATGCTTTATGTGCAGAAGTTATTTTCTGAAAAAGAAATTTGAGGCTGTGCTAAGGAGGAGACACATAAATTCAATTTCTCTTTTCTCCTCAGTCCCTCCACCTTCCCTATACCAGTTGCAATCCTATTACCAATTGTCTGGTGGTAGGGGACATCCAACACTAAGAAAAAATGTCATTAAAGAAAATAGTAGCCTTTAAAGGGCTTTTTAGTGATTTTCAATGGGTTTAACTGTTATCCTCAGGCTTTTGGACAACATTATCTCTTCCTATTGAAAATAGATTGCACTTTTTTTTTTTTTAAGCTGAACAAGCCTAGTGCAAGGAAACTACTAAGATCAGTCTTGATATACCAAATTGAGGACATTACTGTAAAATTCATACTTATAGAGCAATTTGGATACTTATAAGGACCAAAGGAAGGTATAGGAAAAGGAAAAGGAAAAGGAAAAAAAAAAGAGGAAGTAAATGAGAACTGAGAAAAAGAAAAGGCTCTATGAGGTAATGATGAATAGAACAATGGCTCATTATTGCATATGGAAAAGAGTGACCTTGCTGAGACTCTGAGAGGCCACCTATGCCGTAAGACGCCCTCCACCACCAATGAGTTCTAGGTGCTCAAGGAAGATAAATATAACTGCATAAGTCTCATGAGGGGTGGGAAAAAACAAACAGAAAAACCCCACTCTTGTCTGGGTTCAAAACAGCTTTACTCTGAGATAATCTTACAAAATTGTACAGGAAAAGGGAAAGCATTTCTCTCCTAACTGGAGAGAATGATAAGCCACACACATCCCAGGGCTAACAGTCAGTGATCCTAAATGAGCATCTGTAGGGGGGCAGAGGCCTGAGACCAGCATCACTAGAAGATCCCAGACCTGAGCTGTAAGGAGTTGCTGTCATGGTGTTTGGTGAACTCTTCCCTTAGTAATCCCTCCCTTGGAGACTCTGAAAAAGTGATTTTTATAAGAGGTCCAATCCTGATGAGGGTTAGGGGCCATTTAAATGGTACATGTGGGTACTTCTGGAACTTTTTCAACTGTTTGGAGAGAGAAGGCCGTATGTAAAAAGGCTGAGACCTTTTGCTCCTCAGTTGAGAACTTAAAACACTGAGATTGAAGTAATTCTTATACACATAACTCTGCTATATTCCTCACATACGCAGCCTGAATCCTAAGCATACTACGGATGATTTTGCTGCACACTAAAGTGTGGTAATCATTAGCTAGGGTTGATCAAGCCCAACTTGATGATCTCTGAGCATTGCTTTCTCACTTATTACTTTTCAAGAATTGTTAAAAGAACCTGCCCACCTCTTATTTATAGAAGCAGGGGCCATTAGAATAGGGAGCTTAGAGATCATCTAGTCCAATAACGTTAGTTTACAGGCGACACCACCAAGGTTCATAGAACTCAATGACCTGCTCCAAGTTTGTATGTTAGAGTGGAAGACAGAAAAGAATAGGTTCAAGTGGAAGTAATGGGCATTCCCAACATGTGATAAGAATAGTAATTAGTCTTGACTCTACCTACTAGGTGGATCTTGAGCCCCTGATTTTTCTATTATTTTGTCCTACCACTGAACCTCAATCTCTCTTTAAAATAATTTCAATATTTATTTTAGATTCAAGGGGTATATGTGCAGGATTGTTACCTGGGTATATTGTGTGATGCTGAGGTTTGGGGTGTGAGTGATTCCGTCAATCAAGTAGTGAGCATACACAATAGTTATTCAACCCTTGTCTGCCTCCTTCCCTCCCCTTTAGCAGCCTCCAGATTCGTTGCCATCTTTATGTCCACGAATACCCAATGTTTAGCTCCTACTTATAAGTGAAAACATGTGGGATTTGGTTTTCTATTCCTGTGATAATTCACGTAGGATAATGGCTTTCAGCTGCATTCACGTCGCTGCAGAGGACGTGATTGCACTCTTTTTTATGGCTGCATGGTATTCTGTGATGTATGTGTGCCACCTTTTCTTTATCCAGTCCACCACTGATGGATACCTAGGTTGATTTCATATCCTTGCTATTGTGAATAGTACTGCAATGAACATCCAAGTGTATGTAACTTTTTGGTAGAATGACTTATTTTATTTTGAATATATACCCAGTAATTGGATTGCTGGGTTAAATAGCAGTTGTACTTTAAATTCTTTGAGAAGTCTTCAAACTGTGGCTGAACAAATTTACATTCCTACCAGCAGTGTTTAAGTGTTCCCTTTTTCCCAGCAACCTTACCAGCACCTGTTATTTTTTGACTTTTTAATAATAGCCATTCTGACTACTGTGAGATGGTATCTCATTGTGGTTTTGATTTGCATTTCTCTGATAATTAGTGATGTTGAATATTTTTCCATATGTTTGTTGGCTAATATGTATGTCTTCTTTTGAGAAGTGTCTGTGCATGTCTTTGCCCATTTTTAAAAATGGAGTTATTTGACTTTTTCTTGTTCAATTGTTTAAGTTCCTCTCTCATTCTGTAGGTTTTCTTTTACCCTGTTGATAGTTTCTTTTGCTGTTCCAAAGCTTTTTAGTTTAATTAGGTCCCACTTACTAAATTTTGTTTTTGTTATAATTGCTTTCAAAGACTTAGTCATAAATTATTTCCCAAGGCCAATGTTCAGAAATGTGTTTCCTAGGTTTTTTTTTTTTTTTTTTTTTTTTTCTGGGATTCTTATAGTTTGAGGTCTTACATTTAAATCTTTAATCCATCTTGAGTTAATTTTTGTATCTGGTGAAAGACAAGTGTCTAATTTCATTTTTCTGCATATGGTTAACGACCTGTCTCAGCACCATTTATGGAATAGGGTGTCCTTTCTGCATCTTTGTGAAAGATCAGACGGTTGTGAGGGTGTGACTTTATTTCTGGGCTTTCTAGTTTGTTTTATTGGTCTATGTGTCTGCTGTTTTTTTTTGTTTTTTGTTTTTTTTTTTTTTAACCAGCACCATGCTGTTTTGATTACTGTAGCCTTATAGTATAGTTTAAATTTGGACAATGTGATGCCTCTGGCTTTGTTTTTTTTGCTTAGGATTTCTTTGGTTATTTAGGCTCTTTTTTGTTAACTTCTTTCTTTATTAGACTTTCTTAAATAGAGAAATGAGCAACTATGTGAATATTCAGGTGTATGCTAGTGACTGATGATGTGTATCATTGGCTTGGGCTTTAATCATTTCTCCTTCCTGATAATTCTAAGTACTTTAGTTACTTTTTCTCATAGGTGCTAGAGAGGTATGTTATGACTAGAGAAAATAGTGTAGGAATCGGAGTCGGTGGTCCTTAGTTTAAGTCCTATTTAGCAATCTGCAAATGTAGTGAGCCGCTGCTGCTGTTGTTTTTGTTATTGTTAATAATATCTAAATGAATGACCTTGAGAGACTTACATCTCTAAATTTTAATTCCTTATTGTTAAAATTTAAAAATTCCTGCTCTTAGATTTACTGTAAGAATCCATGGAAAAATGTTAATGAAATGCATAGAAAAGTTAAAAGCACTATATAAGTTATTCTATTATTATCACTTTAATATTACTAAAAGTAACAAATATGCTACTGAAACTCTTTTTAAGAATAAATCATTGGTTTTATGATGCTTTTTCCAAGAAGGATTTGTGGTGGCTTCAAAGAGCAAAATAAAATAAAAACAGAGAAATATCAGTACCAAGGAAAAAAGAAGAATATAAAGGTTGGCAGAGTGTAGCTTTGTTCATAGAATAGCAAATAGAGACACATGTAGGCATTACTTCCATTGTACTCTTCAAATCTTTTTTCAAATGGCTGCCACTCCTGAGGAGAGACGTCTATTCTATAGTACTGTTTAAACTTGTTTTTTAGATGCTTAAATGAGGGATACTTTATTGTAATTGGGGTGAACTCTACTGTACACCCAGGCTGAGGAGTCTCTTGGCTTTGGTTTGTCTTTCATTACTTTTTGTGTCTCTAGTTGGAAGGATAGTGCTGCATGACATTTTAATGAACATATAACCAAAGTCAGATTTTCAGAAGTCTTCAAGCAATCAGGAAAATACATGAGAAATATCTGTTAAAAAATCTGCTATGGGATACACAGTGAGAAGCATATAAAAACAACCTTGTGAATATGTACATTAATTAGAGGTTAGTAAAACGTAACCAGGGTTGGGGGTGGTTCACACTGAGATCACTTCTTCAAAAAGGACATTTTTTCACTGCAGTGAGGGCTGATTAAAAATGGATGAAAAATAATACATTGTCTTTAACACAAGATAATTAGGCTGAATCTCTAGGATATATACACACAGCTCACCGATGCTCAGCTTTCATTCTCCTGGCTAAAAGAAATGAAAATAGACAGTGTGAAGTTTAGACAGAGTAAAGATAATAATTGGAGTTTGAAATGAGGTAGAGTTGACAGTGAGAGCTATTTTGAACATGAAGTGAGTTGACTGAGTACTAGGTGAAGAGATAAGAGTGGGAAGGAAGGAAAAATTAGAGGAAGGGCCCATGATTAAGGGTGGATTAAATGAAGAAAGAGGTTCAATGTCTTTACTTGGGATGTGGACAGACATATAGGACCTTTTACTCTACTTCCCTCCTGGTTTTGACAGTCTGTGGTTAAATATTTGGGGCGTGGGCTTTTGGGTTATGTATTATGATATGGAAGTGGAGAATCTTCCGTGAGCCTTATAGTGGGGCCAGCAATCATCCTGATAATTAATGAGATCAGATGATGGATTTGGATACTATCTGCAGGCTTTTAACACTGACAGAAGAGAGGGGAAAAGCTAGATACTGGAAGAAGATGGGAAGAAAGAAAAGCATAAGAGTAGGAGGAGAGAGTGCATCACCTGATATGGTTCTGCACTGTAGGGCAGGGACTCTCAAACTCTGAGCAAGTGGTTCAGAAGGTCTGTGGGGGCCTGAGAATTTGCATTTCTAATAAGTTCTCAGATGATGTTGATGCAGCTGGCTTGGGGACTACACTTTGAGATCCACTATAAGAGTTTATGGGAAGAGACTGGGAAAGATGTTTACCACTTTCTGGTATCGACTCTAATTTCTTTTCAGTTTGTCGACCAAATTAAAAGTGATTTTTAGATCATTATTAAAGGCTTTAAACTACAAGTTGAGAGCCTTGAAAACAAACAGGAAGGATTAGACATCATTACACATGCACACCGAGAACCTGAGCAATAAGGGTGAATGACTGGGCTGCTCTATTGTCAGGCTGTGCATAGTATTAAGTGAGATAGCGGATAGCCATAGTGCAAGTGACTTCTAACATTGTCCTAATAGAATGGTGTATGTGGGGAAGAAAAAAGCATATTCTTTTGTAAAAAGCCTCAGTCTCCTGCAAAAATTTTAAGCACCATCTTCTCCTCTTTCTGGTATAGCAATAGAATTTTTTATGAATACTTTCAGCTTTCAACAAGAAATAGAAATCCTTACTAACAGCAGATTAATAAAAAGATGTTTATTTTCATCTCATAACAAGAAATCTATAAGTAGGTGGCTGCTGGGGTTGGTTCAGGGGTTTAGTGAAGTCAGAATTGCTTTCTTTACAATTCTCTTGACCTTTTCCTGTGGTTAATACCCATGTTGTTTATGGCCTAGCATATGGGCTCTCCTGGAAAATGTTCCATGTGCACTAGAGAAGAATATGTATTCTGCTTTTATTGAGTGAGTGTTCTATAGATGTCTGTTCGTTCTGTGTGTCTCTGGCTGGCAGCTAGGTAGAGAAGAATTTTGGTCTCAGCTGCACATGCCTGCAGTAGAGCTTCCATCATATTGATCTGGGGCCTGGGGGAAGTGATGGTATGTGAGCAAATTCATGGCTCAATTGCCCCAGGCTCTTGATGTCCTTAGTGAGATTTAGTAGATTTTCTGTACTAAATGATTTCCATTTACTGTATGCCTTAAGACAATTTCCGGAGATTATTTTTTTATCTCATTTTCAGCAGTTGAATGGTTGACTGGCAAGAGGGTCCACACTTCTCACATCATCACTCTGGGCATTGATTTCTCTTATGTATATTTTTAATTATAGGAGTATCTTTCTGTTATTTTACACTGATTAAGTAATTTAGAGCCAGATCAGTGAAATCATAGATAGTAGGTTAATGATCTTAAGGTTGGTGAGAAAAGCCAATTTCCCAAGATAAACATTGTTTAAAGAAAGAGTTAGTAAGTTCTTTTAACAAATATAGTTTCTGATAATAAACATTTATAGTCTCAAGTTTATAAATTAATGACTCCTGTAGTTGTTAAGCATTTCATTTTTTTTCTTGGGTAAACAGATTTAGGAAAAAATCAACTACGATTATAAGATCTTAAAAAAACAACTTTCACTGAAATTTTGAGGCAACTAATATGCAAATACCACTAACATTCCTCTTATTTTCCATTTCAACAAAGATAATTTGTAATCATCTGCCTTACATTCTCAAAAACCCTATTTCAACAGCTCCTTACTTAAAATTTCCACTAGTTGCTACTGAAACATATGACCTCTGAGTTTAATCAAGGCTGAGTAAAATAATTTGAGTTCAATAATTTATTTTTGAGCTGGTTTTGGAGAAAGTGAATGACACAAATGGAAGTAATATATTTGAATATAATTCATGGGGAAATTTTATATTCAAAAACCAGTTTCATTAAGTGTAGTGACACAATGAATCTTCTACATACCCCTGCTGCATGAGATTTTCCAAAGAGCATTTTGTTGCAACCAACAGACTTGCAGCCAATATCCAAGCAGTGCTTGGATCAACTGGGATATGACAGTAACTAGTCCTGTAATGCTGTAACATTATTTAATATGTTAAATAACCCTGTATGCTGATATGGGCTAGAATGATAACTATGACCAGGGGAAGAGACTATGACCAGGGGAAGAGACTAATGTAATTAACTTTTATTGTTTGGAGATAGCTTACAGGTGTTGCCAGATAATAAACTGCAGAACACCAAGTTTATACCTTTTACTCCACAGGTACTCCACAGGTTGGTATTTGTCCTCTAACTTCTCCTGCCCCCATGAGATTTGTTCCATTCAGTGAGCAGGCCAAACATGGGAGAACTAGATTGTAGAGTTTACAGGCAACTCCTTGATCACCTCAGAAACAGAAGGTGAGGTGAGACTAAAGTTTACAGATAGCACAGCTGTGCTACACTCATAATTCCTCATGAATGGGATTTCTGATGAAGTAAAATTGGAGTTTCAAAGCAATATGGTAGTCCTTGGGTTAAGGTTCGGCAATTCCATTTCATTCTTGATAGTTCAGCCTATGCAATTATCCTAGTAAATAATAAAACTGTTGACTCCTGTACATAAAGGAGTGGAGAAACATTAAATGATGGCTACTTCTTTTCAGTCTGCATTCTTTTGCAGCTTTCACGTCTAAGCAGTGTATTCAGAGTTGTGAAAGAAGCTGGCTTTTGTACATTTAATAATGTCATTTGTCTAAATATCTGATAACTATTAATAGAAACAGGTATTGAAGGCTAGTCACTTTTCCTGAGAAAAATGCCATCACTCTGTCCCTTGGTGACCTCAATCCATTTTTTTTAGCTTATTTTTTATGGGTACATAATAAGGGTATACACATCCACTATGGGGTACACGAGATGTTTTAATACAGGAATGCAGTGCATAACAATCACAGCATGGGAAATGCGGTATCCAGCCCCTCAAGTATTTATCCTTTGTATTACAAAGAATCCAATTATACTCCTTTAGTTATTTTAAAGTGTACAATTAAATTATGACTGACTATAGTCACTCTGTTGTGCTACCAAATACTATGTCTTATTTATTCCCTTTGCTATTTTTTTGTAGCCATTAAGCATCCCACTTCCCCTACACCTCCCCCTAACC
This sequence comes from Pongo abelii, assembly GCF_028885655.2. Classification (NCBI taxonomy): domain Eukaryota; kingdom Metazoa; phylum Chordata; class Mammalia; order Primates; family Hominidae; genus Pongo; species Pongo abelii. Next base: position 28,730,985 of record NC_072000.2, read on the forward strand.
TCCCCACTACCTTTCCCAGTCTCTGGTATCCGTCCTTCTACTGTCTATCTCCTGGAGTTCAATTGCTTTAATTTTTAGATCCCACAAATAAGTGAGAAACATGCAATGTTTGTCTTTCTGTGCCTGACTTATTTCACTTAACATGATAACCTCCAGTTCCATCCATGTTGTTGCAAATGACAGGATCTCGTTCTTTTTTATGGCTGAATAGTACTCTATGTTGTATATGTAACACAGTTTCTTTTTCCATTCCTCTGTTAATACTCTATGTTGTATATGTAACACAGTTTCTTTTTCCATTCCTCTGTTAATGGACACTTAGGTTGCTTCCAAATCTTAACTATTGTGAACAGTGCTGTAACAAGCATGGGAGCGCAGATATCTCTTTGATATACTGATTTCCATTATTTTGGGTATCAGCAGTGGGATTGCTGGATCATATGATAGCTGTATTTCTAGTTTTTTTTGTGTAACTTGCACACTATTCTCCACAGTGGTTGTACTAATTTACATTCCCACCAACAGTGTACAAGGGTTCCCTTTTCACATCCTTGCCAGCATTTGTTATTGCCTATCTTTTGGATATAAATCATTTTAACTGGGGGGAGATGATATCTCATTATAGTTTTGATTTGCTTTTCTCCGATGATCAATGATGTTAAGCTCCTTTCATATGCCTGTTTGCCATTTGCATGTCTTTTTCTTTTTGAGGCAGCCTCTTGCTCTGTTGCCCAGGCTGGAGTGCTTGCTTGCTTGACTTGCTGCAGCCTTGACCTCCTGGCCTCAAGCAATCCTCCCACCTCAGCCCCACAAGTAGCTGGGACTACAGGCACGTGCCACCACACCCAGCTAATTTTTTGTGTGTTTATTTGTAGAGGCAGAATTTCACCATGTTGCCCAGGCTGGTCTCAAACCGCTGGGCTCAAGTGATCCACTCACCTTGGCTCCCAAAGTGCTGGGATTACAGGCATGAGCCATGACACCCAGTCCTGTATGTCTTCTTTTGAGAAATGTTTATTCAAATCTTTGGTCCATTTTACATTGGATTAATAGATTTTTCTCCTATAGAGTTGTTTGAGCTCCTTATACATTCTGGTTATTAATCCCTTGTCAGATGAGTAGTTTGCAAATATTTTCTCTCATTCTGTGGGTTGTCTCTTCACTGTTGATTGTTTCTCTTGCTGGGCAGATTTTTAACTTGATATGATTCCATTTGTCCATTTTTGCTTTGGTTGCCTGTGCTTGTGGGGAATAACTCAAGAAAATTTTGCCCAGACCTGGAGAGTTTCCTCGAAATACTTTTGTAGTAGTTAAATAGTTTGAGGTCTCAGATTTAAGTCTTTAATCTGTTTTAATTTTAGTTTTGTATATGATGAGAGATAGTGGTCTAGTTTCATTCTTCTGCATATGGATATTCAGTTTTCCCAGCACTGCATATTGAAAAGACTATCTTTTGTGTAGTGTATGCTCATGGCACTGTTGTCAAAAATGAGTTTACTATAGGTAAGTAGATTCGTTTGTGGGTTCTCTATTCTGTTCCATTGGTCCATACACCTGTTTTTATGCCGGAACCATGCTGTTTTGGTTACTATAGCTCTATAGTTTAAAGTCAGGTAACGTGATTCCTCCCATTTTGTCCTTTTTGCTTAGGATTGCTTTAGCTATTCTGGGTTCTTTTGTGGTTCCATATACATTTTAGAATAGTTTTTTCTATCTCTGTGAAGAATGTCATTGCTATTTTGATAGGGATTTCATTGAATCTGTAGATTGCTTTGGGTAGTATGAGCATTTTAACAATATTGATCTTTACAGTTCATGAACATGAAGTATCTTTCAATTTTTGTGGTGTCCTCTTCAATTTCTTTCAGCAGTGTTTTATAGTTTTAATTATAGAGACCTTTTGCTTCTTTGGTTAAGTATTTAATTTTATCTGTGGCTATTGTAAATGGGATTACATTTTTCTTTCCTTTTCAGATTATTCACCGTTAGCATATAGAAATGCTACTGATTTTCATATGTGGATTTTATATCCTGCAGCTTTACTGAATTTATTTATCAGTTCTAACAGTTTTTTGCTGAAGGCTTTAGGTTTTTGCAAATATAAGATCATACCCTCTGCAAACAAGGCTTATTTGAGTTCTTCCTTTCCAATTTGGATGCTCTTTTTTTTTTTTTTTTTTTTTTGTCTTGTCTAATTGCCTTACCTAGATGTTCAGTACTAGGTTCAATAACAGTGGTAACAATGGGCATTCTTGTCGTGTTTCAGATCTTAGAGGAAAGGCCTTCAGTTTTTCCCTATTCAGCAGGGATTTGACATGATGAGATGTGCAAAAAGATTTTAGAGAGAGGGAATAATAGTAACAAAAATGAGGAATGAAGAAAATGTGAAGCTGGAGGGTAAAGTGGCCTGTTTTGCTTAGCTAAAGTGGATTGAATTCAGAATGCTAAGGGATTAGTATTTAATTATGAGGAGTAATTGGAGGATTTGAGGGAGAGAATATGATGAATTCTGTGGACTTTGTACAGCTTTTGTTTCTCAGGCCATAGCCTTACTATTTCTCTTTCAGAGCTTTGAGCTTTGATTCCTTTTAACTTCAAATTTCTTTCTGATTCCTCATTGCCTATATTGACTTGGGAAAATTTTGGAAAACTGGAAAGTGTTCTGAAAATTGGGTTCTAATAGTCCTGAATGTGTGGACTGTCACATCCAGATGTCCTGATTTTTCTGAATTACCGTAGTCAACTTGGTTTGTTGGCACGATGCAAGCCACTGTACTGTATTGCAACACACACACACACACACACACACACAAACACACACACACACACACTCTCTTTCTCTCTCTCAAATATATTCTTTGATTTTGCCTGTTTTTAATTTTATTTAAATAGAATCACAGTTCTTATACTCTCTTGTGATTTGAATCTTTTACTCAACATTATATTTCTGAAATTTCCTCATTATCTGGTGGTTGCTGTGTTTATTTTCATATGTTTTTGTTGCTTTACAATTTTCCTTTGTAGATATATACCATAGTTTATACTTTCTGTAGTTTGCACTTTTGGGTTTTGAAAAATGCAAAAAAAAAAAAATTCATGAACAAACCTTTCTTCTGATATAGATGTGCAAGAAGTTTCTCTAAGGTCTATTTCCAGGAATGTAATTGTTAGTTCAAAGGAATGCACATACAAAACTCTTTTTTTCTGAGCAGTTGCAAGTGGATGAGCATTCCTGTTGCTTCATGGCCTATTGTTCAGTTTATACATTTCTGCCAAGCTGGCAGACATGACGTTATATCTTGCTATGGCTATATCTTGCTTTTCATTGATTACTAATGACTTTGAGCATCTTTTCTTTTTTGTAGTGAGCAATCAGTGAGAAACATGGGGACACTTTTTTTCATCATTATGGTGCTGGAATTTTCTATTTTTCTTGTAGTTCTATCAATTTTGCTTTATATGTTTTGAGACCATTTTATTCAATACATATAAATATAAAATTGTTGTAAATCCTGGTGATTTAAAACTTTTGTTACTGGTGGGGGTGGTTCCAAGATGGCTGAATAGGAACAGCTCCAGTCTACAGCTCCCAGCATGAGCCAGGCAGAAGACAGGTGATTTCTGCATTTCCAACTGAGGTACTGGGTTCATCTCGCTGGGGCTTGTCGGACAGTGGGTATAGGACAGTATGTGCAGTGCACTGAGCATGAGCCAAAGCATGGTGAAGCATCGCCTCACCGAGGAAGTGCAAGGGGTCAGGGAATTCCCTTTCATAGCCAAGCAAAGCTGTGACAGACGGCACCTGGAAAATCGGGTCACTCCCACCCTAATACTGCACTTTTCCAATGGTCTTAGAAAATGGCACACGAGGAGATTATATGCTGCACCTGGCTCGGAGAGTCCTATGCCCGCAGAGACTCGCTTATCACTAGCACAGCAGTCTGAGATCGAACTGCAAGGTGGTAGTGAGGCTGGGGGAGGGGCGCCCGCCATTGCTGAGGCTTGAGTAGGTGAACAAAGCAGCCAGCAAGCTTGAACTGGGTGGAGCCCACTGCAGCTGAAGGAGGCCTGCCTGCCTCTGTAGACTCCACCTCTGGGGGCAGGGCATAGCCGAACAAAAGGCAGCAGAAACCTCTGCAAACTTAAATGTCCCTGTCTGACAGCTTTGAAGAGAGTAGTGGTTCTCCCAGCATGGAGTTTGAGATCTGAGAATGGACAGACTGCCTCCTCAAGTGGGTCCCTGATCCCTGAGTAGCTTAACTGGGAGGCAATCCCCATTAGGGGTAGACTGACACCTCACATGGCTGGGTACCCCTCTGAGATGAAACCTCCAGAGGAACGATCAGACAGCAACATTTGCTGTTCAGCAATATTCACTGTTCTGCAGCCTTCGCTGCTGATACCCAGGCAAACAGGGTCTGGAGTGGACCTCCAGCAAACTCCAACAGACCTGCAGTTGAGGGTCCTGACTGTTAAAAGGAAAACTAACAAACAGAAAGGACATCCACACCAAAACCCCATCTGTACGTCACTATCATCAAAGACCAAAGGTAGATAAAACCACAAAGATGGGGAATAAAATAGAACAGAAAAACTGAAAATTGTAAAAATCAGAGCGCCTCTCCTCCTCCAAAGGAACGTGGCTCCTCACCAGCAACGGAACAAAGCTGGATGGAGAATGACTTTGACAAGTTGAGAGAAGAAGGCTTCAGATGATCAAACTTCTCCGAGCTAAAGGAGGAAGTATGAACACATTGCAAAGAAGTTAAAAACCCTGAAAAAAGATTAGATGAATGGCTAACTAGAATAACCAATGTAGAGAAGTCCTTAAAGGACCTGATGGAGCTGAAAACCATGGCACGAGAACTACGTGATGAATGCACAAGCTTCAGTAGCCAATTTGATCAACTGGAAGAAGGGGTATCAGTGATTGAAGATCAAATGAATGAAATGAAGTGAGAAGAGAAGTTTAGAGAAAAAAGAATAAAAATGAATAAACAAAGTCTCCAAGAAATATGGGACTATGTGAAAAGACCAAATCTGCATCTGATTGGTGTACCTGAAAGTGACAGAGAGAATGGAACTAAGTTGGAAAACACCCTGCAGGATATTATCCAGGAGAACTTCCCCAACCTAGCAAGGCAGGCCAACGTTCAAATTCAGGAAATACAGAGAACGCCACAAAGATACTCCTCGAGAAGAGCAACTCCAAGACACATAATTGTCAGATTCACTAAAGTTGAAATGAAGGAAAAAATGTTCAGGGCAGCCAGAGACAAAGGTCTGGTTAACCACAAAGGGAAGCCCATCAGACTAACAGCTGATCTCTCTACAAGCCAGAAACTCTACAAGCCAGAAGAGAGTGGGGGCCAATATTCAACGTTCTTAAAGAAAAGAATTTTCAACCCAGAGTTTCATATCCAGCCAAACTAAGCTTCATAAGTGAAAGAGAAATAAAATCCTTTACAGACAAACAAATGCTGAGAGATTTTGTCACCACCAGGCCTGCCCTACCAGGAGCTCCTAAACATGGAAAGGAACAACCAGTACCAGCCACTGCAAAAACATGCCAAATTGTAAAGACCATTGAGGCTAGGAAGAGACTGCATCAACTAACAAGCAAAATAACCAGCTAACATCATAATGACAGGATCAAATTCACACATAACGATATTAACCTTAAATGTATATGTAACCTTAATCCTGAGTTCTAGTTTGATTGCACTGTGGTCTGAGAGACAGTTTGTTATAATTTCTGTTCTTTTACATTTGCTGAGAAGTGCTTTACTTTAAGAGTACTGCAGTGAGTACCATTGAACAGGCAATAGGGGCTTTGGGGAGTCATAGGTGTAGCCCGTAGAGGGGTATTTTTACTATGAAGGCCATTGTGTATGCCAGTCATATTAGGCTGTTAGATCAGGAGTTTGTTAGTTCTCGGGCAGTGAGAGTCAGTAGTATAATATTAAGTGAGCCTAGCGTGTTGTGAGTGTGGATTAGGGGCTAAATGCTCCAATTAAAAGACACAGACTGGCAAATTGGATAAAGAGTCAAGACCCATCAGTGCGCTGTATTCAGGAAACCTATCTCACATGCAGAGACACACATAGGCTCAAAATAAAGGGATGGAGGAAGATCTACCAAGCAATTGGAAAACAAAAAAAAGCAGGGGTTGCAATCCTAGTCTCAGATAAAACAGACTTTAAACCAACAAAGATCAAAAGAGACAAAGAAGGCCATTACATAATGGTAAAGGGGTCAATTCAACAAGAAGAGCTAACTATCCTAAATATATATGCACCCAATACAGGAGAACCCAGATTCATAAAGCAAATCCTTAGAGACCTAGAAAGAGACTTAGACTCCTACACAATAATAACGGGAGACTTTAACACCCCACTGTCAACATTAGACAGATCAATGAGACAGAAAGTTAACAAGGATACCAGGAATTGAACTCAGCTCTGCACCAAGCAGACCTAATAGACATCTACAGAACTCTCCACCCCAGATCAACAGAGTATACATTCTTCTCAGCACCACACCACACCTATTCCAAAATTGACCGCACAGTTGGAAGTAAAGCACTTCTCAGCAAATGTAAAAGAACAGAAATTATAACAAACTGTCTCTCAGACCACAGTGCAATCAAACTAGAACTCAGGATTAAGAAACTCACTCAAAACCATTCAACTACATGGGAACTGAACAATCTGCTCCTGAATGACTACTGGGTACATAATGAAATGAAGGCAGAAATAAAGATGTTCTTTGAAACCAACAAGAACAAAGACACAATGTACCAGAATCTCTGGGACACATTTAAAGCAGGGTATAGAGGGAAATTTATAGCACTAAATGCCCACAAGAGAAAGCAGGAAAGATCCAAAATTGACACCCTAACATCACAATTAAAAGAACTAGAAAAGCAAGAGCAAACACATTCAAAAGCTAGCAGAAGGCAAGAAATAACTAAGATCAGAGCAGAACCGAAGGAAATAGAGACACAAAAAACTCTTCAAAAAATCAATGAATCCAGGAGCTGTTTTTTTGAAAAGACCAACAAAATTGATAGACCACTAGCAAGACTAATAAAGAAGAAAAGAGAGAAGAATCAAATAGATGCAATAAAAAATGATAAAGGGGATATCACCACTGATCCCACAGAAATACAAACTACCGTCACAGAATACTATAAACACCTCTATGCAAATAAACTAGAAAATCTAGAAGAAATGGATAAATTCCTGGACACATACACCCTCCCAAGACTAAACCAGGAAGAAGTTGAATCTCTGAATAGACCAATAACAGGCTCTGAAATTGAGGCAATAATTAATAGCCTACCAACCAAAAAAAGTCCAGGACCAGACAGATTCACAGCTGAATTCTACCAGAGGTACAAGGAGGAGGTGGTAACATTCCTTCTGAAACTATTCCAAACAATAGAAAAAGAGGGAATCCTCCCTAACTCATTTTATGAGGCCAGCATCATCCTGATATCAAAGCCTGGCAGAGACACAACAAAAAAAGAGAATTTTAGACCAATATACCTGATGAATATCTATGCAAAAATCCTCAATGAAATACTGGCAAACCGAATCCAGCAGCACATCAAAAGACTTATCCACCATGATCAAGTGGGCTTCATCCCTGGGATGCAAGGCTGGTTCAACATATGCAAATCAATAAACATAATCCAGCATATAAACAGAACCAAAGACAAAAACCATGTGATTATCTCAATAGATACAGAAAAGGCCTTCGACAAAATTCAGCAGCCCTTCATGCTAGAAACTCTCAATAAATTAGTTATTGATGGGACATATCTCAAAATAGTAAGAGCTATCTATGACAAACCCACAGCCAATATCATACTGAATGGGCAAAAACTGGAAGCATTCCCTTTAAAAACTGGCACAAGACAGGGATGCCCTCTCTCACCACTCCTATTCAACATAGTGTTGGAAGTTCTGGCCAGGGCAATCAGGCAGGAGAAGGAAATAAATGGTATTCAATTAGGAAAAGAGGAAGTCAAATTGTCCCTGTTTGCAGATGACATGATTGTATATCTAGAAAATCCCATTGTCTCAGCCCAAAATCTCCTTAAGCTGATAAGCAACTTCAGCAAAGTCTCAGGATACAAAATCAATGTGCAAAAATCTCAACATTCTTATACACCAATAACAGACAAACAGAGAGCCAAATCATGAGTGAACTCCCATTCACAATTGCTTCAAAGAGAATAAAATACCTAGGAATCCAACTTACAAGGGATGTGAAGGACCTCTTCAAGGAGAACTACAAACCACTGCTCAATGAAATAAAAGAGGACACAAACAAACGGAGGAACATTCCATGCTCATGGATAGGAAGAATCAATATCATGAAAATGGCCATACTGCCCAAGGTAATTTATAGATTCAATGCCATCCCCATCAAGCTACCAATGACTTTCTTCACAGAATTGGAAAAAACTACTTTAAAGTTCATATGGAACCAAAAAAGAGCCCGCATTGCCAAGTCAATCCTAAGCCAAAAGAACAAAGCTGGAGGCATTACGCTACCTGACTTCAAACTATACTACAAGGCTACAGTAACCAAAACAGCATGGTACAGGTACCAAAACAGAGAGATAGACCAATGGAACAGAACAGAGCCCTCAGAAATAATACCACACATCTACAACCATCTGATCTTTGACAAACCTGACAAAAACAAGCAATGGGGAAAAGATTCCCTATTTAATAAATGGTGCTGGGAAAACTGGCTAGCCGTATGTAGAAAGCTGAAACTGGATCCCTTCCTTACACCTTATACAAAAATTAATTCAAGATGGATTAAAGACTTAAATGTTAGACCTAAAACCATAAAAACCCTAGAAGAAAACCTAGGCAATACCATTCAGGACACAGGTATGGGCAAGGATTTCATGTCTAAAACACCAAAAAGCAATGGCAACAAAAGCCAAAATTGACAAATGGGATCTAATTAAACTCAAGAGCTTCTGCACAGCAAAAGAACCTACCATCAGAGTGAACAGGCAACCTACAGAATGGGAGAAAATTTCTGCAATCTCCTCATCTGTCAAAGGGCTAATATCCAGAATCTATAATGAACTCAAACAAATTTACAAGAAAAAAACAAACAACCCCATCAACAAGTGGGCGAAGAATATGAACAGATACTTCTCAAAAGAAGACATTTATGTAGCCAAAAGACACATGAAAAAATGCTCATCATCACTGGCCAGCAGAGAAATGCAAGTCAAAACCACAATGAGATACCATCTCACACCAGTTAGAATGGCGATCATTAAAAAGTCAGGAAACAATAGGTGCTGGAGAGGATGTAGAGAAATAGGAACACTTTTACACTGTTGGTGGGAGTGGAAACTAGCTCAACCATTGTGGAAGACAGTGTGGTGATTCGTCAGGGATCTGGAACTAGAAATACCATTTGACCCAGTAATCCCATTACTGGGTATATACCCAAAGGATTATAAATCATGCTGCTATAAAGACACATGCACACATATGTTTATTGTGGCACTACTCACAGTAGCAAAGATTTGGAACCAACCCAAATGTCCAACAATGATAGACTGGATTAAGAAAATGTGGCACATATGCATCATGGAATACTATGCAGCCATAAAAATGATGAGTTCATGTCCTTTGTAGGGACATGGATGGAGCTGCAAACCATCATTCTCAGCAAACTATCGCAAGGACAAAAAACCAAACACCACATGTTCTCACTGATAGGTGGGAATTGAACAATGAGAACACATGGACACAGGAAGTGGAATATCACACACCAGGGCCTGTTGCGGGGTGGGGGGAGGGGGGAGGGATAGCGTTAGGAGATATACCTAATGTAAGTGACGAGTTAATGGGTGCAGCACACCAACATGGCACATGTATACATATGTAACAAACCTGCACGTTGTGCACATGTACCCTAGAACTTAAAGTATAATAAAAAATATATATATATAAAACTTTTGTATCTTTATCTCACCACTTTTTGTTAGTATTTTTTTTGTACCTTTTAACTTTGAAATGTTCTGTTTCCTCATAGTTTATACATGTGTGTATATAAATATATATTAATATGTATGTTTGTGTATACACACACAATGCACATGTAATTCTTTTATACCCATTTTTATAATTTTTGTCTTTGCTGCATTTAGTCTGTTGACATTTAATATAATAATATATTTGGATTAAATCTACCATCTTATTTGTACTATCATTCACTTTATTCTACATTTTTATGTATGTTTTTAAATTTTAGTATATTATTTATATTTAGCTTACATATGCATTTATAACTTTGTACATTTTTCTCCAAAATATGTTTCCTGGGCTTTGTATTCTTTTATTCCCTTTCGTAGATTGATTTTTTTTTAACCAACTCAGTTTCTCTTTCTACTAGTTTAGAATTTATATAATTTGTTTCTATTATTATTATTATTATTATTATTATTATTAAGACAGAGTTTTTATCTTGTTGCCCAGGCTGGAGTGCAGTGGTACGATCTTGGCTCACTGCAACCTCCACCTCCCTGGTCCAAGTGATTCTCCTGCCTCAGCCTCCTGAGTAGCTGGGATTACAGGTGCCTACCACCACGCCAGGCTAATTTTTTGTATTTTTTAGTAGAGACGGGGTTTCACCATGTTGGCCAGGCTAGTCTCGAACTCCTCACCCCAGGTGATCTGTCTACCTCAGCCTCCCAAAGTGCTGAATTACAGGCATCAGTCACCAGGCCTGGCCTGTTTCTATTATTTTATTATTTCCATATAAATTAAAACATAAATTCCTAACTTATAAAATCCTATTATTAATCAAAACCTTCACCTTCCTCCAGGAAAACACAGGGTCCATAAAACATTATAACTTAATGTATCTCCATCTCAATTATATTTTTCTTTGGGTATACTTAAATTCTATATAAAAATTGTAGAAGGCATATTTCTGTAGTATGCATTCTTTAGAATTTCTTTTAGTGCAGTGTGGTGGTGATTTTTTTATGTTAACTCGATTGGGCTAAGGGATGCCCAAGTAACTGGTAAAACGTTATTTCTGGGTGTGTCTGTGAGGGTATTTCCAGAAGAGATTAGCATTTGCAGCAGTAGGCTGAGTATAACTCTGTAGTCATCAATGTAGAGGAGCATCATTCAATCTATTGAGGGCCTGAATAGAACATAAAGGAGGAAAGAAAGTGTGAATTAGCTCTCTCTGTTTGAGCTGGGACATCCATCTTCGCCTCTCAGACATTGAAGCTCCTGGTTCTTGGGCCTTTGGACTTGAGGACTTACACTAGTATCTCCTCCCCACATCCCCCTTCCCTCTCCCTCGTTCTCAGGTCTTTGGACTCAGACTGAATTACACCCCTGGCTTTCCTGGTTCTCCAGCTTGCAGACAGCAGATTGTGAGACTTTTTATCCTTCATTAAGTGTATGAGCCAATATCCATAATCAATCTCATTCTCTCTCTTTTTCTCTCTCTCTGTGACTCTCTCTGTCTGTGTCTGTGTGTGTATACAGACATCCTATTGGTTGTATTCTCTGGACAACTCTGATTAATACATTCAGGTTTACAAAGGCAGATTCTTTTCAGTTTTTATTTGTCTCAAAATGTACTGATTTCACCTTCAGTATTGAAGGTTTTTGTCGCCGGTTATAAAATTTTAGACTGGCAGTTTCTTTGTTTTTGTTTTCTAGCACATGGAACATATCTTGCTTCTAGCTTTCATTACTGTAAAACAGTCAAGATGATTGATCCTTATCTCCTTGGCTGATTTTAAGGTTTCTTGAAATATGGTGTCCTGTCGTTTTCCAAAATGAATAATGTATCTAACTGTGGAGATTATATCTGTATCTGTATTTTTTTCCTATATCATGCTTAATATTGTTGGGCTTCCGATAGTTGGAAACTTTCAAAAATTCTAGAATATTCTCAGATATCTGTTTCCATATTCTTCTAAATTTCCCCTATTATTTTATTTTATTTTTCTAGAACTTCCATTAGATTCATGCTAGATCCTCTCAATCTCTTCTATTTCCTTAATCTCTCTTTAAATAAATACTAATATGTTCATTTCTTTGTCTTTCCTGCTATGCTGTGAATAATATTTAGGCTTTATCTTTTAGTTAATGATTTTTTCTCTGTGTCTAGCATGCTGTTGAATGTATCCATTGAGTTTTACATTTTAATTATATATTTTCATATTTAGAAATTCTATTATTTTCATATATATCTTACAATCATTTAGAGTTTTCTTACTCATGTTTTCAATGATCCCTTATATTTCTGTATAAATATTTTAATAGTTCTTTAATATTCTGTGAGAAATATTAGTATTTTGATAATTTCAAAAATCTGAAATTCTTTGCATGTCAGATCCTAACATTTATTATTTTTCATTGCCCTCACCTATAGTGTTGTTTCTTTGTATGTTTTGTGACTTTTGACTTGACTTGCTGGTATTTCTTTGAATTTCACCTATGGGAATATTTTTGAGGTCTCCAGAGATAATTTGTGCTGCTTCTGCCAGTTCCCTTAGGTCACTACCAATGCAGAAACACTTTGAATTCTCAATTAAAGTTTCATGGATTGCAAAGACTGCATGGTTTGGCTTGCATACTAGTATGAGGTCTGGATTGTGGTTATGAGTTCTCAAGGGAAGTCTTTTCTTTCCAGTTTCCAGTGCCAAGGTTGAGACTATTATATTCTTGGGCCTGAGTATGTATTTCTTTTTCAAATCCTTACACTGAGGGTGGAACCCAGTGAGATTTCAGTTTTATGAAGTATAATTTCTTATAAGATTCCTTACTTAGCACTTGCTCTAGGCTTTGCCTCTGTCCCTGACTTATGCAGACTTCAAAGCAGAAGTTGAAGGGCTCCAAGTTCAGCAGAAACATTCTTGCCAGCCAGCTTAGTACTCACTGACCTCTCTTCTTTCTTACTTTCACCTATTTTTTTGTTCTTCATATTCCCTTTTTCTTGCTGTTATTTAGTTTTGAAAGAAAAATATGAAAGTATATGGCTTCTGCCAGAAAATTGGCCCCATACATTTTTTAGATGGCACTAAACTAAACCATAACCTGAAGATATTTTGGACTTAATTTTGAATTCCTAAATAATTTGGCATAATAGGATATTTTATTTTCATGAAACACTGAAATTTAAACGTTTGATTCTTTTTTTTGTTACTATACTTTAAGTTTTAGGGTACATGTGCACAATGTGCAGGTTTGTTACATATGTACACATGTGCCATGTTGCTGTGCTGCACCTATTAACTCGTCAGTTAGCATTAGTTATATCTCCTAATGCTATCCCTCCCCCCTCCCCCCACCCCACAACAGTCCCCAGAGTGTGATGTTCCCCTTCCTGTGTCCATGTGTTCTCGTTGTTCATTTCCCACCTATGAGTGAGAACATGCCGTGTTTGGTTTTTTGTCCTTGCGATAGTTTGCTGAGAATGATGGTTTCCAGTTTCATCCATGTCCCTACAAAGGACATGAACTCTTCATTTTTTATGGCTGCATAGTATTCCATGGTGTATATGTGCCACATTTTCTTAATCCAGTCTATCATTGTTGGACATCTGGGTTGGTTCCAAGTCTTTGCTATTGTGAATAGTGCAAAACATTTGATTCTTATTTTCCATTCACTAGAGAGAAAATCACTCTAAAAAGCAATGGAGTGTTTTTTTTTTTTTTTTTTTTTTTGTCTTCCTGATGCATGGTTTTGAAAACTCCTTTTAAGTAATCCCTGAAGATTGTCATCATCATTCATAAAATTATCTGAGGAAACTGTTAATAAGTATAAGAGGAATCAGGGATGATTTAAATATGCTGTTAAAAACACTTCAGTGGAATTAGACCTATTATGTCTTTCCAGTACCTAATTTTGGAAGGTAATTATAGATCAAATATTCAGTGAGGTTGGGGATTGATTTTCTTGCTCTGGGAGTACAGGATTTTTATCCAAGTGACATTTACATAAATATATTTTGGAAATACCACCTACACTAAATCTTATTATGCCTCCCATCCATACAGTTGAGAGAAGCAAAAAATTAATAGAAAATTTCAGATGTACTCTGAAAGAATCAAGTAATCTTGAAGAAAAGCTGAGTTATTCTGAGCCTAGTGTCTCTAATTATTGCTTAGTGTTATCCAACATTTTTGTTTGAGAAGCTGTTTTTAAACCCACTTCTACCTATTTAAGTCCCCCATAAATTTTTTTCTTTGCCTTTGAGCAAGGGCAAACTTTCATTGTGATTTATGAATCATTCAAATGATATGTGCAAGATGGTATTTTCACTGACACTTGAAAAAAAGCAGTTCACTGTATGTTTCCATCAGAGTAGGCAGCAATTATGAAAATAATCTTCAACTTCCCACCTTCGCGTTAGTGACACCAGTAACTCAGGATTACACTGGTAGGAGGGCAACACTTTCTATAGTAATGCCATTAATTTTTTAGAGATGAGTGACAGCAAGCTACAGCTGTGCTGGCAACAATGCCAAGCAAGCATAACATTATTGGCTTTAGGAGAAATGAGGCAAGATTCTGGTCTTGGTGCCGTCTCTGTACTCCCAGTACTGCAGGCTGTTTGGCATGCAGTTAGAAATGTGCATTGATTTAATAAATTTTGAGAACAGAGATGCTTTTGAATTTTAAAATAAAGCCATTGTTATAAAACCTGTCACATATTTAATTTAAAATATTCACCTCCTTAAATATGAATGTTAAGAAGATACAGGATTTGTTAACTATGTTTTACTTCAATATTATGGTTCCCCTCCATATTGCATGAAACAACCATGACCTGTGTAGACCCCGGATTATATTTTTAGACACCACCAAGACAGACTTAACATTTCCTTCAGCTTGAGTAGACTTTAGACAAGCCTTATTCCTCACTCTAAGCCTCTGACCTCCTTTAATTGGACCTTTGGAAAACTTGTATTGCAAATTCTTCTCTTGCCCCTTTAAGATGTAACTTTTTTAAAAAAAAGCTTCTTGTCAGTTTTACAACTCAGGACAGGTGGGCATATTTAATTCACCTAAGATATAGACTTTCCCGGTCCCACAACTTGGTCTCAACCCATGTTGTTAACTTCAATTTTAAGGTATTTTCTAGATTTTATGAACATAGACTTCACCCCCCTCCCCGCTTTTTTTTTTTTTTTGCTAAGCTTACATGTTTATATTTTCTCTCCATTTGAACTTCCTTTTCCCTATATTTATCTATCAAAACTTTACCCAGATAGATATCATAGTCATCTTTCTACACACCCACAAAGGAAATAATTTTTTTACACACATTATGCTTATCATAATCTAATTTGTATTGTGGGGATTGTAATACATGTTATCTACCCTCTATTAATTTGTCAAATATTTGAAGATGGCTTTGTGTCTAATATATCCTCATGTCTTCCCAATTACCTAATATCAATCTTACAGATAGCAGAAACTATTTTAAAGATGTGTCTTAGGTAAGTGAACTAAAACCACACTATCGAATGCAAAATAGTGTTCTAAGCCTCTCCCCGATCCTGGGCAAAGTTGATAGTAAGCACTAATTGCATGTCCAGAGGCCTCTCCAATTACATGTGTGATTTCTGTTCTTGCCAACCAGAGTTATACACAGTCATTTGAATCACATTCCCAGGTCAGGAAACATGAATAAACTTAGAGTATGGCAGAAAGTGCCTCAGTTGAAAGGCAACAAGCCTGTGCTATAAAAGGGACCCCACCCTATATTATTATATCTTGAGTCAAACTCTTATCTGACTGAAACAGGAAATGAGAGTTATAGCTTGTGTGAGGAAGGAAATCTGAATTATTCAACTCGTTCGACTTATGGATATTAAAGAACATGAGGATGTTTATTTTGATTGGTTGGGCTGCACAGTTAAAGGCCTTAAAGGAGGCAGAGAAAAAAAAATCAGTGTACTAGAGATCTCAACTAAAGCTCTGGAGTACTGGCACATCTACATGAAGCACAAGCTCATAGTTGCTGCCCAACATCCTTTCTCCCTTTTGCCTTAGCTACAGGAGCTCATCTTTGTTCACTATGGCAAGGCAGCCAATTAAATACTCATTGCATTAATTTCCCTGCATATGCAGTCTTGCCAATGAAAAATAAGAGGAAACATTCTAGGTATGGTTTCTGTGAAAGCTATTTTTTTCTTGAATAAAAAGAGATGGACAGGTGGCACATGCTGTTAACCCTTTCTCCTCTCCCTTCCTTCCTGGAACTTGATCTAATATGCTAATCTTTAGTAGTATAGCACCATTTTGCAAGTATAAAGAAGAAAGGTACAAATGTAAGGATGGTAAAGTGAAAAGATACAGAATCCTGGGTTCCTGGTGGCAACTTGGTACAGTTGTGTTCGTATTAGGCTTCTCATTTTTGCTTATTTGTGTTGCTGTTTGTGGAAAAAATTAACCTCAATTTGTTAATGCTAGTGTACTTAGATTTCTGTTATGTGTAGACAACAGAAACCTGAAAAATATACTGGATGTACTTAGAAAACTTGTGGATGATTCAAGCACTTTGGAGAGACCTGGCCCCTAAGTATTTTATGCCATTTTTTATACCTTCCCAATTCACTTGTTAGCTGGTTGAATGCAGAGGATCCAACAGATAACTCCATAGAAATACCAAAGGATAGATACTAGAACCGCAGACAGAAGAAGCAAGAAGCTCTAAACCACTACTGATCTGCCAAACATCTGATTGGACTGTGAGGTGAGCCAGCAATGAAACTTCATTGTGTTAAACCACTGAGATTTAGGGGTTGTCAGAACAACTAGCGTTAATAAGTCCAACTAAAACACCACCCTTCAGTGTCCACAGATAGATGAGTTGAGAAAAAATTGCAGCATACTCATACAATAGAATATTATTGGCCTTTTAAAAGAAGGAAATCCTGCCATTTGTGACAATATGGATGAATCAGGAGGATGTTTTGCTAAGTGAAGTAAGCAAGTTACAGGAGACAAATGCTACATGATTCCACTTATATAAAGTATCTAAAATAGTCAAACTCGTAGAAGCAGAGGTGAGAGTATCACCTGAGGGATAGGTGAGTATCACCTGAGCAGGGAGATTGATGCTGCTGTGAGCCATGGTCGTGCCACTGTGCTCTAGCCTGGGCAACAGAGTGAGACCTTGTCTCAAATATATATATATATACCTGACTTCCCTGACCACCATTAGTAATATACAAGTATATCTTTCCAAAACATTTTTTTGTGTATTTTTTGTGTATTTTCTTTAATAAAGTGAGATCATATTGTATATATTATGTGGTATTCTATATTGTACACTTAAGAATGGTATTAGGAGCAAATAGAAAACACCGTACTTGTTTATCTTGGTCCATTTTCTGCCGCTATAGAAATTACCCAGAATACAACAGACTGGGTAATTTATAAAGAACAGAAGTTTATTTGGCTCATGGTTCTGGAGGCTGGGAAGTCCAAGAACATAGAACTAGCATCTGGTGAGAGCTTTCTTGCTGCATCATTGGTGAAGGTATCACATGGCAAGGAAATGTGTACACAAGGCACAGAGAGGGAAAAAAAATAGACTGAGCTCATTGTTTTATCAGGATACTGCTCTCCTGATACTAACACACTCTCATGATAATGTCATTAATCCATTCATGAGTTCAGAGCTCTAGTGATCGCCTTTTAAATGTTCCACCTCTCAACACAGTTATAATGACAATGAAATTTCGACATAAGTTTTGGTGGGGACAATCAAGCCACGGCAATATTTTAAGTAGAAGTGTAAAATAAAGGAAATGTATTACACTGCTGATTCAAGAGTTGAGAAGCCAAACAGAATGATGAGGGAACCCAGAAATTATCAACAGTAGGCAAATGCTTTTTACTGCTTTCATAGACCTTAAGGAATAAAGAGAAGAAGTGGAGTTAACATAACACAGATGCCAGGGTCATCCAGTGAGAGTTAGATATACAGAGGGGCTGCAAAGTAGAGCTGGGATAATGGTGATGTTCAGTGGAAGCTGGAGCCACAGAGAAGATACATTTGCTGCTGGGGTGCACCTACAGCAGGAAAAGAAGGAAAACATAGGCTGGGCGTGGTGGCTGACACCTGTAATTCCAGCACTTTGGGAGGCTGAGGTGGGTGGATCACGAGGTCAAGAGAGCAAGGGCATCCTGGCCAACATGGTGAAACCCCATCTCTACTAAAATACAAAAATTAGCTGGGCATGGTGATGGGTGCCTCTAGTCCCAGCTACTCGGGAGGCTGAGGCAGGAGAATAGCTTGGACTCGGGAGGTGGAGGTTGCAGTGAGCTGAGATCGCGCCATTGCACTCCAGCCTTGTGACAGAGTGAGACTCCATCTCAAAAAAATAAAAATTAAATAAAATAAAGAACATAACCAAGTTTCCTCACTTTTCCTTTCCTTTGGCCTTCTGCTTGTTATATACTTTGGACCAGGGAAATGTAGTTGGCTGTGATACATAGGAAGCTGGAGAGGAGAAGAAATGGATTTAAAAGCAAACAATTCTGTGAAGAAAGTCATTGGTAGCTTGATGGGGATGGCATTGAATCTATAAATTACCTTGGGCAGTATTGCCATTTTCATGATATTAATTCTTCCTATGCATGAGCATGGAATGTTCTTCCATTTGTTTGTATCCTCTTTTATTTCATTGAGCAGTGGTTTGTAGTTCTCCTTGAAGAGGTCCTTCATGTCCCTTGTAAGTTGGATTCCTAAGTATTTTATTCTCTTTGTAGCAATTGTGAATGGGAGTTCACTCATGATTTGGCTCTCTGTTTGTCTGTTATTGGTGTATAAGAATGCTTGTGATTTTTGTACATTGATTTTGTATCCTGAGACTTTGCTGAACTTGCTTATCAGCTTAAGGAGATTTTGGGCTGAGACAATGGGGTTTTCTAGATATACAATCATGTTGTCTGCAAACAGGGACAATTTGATTTCCTCTTTTCCTAATTGAATACCCTTTATTTCCTTCTCCTGCCTAATTGCCCTGGCCAGAACTTCCAACACTATGTTGAATAGGAGTGGTGAGAGAGGGCATCCCTGTCTTGTGCCAGTTTTCAAAGGGAATGCTTCCAGTTTTTGCCCATTCAGTATGATATTGGCTGTGGGTTTGTCATAGATAGCTCTTATTGTTTTGAGATAGGTCCCATGAATACCTAATTTATTGAGAGTTTTTAGCATGAAGGGTTGTTGAATTTTGTCAAAGGCCTTTTCTGCATCTATTGAGATAATCATGTGGTTTTTGTCGTTGGTTCTGTTTATATGCTGGATTACATTTATTGATTTGCATATATTGAACCAGCCTTGCATCCCAGGGATGAAGCCCACTTGATCATGGTGGATAAGCTTTTTGATGTGCTGCTGGATTCTGTTTGCCAGTATTTTATTGAGGATTTTTGCATCAATGTTCGTCAAGGATATTGGTCTAAAATTATCTTTCTTGGTTGTGTCACTGCCCAGCTTTGGTATCAGGATGATGCTGGCCTTATAAAATGAGTTAGGGAGGATTCCCTCTTTTTCTATTGATTGGAATAGTTTCAGAAGGAATGGTACCAGTTCCTCCTTGTACCTCTGGTAGAATTCAGCTGTGAATCCATCTGGTCCTGGACTGTTTCTGGTTGGTAAGCTATTGATTATTGCCACAATTTCAGCTCCTGTTATTGGTCTATTCAGAGATTCAACTTCTTCCTGGTTTAGTCTTGGGAGAGTGTATTGTCGAGGAATTTATCCATTTCTTCTAGATTTTCTAGTTTATTTGTGTAGAGGTGTTTGTAGTATTCTCTGATAGTAGTTTGTATTTCTGTGGGATCGGTGGTGATATCCCCTTTATCATTTTTTATTACGTCTATTTGATTCTTCTCTCTTTTTTTCTTTATTAGTCTTGCTAGCGGTCTATCAGTTTTGTTGATCTTTTCAAAAAACCAGCTCCTGGATTCATTAATTTTTTGAAGGGTTTTTTGTGTCTCTATTTCCTTCAGTTCTGCTCTGATCTTAGTTATTTCTTGCCTTCTGCTAGCTTTTGAATGTGTTTGCTCTTGCTTTTCTAGTTCTTTTAATTGTGATGTTAGGGTGTCAATTTTGGATCTTTCCTGCTTTCCCTTGTGGGCATTTAGTGCTATAAATTTCCCTCTACACACTGCTTTGAATGTGTCCCAGAGATTCTGGTATGTTGTGTCTTTGTTCTCATTGGTTTCAAAGAACATCTTTATTTCTGCCTTCATTTCGTTATGTACCAGTAGTCTACCATCAGAGTGAACAGGCAACCTACAAAATGGGCGAAAATTGTTGCAACCTACTCGTCTGACAAAGGGCTAATATCCAGAATCTACAATGAACCCAAACAAATTTACAAGAAAAAAACAAACAACCCCATCAAAAAGTGGGCAAAGGATATGAACAGACATTTCTCAAAAGAAGACATTTATGCAGCCAAAAGACACATGAAAAAATGCTCATCATCACTGGCCAGCAGAGAAATGCAAATCAAAACCACAATGAGATACCATCTCACACCAGTTAGAATGGAAATCATTAAAAAGTCAGGAAACAACAGGTGCTGGAGAGGATGTGGAGAAATAGGAACACTTTTACACTGTTGGTGGGACTGTAAACTAGTTCAACCATTGTGGAAGTCAGTGTGGTGATTCCTTAGGGATCTAGAACTAGAAATACCATTTGACCCAGCCATCCCATTACTGGGTATATACCCAAAGGACTATAAATCATGCTACTATAAAGACACATGCACACGTATGTTTATTGCAGCACTATTCACAATAGCAAAGACTTGGAACCAACCCAAATGTCCAACAATGATAGACTGGATTAAGAAAATGTGGCACATATACACCATGGAATACTATGCAGCCATAAAAAATGATGCGTTCATGTCTTGTGTAGGGACATGGATTAAATTGGAAATCATCATTCTCAGTAAACTATCTCAAGGACAAAAAACCAAACACCGCATGTTCTCACTCGTAGATGGGAATTGACCAATGAGAACACATGGACACAGGAAGGGGAACATCACACTCTGTGGACTGTTGTGGGGCGGGGGGAGGGGGGATGGATAGCATTCGGGATATACCTAATGTAAATGACGAGTTAATGGGTGCAGCACACCAGCATGGCCCATGTATACATATGTAACTAACCTGCACATGGTGCACATGTACCCTAAAACTTAAAGTATAATAACAATAAAACAAACAAACAAACAGTAGAATGGCTGTTTATAGTCTATCCTTTTGTTACTTGGCCTCCATTTTCATCCTTCTACCCATGTTTAATGCCCACACAACAACTTAATATTTCCATCTAAGAGAAGACAGCAGTCATTTATATAGAAAAAAACCCACTTTCTTCCTTTCCCTCAAAGTGGAGGCAAAAAGTTAGTGTATTATCCAAGGACAGTTTATCCAGGTGATATGTAGCCCCTTTCATTAATTCTGAATACTTATTTATGGTGGGGTCATCTCTGAAAACCAAGTTTATAAAATTAGAACTCACTAGTACTCCTCCAACAAAATAGTAAAGAATAGATTAAAGGGGAAAATGGGTATTTTGTTAAGAAATGCAGGCATAGTAATAATAAAAATATGCATAGCTGATCCAGTCTTCATTTATGTAACTGGTCATGAGGCCATCATTGATATTTTTCAATTTCTTCTTTCACCATCTGCTCCCTGTTCTCTTATACTCGAGTGCACCTTAACTGGGTTCTCTTTTGGTGGAGAGATCCAAGTCTTTCTTCCTGAAACATTTGGTCTTTAGTGGTCCTGCCTTGATTAGGTTGTTATAATCTTCCTTTAACTTTTACTACTGGATATGGAAGTACTACGATGTTTCCTAGTGGATTCTGACATAGTCTTCCCAGTCCCTATTGTGTAGCAACAATGCAATTTCCCTTTGATAAATTGGTTAAACCATCAAAACTGGTGCAGTAACTCCTCTTCTGCCAGTTGAATCATTGGCATGAGGAGCCCCAAGTGACCAGATGGCGGTTGGGAACTAAGATCTATAAAGCATCAGAACACAGGGCTGCAAAATTCCAGTGATGGAATATTATGTGTAATAGTGAAAGCGCCACTTCTATATCCATCTATTGATTTCAGGTTTATGTGTACTGGCAATGGGAGAAAATAACACCTTATATTTGCCTCTGTTTTAAAACATACTAGATCTTAGAAAATAGCATACCAACCCCAGTACATCTTCTGTAGACCATCTCCTATTCTGTTAGGCTAGCTGCTTCTTGGGCTACATGATAAGATGAGGGAAGAGTGCAGGTACAAGTCTCCATTTTTGCCCTAAAATAGCAGGAGGCTTTTGGTGGTTTAAGATTTTTCAGCTTTATCTGAGACACCCATCCCAAATCTTGCAGTCACATTCTTCCACATAATGTCTTAACTGTAATGTAAAAGACTTGAGTGTACTTGCAATGAGTAACCCCATTGAAGGCTACCCGATGGAAATTGGAGCCAAGGAGAAGATGCAGCCTTTGCTGGGAACAGCACTGAAGCAGAGGGACTTAGTGTCTCCCTTTCTTCTACTGGTTTATAATGAGTTTTATTGGGGCAAGAATTTGTATGGAAAGAACTATTACAGAAGTGTTTCTGGGGAAACTCCATAGGGGAGTGGAAGGAGTAGGATAAGAGAGGGGCAAAAGCCAAAATCCAGGCAAAGTACCTTAGAGGATGGCTGTAGCTGAATCCTGCAGGGACCATCTGAAGTGTAAGCTATACCTCAATCATTTGACTCCGAAACAAAAGAGCTATGTTTTCTTACTTCCAGTCATCTTAGTCATTGGTTAAGGGTGACTGCCCCCCTCTTGGAATTAAATTCCTGGGCATTTCCAGTTATTTGCTAGAAAAAGTGGGCCCTGGGAACCTGCAAACAGTTTTCTGGAAAATAACTGAAGGCATTTCCTTGAAATGAAATCACATGAAAGCAGCTAGGATGCACACAAAATCCATAAAAAAGGGATCCCAGGCAATCTGGGTGCAGTACTGACATTGTTGGCTGTACCTGTGCTCAGCTTTCTACTTGTGCCTGTCATTGCAACTATTGGAACCACAGGACAAGGAAATATGACTACCTCTGTGATGGGACAGAGCAGAGAATGATGGGAAATGAACTGAGAACAATTTTTTGACCTCCATGGCATATAATAAAAAATTTTCTCTGATATTATACATTTTTCTATAGTCATTCTAGTAACTGCATAACAGACCAATATATAGATGTACATATCCATTTCTGCAGTCTCCTTTTTGGCTGGAAATTAGCTCTTCCCTAGTTTGAATATAGAACAACTCTGCAACCAGAGTTTAGTTCATCTTCTCAAATTTTTCCTTAGGACAAATAGCATCAGTACTTTAATAGGCCTTCTGTGGAGATGAGGATAGGCATAGCACTAGTCAAACACCTCAGCAACATGTAAAATTCCTGGTATTGTTATCAGGAAGTGTGAGCATCTTTTGTTCTTGTCTAACTTGGAAGAAAGAATTCAGCCAAGAGACACATTGTAGCAGAATTTACTGAAGGACTATAGGTACATTCCTAGAGAGGAGTAGAAAACAGCTCTGGGCTGGTCCAGCTGGAAAAATAGCAGCAGCAGTATCACCATTATTTAAAAAGACAGTACCCTCTGAAAGTCAAAACAGAGTGGAATGCACAAAAGAAGGAACCAGGAGCTAATGCTGAGGGACACTCTTTAGGAGAATCTTACATGATTATTTATGAAGAGGCGTGAGTGGGCGTTAATTGCAAGCATGTTTTGGGAGTTCTTTTTGGTTACACAGGTTCTATGGTTGTACATGTTGGTACACACAGTGCATGTGTTGTTAGCATTTAAAATCTCCCAGAGGTGTGTTTTTTACTATTATAATGAGCAGAAGGCTACTCTAGGGTGAGTTTTTAGAGGAGTGGGCATGTTCGTCAGTGGGGAAAATCCCTCACATAGCTGTCTCCAGCTAAGGCATGGTAAGTCCCCTTCAGGGCCAGAGGATCCCAACCATGAGGCCAGATGTAGCCAACGTAGCCATCATCCTTTTTGCTGACTGTCAGTGAGCAGCCCTGACCATCAGTGGGCAGCATCTCCAGGACTTCTTTTCCTAGGGGGCTCCCTTGCCTACTCATTTTTGGCTATCTGCCTACTCTCTAACAGTATGAATATATATCAGCAGACATTTTATACAAGGTCTGAGTTCCAAAGTCAGTTGTTTATAGTTTAGTGTTTGAAAATCAAAACATATTTTTATACTAAAATTATGTTATAATTGGTATTTTGGTTCCCAGTATATCTCTTGAGCCTATATTTAGCTCAAATACAGCTGAGCTGCTGAATTATAGTATGAATATGACCATCTCCTCCTATTTCTCTCTCTCACTTTCTCATTTCAATCCATGTTTTCATGAAAGGTCATCACCCAGCTGCGGAAGCAAACTACTCCTTACCAGTCATTTAGATTTGAGTTGAAATTTAATTTGTCCTGGGTCAGAAGAATTTGCAATTAAGTCTCTGTAATAGTGAGATACTTTGTACCCTGGAAAATAATTTTCAGGTACCATGTATAGAAAAAAGTTTTAAAAGAGAAGGTAACTTTTTATCCTGAATTTGTGGCTTATTATCTCTGCATACTTTATTCTTACTGCCCTTTAAGGTTAGTTTCCTGCCTATATTTCCCAGGAACAGTAAAATAGTGGTTTTCAGTTTGAAAAAATGTCCTAGAAAAGTGGACATTTAGGAAGATGCTAGTCATTTAGGCATAGAAGATTTTCTAATCTTGGGTGTGCCGTTGTTCTTTGGTTGGTTTGTTATATATAACATTCTGTCTTGCTTTAGATTATGTTTAGTTCTGTTGAAATATAGCTGTTTTATAATTAGCCTACATGGATATAATCAGATAATCACTACTGGCTTACCATCAAGTCTGCTTCAGATATTTGTAGCTTTAATTTGTTTCTCAGAAAATAGTTTATTGGCTCATTAAAAAAAAAAAACTTCAAAAATAAACTTTATATTTTATCGATTTAGATTTACATGAAAATTGCAAAAATAGTACAGGTAGTTCCTATATACTCTACTTCCAGTTTCTCCTATTAACATCTTATAGTATGGTACATTTGTCACTATTAATGAACCAATATTAATCAATTTGTATTAACTAAAGTCCATGCTTTATTCATATTTTCTTA
The DNA here is from genome assembly GCF_028885655.2 of Pongo abelii. NCBI lineage: Eukaryota > Metazoa > Chordata > Mammalia > Primates > Hominidae > Pongo > Pongo abelii. Next base: position 28,756,257 of record NC_072000.2, read on the forward strand.
GTTTTTACGTAATGTTCTTTTTCTGTTGCAGGATCCCATCTGGGATATCACATTACATTTGGTTATTGTGTCTCATTAGGCTCTTCTTGGCTATGACAGTTTCTCAGACTTTTCTTATTTTTGTCATAGCACCAAACCTCAGGTCACTTTCAAAGACCTACCTCGTATCTGGAAGACATTGATTTGAAAGGAGAAAGTTTTCAACAAAAGATTTACATATATAGTGAAGGCTGGTCAATTATTTTCCAAGTTAATCTGGTGGACATTTAATAATTCAATGAATTATTTAGTATGATATTCACATTTCCAACTAAATTGAAGAGAAAATCTTCACGCAGAAGTGATTCTTTTTCTTTTCTTTAGCCAAGTTATGTGTTGTATATCTTCATTACTTCCATTGTGAAAAGATTAGCTTTTTACTGTTGATATATTCTGCATTTTATATGGAACAGAACTCTCAGGTAGAAAAGTGATTTTACTCTTTGACTTACAGAGCTTTCGATATTTATCATAATTCCTGTCATATCCTGTGGATATTACTTTGACCATTGCAGCCAGAAATTCTGATGTAATCAGTTCAGTTTTCAGGGAGTTCTTTGAATCAAAACCATTAGGAGTCTCTAAATGAGCCCCACTGTTGGCTCTTGCTGGGTTGTGCTCACAGGTGAGTTTCCATCAGTAATTAGATATTTCATTCCTGGCATTGAACAAGCAGTGCTTGTCATGCTAGGACACTGCAAGATTTGGAGCATATTTGTGAAGTAAAGGAAGCAGAAAATGCAGACTATACTTTGGCAATTAAGACTATTAGATATTGAGCTTTTTATTTGCTGGGAATGTCATTTAATTTTCCACCAATGAATTTAAACAGAAGACTACTCCAACAATTCATTTTCTGCTAGTGTAAAACTTTAAAATTCTTAAATGGATAACTTACATACTTGTCCTGTTCAAAATGGAGATTTTTAGTATATCTTGTTTATCTTGCTTTTGGATCTACTTTTATCTCTCTCTCTATCTATCTAGTTAGCTAGCTAGCTTTCATCTGTCGACCCACCCATCATCTATCTATAATGTTTATATAATAGTAATATATAGAATTGGAGACAGTGAATGGGATAATTGTAAATACTGAGAATGAAATGAGAGTGAGATGGGGGCATGGCTAGAATGTGTTTAGGAGCTCAGGGTTTCTGATCTTGGTGTTGAACAAGTTCTATATGCTTCCTATTTTGGCCCAACCCTAACACAGTGCCATTTGTACAATAGACACATTAAGAAAAATATTTTTGTCTCAGGGAAGATGCATGGTCATGGTTTTAAGAATGTCAGGGAAAAATAAAAAAAATCAGTGCAAACTTGATTTGTCAACTAGAAATACATTCCTATGAGTATAGTTTGGATTTAATAGATTTGTTATTTGGCATGGGGTCTTCATTTTAAACGTAGGCATTTCTTTTGCAAGTGCTCCAAGAATCACAGATTTATTAACTCTATTTTATGATATACATCTCTGGAACCAAGATTTTTATTTTTTGGGTCACTCCAAAATTACCTTTCAAGGAGGATTTCCAATTCACAACAAATTGGGATACTGTCTTTGCTAGGTTTCCCAGTTTTTCACAGGAAGATATCAGCCTCCACTGTTTTCCTCCCCACCCTGTCAATTGTTAAAGCACCTAATGTCAAAAATTTTTAAGGATCTGTGATTTTACCCTAATTGAAAGCTAACAAGTTAGCCTGTCATAGTTTCGTAGATGCTGGCAGGAGATATAAAACTCTTGTGTCAGAGACAAAGGACTTTATTTCTCTTAGCACAGCAAGTATCATGAGCTTCATGTTCAGATTGGTTCTTCTTGTCCATTATATCTCATAAATACAATGCAAAGTAGCCCAGATAGATGCTGTGCAGACAGTAGATTTTTGTCACAGCTGAGAACCCCTGAATTTAGAAAACCCTCAATTGTGTAAGGGTGCTGCTGGCAAACTTCCCCAACATTTTCTCAAGAGGAAGACATTACATTTATTATCCTGGTGAGAAAACAAATATGCCCTCTACCCTAGAGGGAGACACTACTTCTGTTTTCTAAGGCTGTGTAAACATCTTTGCAAAGATAGTCCAGAACAAAGGTGTCAATACCTTTTTCTTAGAAGACAGGCAGAAACACAAGAAAACTGTGGGGTATGTCTGCCAACACATGGCTTTACATATCATCATAATATATAAAATTATGATCTATCTGTCTATTGTGTATTTATGTCTAGAGAAAAGAATTAGCTAGACTCTACATACTCATTTTTTATTAATCTGTTTAATCATCCCATCTTTTTCTTATTCATTCTCATATCTCAATGCTTACATTGCACTGTGCTAGGTTAGAAATACAACAGTGAGCCAGAAATATGCAGTTCCTTACCTTGTGAAGCTTATATTCTATAGTGAAGAGAGACTCTAACAACATAATCACACAAATACCAACTCATTACAATGTGGCATATGCAAATAAGGTTCAACAAAAGTGAATAATTGGAGACATCAAGGTTCTGATGAAGGAAAAGGGTTAAGCTCCTCCTCAAATTACCCAAAGACCCATATGCCTGGGGTAAAGAGTGAAGAGGAGAGGAGCCCCAAATAAGGCTGGAGACAGTCAGGAACCAGACAATGCAAAGCCTGGCCTGCTGTGAATAACGTGGAATTTTATTCTGAGGGCACCAGGGAAATACTGCAATGTTTTAAGTAGGGAAGTGATATCACTAGAGTTGTGTTTAAAAAGGTCACAGAGTCTCTGTGTGAACCATGACCGGGGGAGCACAAGATTACATTCAGGGAATTTTGTTTTAGGCGAAATCATGACAAGTTAATGTAGAAGTTTAGGATAGAGGGAAATGGTTTGTTCTGATAGGCAAAGTTAATAAACTTATTGACTGATGGGTGGGGAAATAATGGGAGACATCAAGGAATGCTCTTCAGTCTTGGTTGAACAGTGAGTGGATGAATGGAAGGCCACCTTGAGAGAACACATTGAGGATGGGGCTGGTTAAGTATTGACAAATCACTGCTACTCAACATCTATCACAATTATGTTTGAGAAAAATGTTATTTATTGAGGCTGGCCTCAAGGTTATGCAGTTCACCCACTTCTCTCTATTCCCTAGATTCTACCCCTTAATTGAGTTATGTGCCCGAAACATCTTAGTCCTTTCAAGAATTGCTTTTATTTAACAGCAGTTGAAGATACCAGTTGGATGCTATCATATTTTCGGGGTGGATGTTATGAGAAAGAATCATCTGACACTTAACTGCTGCATTTTCTGTGACACTCAGGGTCTTCTCTATGAGAACATATGAAAGAAATTATTCTGTGATTTTGGCACAGGATTAATAACTTCCCGAGAAACTGGTGTGTTCTTAATTTATAGATGTGAAACCATGAACCAGATTGTGATTCTTTCTTTATATGAGTGGCTTTTAGAATGCTTGGAAGCAATTTTGTTGCCTACTTCTAACTAATATAGAGGGTTTTCTGGTGTGCTGACTTCACTCTTTGCTACCCACCCCTCTTTAACCTCATTCAATTATTTATTTCCTCTTGTCAAACTGAATGACTTTTTGGTAGTTGCCATTAATCTTTTCTGGAAAAAGTTGGAGTGCAAATAAATCAATAAATAGAAATCTTGGGTGAGTTGGATACATTTTTGTAATCTACTAGGCATTGACTCTTCATCTGTACAGTGAGATTTGGAACAGATGAACCCTTAAGTTTTTTTCTTTTTGGCTCACCAGTTTCTGTTTCTAAAGGAAGTTGGGAGTATTTTCAAGTTTGAGCCATCACAGATAATAAAGTACCTAAAACTGACTAAACATCAACCATTATCCCTTTGCTAATGGAATTATTGATTATTCAGAACATTCCTGTTCTTGAAAATGACCTAGAAGCTGCTTTTGTAAGATATGTTCTTCTCCAACATTTACTACAGTACTGTACACAGGATTGTTATAGTAAAACGAGAAAGCATTTCGCTTGCCCTCTTTTCTTGCTCTTATTGAAGTTCACATCACTTGTAGCAATTTTAGAAGATGTTTGCTTTTTGCTTAGTGTACACAAGTCTCATGATCTGGAGCCATTCTAAGAGCTACTCATTGGTAAGTGCGTTTCGAATGTGTCACTGCCTAAGCTCCTTAAAGAAGAAGCTATCCCTCTGAGGGATGAGCCAGGGAACATGGTTCCATGGAAATTAAGCTGAAGATTCACACCCTCAGGTAAGAGCTGGAGTTAATTTGAACTGGCCTGCCTGAAAGAAAAAGTAAGATACTCTGATGCCAGTTCTCACACGTGTTAGAATTCTTTATTGTGAATTGAGTTTGCTGGATGGCACTGTGACTTTCCATTACTCAAAGGCCAAGATGACCTTTCTCAGTCTGTCATCAGTTCAGGTAGCAGTTCATTTGATACCTGAGTTAGTGCAATAACATATATTTACAAAACATCTCTGTGCATGGGTTTTTAGATGGTATATAAGGTCTCCCTGTCTTATACTTTGTATACAAATAGACATGTATTTTAGGTGTAACTCTTTCAACAAACATTTACTGCTTACCTTTAATGGACTATTACCTGTGCTATGTCAGTTTACAGGAACAAATGAGCCAGTCCTGCTTAGAATCTGCTTCGTGTCTTTTTGGGAAGATCGGTAAATAGGTACAAGGCTGGAAGATAAATACACATCAAGCTGTATATAAAAAAGAATCGAGTAAAGAATGGTGAGCTCTTTAGTGTCCTGAGATAGAGGATAGAGCAGGGGTGTTGAGGGACTATCTGAAAGTTAGTTCATGGAAGAAGACATGAAATTAACTGTAAACTTCCTTTCATACTGCATTGTCCTAGCTGCTGTGGGAAAAATCCGCTGCAATAGAAAGATGTGACATATGATGGATTTTTTTTTCTGGGACAAAATATTTCTTGCATTTATGAATCTTTGCCAAATCAATTTAGTGTTTCTGTGAAGGGCGAAAGCAGGACAAACTGGAGGAGGAATGAAATTCTTTGTAGGGTTGATTGTACAGCATAACACATGGAACAGTTTTGAGAGGGTGACTTTGACTGCTCTGGGTTAAAATCTGTAAAAAGATACAGACAGGCTATAGTTAGATACAATCTCTCAAATATGCTACAAAAATCATAATAGAAAAAAGTTAGGCTGGCTTTCAAAGTAGAGAAGTAGACAACATTTCAGAGATTATTTAATATAAGGTCAGTGAGAATACAGCTCTAAGGACACCTCTGTTCTCCCTTTCAAAGCCCCAGACACAAGATTCCTATTTCTGGGTTGTTATTGATTTATTTATCTGTACACCAAGGTCTAGGTACAATACTGAACACAAACCCTGATGTTTGAAACTTAAAATTTTTCATTCTTGCAAGCCCCAGAATAAGGGAAAAGATGGGAATACGTTTGGGAAATGTTAGTTTCTTCTCACCAGGATCCAAGAGACTCCCTAGGAGTGAGCAAATGGTGTTCTAAGGGAGCAATACCCAGAGAAGGTAACTTCTTGGTGCAGGATCACACAGATATTGGAGACTTTTAATCAGAACACACAGTGGGCCAAGATGACTTCTTCAGGAAGATGAGCATTCATGGGACCTTTCTGGGGAGTAACAATAGCTAACAATTTACAGCACTATCTGAGTACTAGGCATAATAATAGATGCTAATAAATTGTTTGATATTCACTTTATATATGTGAGATGTGCATACTCTTTATTATGTGAAAATCAAAGCCCTGAGACACTAAATAATTTTCCATTGAGGAAGAGTATTTGAAAATAAATGTGACCTTGTCACTGTTAGAACATTGAATGTAGAGGGGACAAGAAAGCTAATGTTTATTTATCACTTGTGGTTTTGGGGATCAAAAAGAGCCCCGGAAGGAAGGTGTCATTATTATTTCCACTTAAGATAGAAAAAAACAGACTCATAGAAGGTAGTTGTCTTATATTGTGCAGCAACTAAATGGAAGGGTTGGAATTCAAACTCCGCTTAACTTATTTCAAAGTTCATGTACTTTGTTTGGTATGATGAATTTAGGCACAATTTGAGGTTATTGGATTTTGTCTTGATTACCTTCACTTTTCTTTTTGTACTTTAAGTTTTAGGGTACATGTGCACATTGTGCAGGTTAGTTACATATGTATACATGTGCCATGTTGGTGTGCTGCACCCATTAACTCGTCATTTAACATTAGGTATATCTCCTAATGCTATCCCTCCCCCCTCCCCTCACCCCACAACAGGCCCCGGTGTGTAATGTTCCCCTTCCTGTGTCCATGTGTTCTCATTGTTCAATTCCCACCTATGAGTGAGAACATGCGGTGTTTGGTTTTTGTCCTTGTGATAGTTTGCTGAGAATGATGGTTTCCAGCTTCATCCATGTCCCTACAAAGGACATGAACTCATCATTTTTTATGGCTGCATAGTATTCCATGGTGTATATGTGCCACATTTTCTTAATCCACTTTTACCTATCCTTCTTCTTCTCCCTATGGCTCCACACAACCCCAGAGCCTAATTTGTATTTAATTCTTGTTCTCTGTTCTCAGGTTGTTAAATAGTCTCTGCCAAATATAAAATGATAATTAATGTGATAAAATAACAGTTAATGTGATGAGCAGGTATGTATGAAATTTAGAAGGAATGCTTTCTGTTTTCTATTTATAAGAAAAGGCTTGCTGCTTGTATTATGTGGGGAGAGATTGGTAAAGACTGGACAATTGACCCTTTCTCCCAGTTTTTGTAGCGAATCCCAAGTTTTACTGGGCAGGCACTTAAGAGGAATGTAATTGACTTTGAGTCTAATAACAACAACAACAAGAAGATATAAATTTATCTCTCACTCTTGAATGCTGGTGACTGTGAACTAGATCTAGGATTTTCTTTGTTTTGGTTGTTCAAGGATTTGTCAACCTGCCATGGTTGACCTTTGAGCTGGATAATCAGTTGCTGTGGGGGCTGTCCTGTGCATTGCCCAATGCTTAGCAGCATTTGTGGCCTCTGCTCATTAGATGCCAGCAGGATCCTTCAGTTATATAACTGTATAATGAAGAATGTCTCCAGACATTGCCAAATGTTGTTTTGGAGACAAAAATCACCCCTGGTTGAGAACCAGTGGTTTAAAGCTACCAAGTTTTTCCAGTGATGACTTTTACTAAGTCTATTATATTTAAAAAAGCTTGTTATGCAGATTGTTCTGTGTGAAGTGAGAAGAACTAAGCTGTAGAAATCTACTTGTGCCCCATCATTAGTGTGGGTCTACTCTCCTGCATGGTAGAAATACTTAAAAGGAACTTTCTCTGTGAAAGAGACAAGCCAAGAAGCTGAAAATACAGAAAGGTAGAAAATAATTTTTTAATGAAAATCCAGCTGCCAAGAAAGAATCTATATATGATTCCTTTTTGGGTTATTCTTCAGTTCCTCTAGATGGTATGTATAAAATTAGTAGAGAATATTATTGACTGAAATGTAACTTAGCAATTTCTCTAAAGTCCAAATATAACTTTCACTTTATTTAGTGCCTGATTTAGTATAAGGAATTTTATTCTGAGGCCCTACAGGAGCTACAGTTGTCACCCACCACAGTCTGGACTTGTTAGCCATGTGACAACCTCTTTAATTAACTGTCAGCTTCGTATTGCTTTCGTCCTCCTCAGCCAGGTAATGTGGAGATGGTCCAGAATTATCCTTGGTAATGTCTCCTGTACATTAACTCTGGAAGAAGCTTGAAGGGAGGACCAATTCCTTGTAACAGTTCAGTAAGTAATCAAGGCCCACAGTCCTCCCCAGAACTGTGGCAGTAGTTTTAAACATTGGGATTTCTCTTTATATGGGTGCCTCTTTCAGATAGCACAGATTTTAAAAAGATGAATATTTTTTCTCTATTATAAAAGAATTATGTGCCCATTGTGGAAAATGTAAAAAATATATTATGAAGCAAATAATAGTTGTCCATGATCCTATCATTAAGAGTGAATCACCATTAACATTTTAGATTATTTTCTTCTTGGATTATACTATGCATTTTTACATTGATGGTATCATACTGTAAAATATAATTTAGTGTTCTACTAGTTTAAATTTTAAAACTTAGCTTTATTTCATCAGCTCATTTCTATGACATTTATAATCCTTAAAACTTAGTTTTTGGAATGCATTGTTGAATTAATCATCATAGAAATCCTTTTGCTGTAGGTAAAGAAATTAAACTTGATCCTCTTTGTACTGAAGGAAAATTAAAGTGCAGAGGTGAAGTGATTTTTCTTATATCTTATATCCATGTTAATTTATTGGGGGAACCCACCCCCAATATTTCAATGTAGGTTCTTTCTATTTTCCATTAAGTGTCAGCCGGCTGAGAAATAAAGAGAGACAGTACAAAGACAGGAATTTTACAGCTGGGCCGCCGAGGGTGACATCACATATTGGTAGGACTGTGATGCCCTCCTGAGTCTCAGACCAGCAAGTTTTTATTAAGGGTTTCAAAAGGGGAGGGGGTGTAAGAACAGGGAGTAGGTACAGAGATCACATGCTTCAAGGGGCAAAAAGCAGAACTACTAATAAGGGTCTAACAAAGATCACGTGCTTCTGAGGGAACAGGACAAAGGGCAAAAGCAGAACTACTGATAAGGGTCCAACAAAGATCACAAGGCAAAGGGCAAAAGCAGAGCCACTGATAAAGGTCTATGTTCAGACGTGCACGTACTGTCTTGATATACATCTTAAACAACAGAAAACAGGATTCAAGAGCAGAGAACTGGTCTGATCACAAATTTACCAGGGCGGAGTTTCCCAACTCTAGTCAGCCTGAGGGTACTGCAGGAGACCAGGGCATTATCTCAGTCCTTATCTCAACTGCACAAGACAGACATTCCCAGAGCAGCCGTTTATAGACCTCCCCCCAGGAATGCATTCCTTTCCCAGGTTATTAATATTAATATTCCTTGCTAGGAAAAGAATTTAGTGATATCTCTCCTACTTGCATGTCCTTTTATAGGATCTCCGCAAGAAGAAAAATATGGCTCTTTTTGCCCAACCCCATAGGCAGACAGACCTTATGGTTGACTTCCCTTGTTCCCTAAAAGTTGCTTTTATTCTGTTCTTTTTCAAGGTGCACTGATTTCATATTGTTCAAACACACATGTTTTACAATCAATTTGTACAGTTAACACAATTGTCACAGTGGTCCTGAGGTGACATACACCCTCAGCTTATGAAGATAACAGGATTAAGAGATTAAAGTAAAGACAGGCATAAGAAATTATAAAAGTATTATTTGGGAACTGATAAATGTCCATGAAATCTTCACAATTTATGTTCCTCTGCCACGGCTCCAGCTGGTCCCTCCATTCAGGATCCCTGACTTCCTGCAACATTAATTATTGATGTTAAAAGAAGAATTTGAATCTAAGATATTTGCATGATTACGTTTGTGCTACAGGAAGAGTAGTGTTGTAGTGTTTTAGAGCAATGCCAGGCTGGACAGGGAGACCAGTTAGGAAACTGGTGCCATAACATACATGGGAAATGAAGACCTAATTGAAAATAAAACTAGCTGAATAGGGGATAGAGGGTAGAAGATGGATTAAAGAGCTATCAAGGGGTTACAAGTATCACTAGCATTTGGTTAGTGGTTTATGCGGAAAGTAAGGAAAAGGGAGGAATCCAGGCTATTCTTAGGTGTTAATATGGATACTTTTCACCAAGAAAGAGAAAGTTAAAAAGTAGAACAGTTTAAGAGAAAGATGAGTTCTATTTTGGATGTGATGAAATGGGAATTTTCATAGGACATGTGAGTGGGAATGTCTGATAGGCTGTTGGCTTGAAGCTTGGTGGGGGAAAAAGGAGGGAGGGAAGGGAAAGATAAAGAGGGAAGACAGAGAGAAAGAGAGACAGAGAGAGACAGAGAGAATCTGGGTTAGAGTGTTAGAGTGGTTTTCTTGGGATAGACCATCATTTAGAGTATAACTGATGTTAAAGAAATAGATGAACTCATCTCAGGAGAACATGCCAGGTGAGAGAAGAGAGCCTCAGATGGATCCCTTCTCCAACTCTCAAACTCATTTTTTAAGTTGGTTTCTTGGTTAATCTGTGATATCAGTCAAGGTTTCATTTCTTCACTGAGATGGCTTTCTGCCACCAAACAGAAATGTTTCTTCTGATCTCATTTGCCCTCACTGCAGCATTTAACATTGATTGTAACTTTGACTTTTTGAAACTCCCTCCTTTTATGACATATGTACCTGTGTAAGTGCATTACTGAGCAAATATGGCATTTAATAAAAATTCAATAGGAGAGAGTAAGGAGGATGTTTACATCTTGGGCTACATAGCATTTCCAGAAATTTCCTTTGGGTATCTGACTTCTTCCCTATCTCTCTTCTCAATTCTACACCTTTGTCATTCTTTCATTCAGAGCATTTTTTTTTCTTTTTGGTGTATATCTGCAAGCTTTTCTACCACTACCCACTACTTAATACTGTCTTCAAGTACTCCATAGTCATTAAAACAAGGATTAAGATTTTAATTGTTCTCAGGAAAAAAAAATCCACCTGTTACCAAAACCCATTATTCTGTGAAGGCCTCAAGAGAATACATACAACAAATGATATTTAGCTGTTGACATCTAAATAAAAAATATATGCACTGAATGAGTCTTTTAAAATGTACCAACTGAATATGGAATTATGTTGATTTTTTTTCTGGGAATATTTTAGCCCTTAGAGTTCATCACTCTGTGCAGCTGACAGTCTGCTTTTTAATCTGGCTCTACTACAACCCTTCCTTCTGATGAAGGGAAAAAGTGTGGCTGTTGCAGGGATGTGGGGTGTGAGATTGAGGGGCATTAAAAGGAACACACACATTTGGAAACACCTTCCCACACAGTTGACACTGTGATCTCTTCATTCAACATTTCATTAACAATTACAGTGTGAGTTAAATATTATTGTTCCCGTTTTATAGATGGGAAAAGTGAGAATCAGAGGTAGAAAGTGAGGATAGAAAGTGAGGTAGAAAGTGAGGATCCACTTTGGGAGGCTGAGGTGGGCAGATCACGAGGTCAGGAGATCAAGACCATCCTGGCTAACACGGTGAAACCCCGTCTCTACTAAAAATACAAAAAATTAGCTGGGTGCAGTGGCGGGCGCCTGTAGTCCCAGCTACTCAGGAGGCTGAGGCAGGAGAATGGCGTGAACCCGGGAGGCAGAGTTTGCAGTGAGCCAAGATCGCGCCACTGCACTCCAGCCTGGGTGATGGAGCGAGACTCTGTCTCAACATCCATAGAAAGCCATCCTATGCAGGGCCATTACCTATTTTTTGGCCTCAAGAAAAGAAAACAGCTTTGGTTCTGTCCTTTTGTTGTTGCTTATTTTAGACTTTCTGCACATGGTAAGACTAAACTTTCCATGTCCAGAGGCTAAAGATTGGCCTGAAATGTGGGTAGCTGAATAGGGTTTAGGGTTCTAAATGTGTTTTTGTAAATTAGAAATCTTCTGTAGGTGAGGAGAGGGTCTTCCTAAACTTATCAATTTGGAAATTTGCAAAATTGTACTTGTGCTATTTGGAAATTGCCTATTTACTGTTAACTTCATGATTTAGCAGCTAATGTATTTTTAATTAGGCCTCAGACTATTTGGGAGAGGACATCTATAATACAGTTTTTATAAGTAAGTCTATAAAGCAGCCACTGTGCAAGAACATGAGCACTAGCAGCCAAGATTGCCACATTCAATCCAACATGCTACAATGTCTGTTGCCCTCAGATGAAATTTGAAAACTGTCATGTAATTGCAGTAATTCCAAGGGCACATAAAGCTGCTTCACTATGGAAGCAGGAAGAAAGCCTATCTTAATTTCCATTTCTATTTTATTTTGTTTTGTCTTTGAGCTAGATCCTTTTCATTTACTCCTTGGATGCTTTCCAATTCATAATGTTACTTCCATGAAGGGCTTTACAGGGCAAAGCTTTGACAACCACAAAAATTTATGAATAGGTGCCAAACTAGCCAACTGCTAAAGAATAAAAAATATTCTCCTGTTAAATAAGAATAACATATCTAAATTGAAGTGCCCAAAGCCGTGATGGCAAATAAAAATTTATTGCTTTCAACATTTGTTGTTCCACTTCTCTGGTACTCGGAAGTAGAAATGTGTTTCTGTGGCAAAGTCATATATCAGAAATCAAGACTAAAGCACAAAGAGGCAAACTTTTTGGAATAATGCAATCAGAGGCACCTCATGTGGCTTTTGGGTATTGAAATCCATTAGTCATGATCATTGGCCTCATTCTTTTTTTCTGAGGTCTCATTATTCAGATAGTTCAAATGATGATAACTCCCTTCTCACCTCAATTTCAATACATTTAATATTTTTTAAAGAACTCTGCTTGAAGATGTAGGGGATGCAGACTGAATATGACGTATTTCTTTAAAATGTTTTTTTATTTCAATGGGTTTTTGAGGAACAGGAGGTGTTTGGTTACATGAATAAGTTCCTTAGTGGTGATTTGTGAGATTTTGGTGGCCCCATCACCCAAGCAGTGTACACTGTATTCAATGTGCAGTCGTTTATCCCTCACTACCCTCCACACATTCCCCTGAGTTCCCAAAGTTCATTGTGTTATTCTTATGCCTTTGCGCCCTCATAGCTTAGCTCCCACATATGAGAAAGAATATACAATGTTTGCTTTTCCATTCCTGAGTTACTTCACTTAGAATAACGGTCTCCAATTCCATTCAGGTGGCTGCAAGTACCATTATTTCATTCATTTTTATGACTGAGTAGTATTCCATGTTATATATATATATCACAGTTTATTTATCTACTCGTTGGTTGATGGTCATTTGGGCTGGTTCCAAATTTTTGCAATTGCAAATTGTGCTGCTATAAACATGTGTGTGCAAGTATCTTTTTTGTATAATGGCTTCTTTTCCTCTGGGTAGATACCTAGTAATGGGATTGCTGGATCAAATGGTAGATCTACTTTTAGTTCTTTTTTTTTTTTTAATGGAGTTTCACTCTCGTTGCCCAGGCTGGAGTTCAATGGCACGATCTCAGCTCACTGCAACATCCACCTCCCAGGTTCAAGTGATTCTCCTGCCTCAGGCTCCCGAGTAGTTGAGATTACAGGCGTGCGCCACCATGCCCAGCTAATTTTGTACTTTTTTTAGTAGAGATGGGTTTTCTCCATGTTGGTCAGGCTGGTCTCAAACTCCTGACTTCAGGTGACCTGCCCACCTCGGCCTCCCAAAGTGCTGATACTACAGGTGTGAGCCACCGTGCCTGACCTACTTTTATTTCTTTAAGGAATCTCCACACTGTTTTCCATAGTGGCTGTACTCGTTTATGTTCCCACCAGCAGTGTAAAAGTGTTCCCTTTTCACCACATCCATGCCAACATCTATTATTTTTAAGTTTTTTTTATTATAGCCATTCTTGCAGGAGTGAGGTGATATTGCGTTGTGGTTTTTATTTGCATTTCCCTGATAATTAGTGATGTTGAACATCTTTCCATATGCTTTTTGGCCATTTGTATATCTTTTGAGAATGTGTCTCTTCATGTCCTTAGCCCACTTTTTTATAGGATTTTTTTTCTTGCTGATTTGCTTGAGTTCTTTGTAGTGAATATGACGTATTTCTTAATTTTCAGAGTTTTGTAATCTTCGGATAGAAAACTCTTAATTTTTAGTTTTGTAATTCATTTTGTAATTCAGGTAACTACAAGGCAGGTTGGCATAAGGAAAGGTCCATTAATGTAGTAGACTTAGCATATTTGGAAAATAAGGGATAGAAATATTGATTCCAACAGTAGAAAATCTGGGGTGGAGAAGATGAAATCTGACCAAGTCTTTGAAGTATGCATAAGACTTTATGCAGAAGAGGGAGAGAGGAACAGTCAGGGCAGATGCGATTGTATGATCAAAGGAGTAGGAATTGGATAGTCTGAAATTGTATAGTTGGAGATAAATTTGGATGGAAATTTGAGGTTACTAAAGGTATTGCATAAGTGAAAGATAATGCCAGAGTACAATAAGAGTTTTCAGAATTACATTTTCTGATTTTGAGAATCTAGATATAATTTAGTAACTTTTTGCTCCAATATTCTCAATAGTTTTTTAGTACTAGATTTTACATTTTAATGTATAATTTCTGTTTTTATTATTTTTTCCTAAACTTTTTCCTAAAATAATTTTTGTCCAGTCTAGTACACTGTCAGTTCATCCTTTTCCTATGGAAATACGTTATAACTGGTTTTCTTGTTTCCCCTTTTGCCCTCTTCCAACTTTTTTTCCTGTACAGTAGCCACAGTGACCATCTAAAAATATAAAGCAAATTTTTTCACTCTTTTGCTTCAAACTTGTGGGTGGATTTCCATCATTCTATTAAAAAAATAGATTAATGAACATCTGAAGACTTTAAAAAGAAATAAGCTATTTGTGATATATAAGGGAAAAGAGTTCGATACTTCTCAAAGAACTTTCTTTATGATCCATAAAGCAAGACTTCCTGTCAGGGGTTCAGATATATAATGTGTAATAGTAATAGTTTGTCACCACTAGGCACTGCTTCAAGAACACACCCATACACACACACACACACACACGCACACACACACAATCCTCATCATTATTATATGCATAAGGTGCTAGTATCATCTCTATTTTATAGGTAAGAAGGCAAAGGCACAGATAATTTATATCTAAAAATCCAGACAAAGAAACCTTAGCCAAACTGGCGATCCCCAGTTTCATGGTCTTCTAATTTCGTGATCTCACTGACTGCAGATCAGTGGTGTCTGCAAGATATTTTTCACTCGTCATTTCTTGATTTCCATGCCTTTCTACTAAGTTCAATTTGCTATTGGTTTAAGTCTATGTAGAGTGAAAATCTGTGGGAGTGGGAATTTTCTTAGTGTTTGTCTAAAAATGTGTTTATTTTGCCCACATTTTTTGAATGATAATTTAATAGGATATAGAACTCTAGACTAAGATATTTTCCCCCAGCACAATGAAATATTATTTTTGGATGCTAGCCCCTGTTGCTGCAGTTGAGAAATCTATTGTTTTTCTAATTGATTTGTTTTTCCTCTCTGGTTACTCTTATTTATTTTAAAAATTTTATTGATGTATAAATATAAAATACACATACGAAGTGTACAAATCATAATTGTACAACTCTATTAATTTTAATATAAATACACACTTTACCACTCAGATCAAGGTTTAAAAACATTTCTAGTATCCAGACTGTTCCCTTATGTCCATTCTCAGTCAACATCCACCCTTTCCCCTCTAGCACTTGGATCTCTCTCCTTTTTTAAAATCAGAAGCTCCTATCTACACTCAATTTTTTTTGCTCTTTTATCCAGCATTTCTAGGTGTTTATGGATGGAAGTTTTTCAAGTGATCTTACTTGAAATATGACATTAAGTAGAAGTCTAAGATAAAGGTTATTTCCCATTGCACTTAAAATAAAATCTCACCTACTTAACCTGGCCCACATTATTCTGTATGAACTGGCTCCTGTGCACCCCTTGAACCTCATCTCATACAACTCCCTTCCTCATTCAAGCAGCACTGGCCTCCTCTCTGTTGTAGAGTACAACAAGCCCTTTCCTAATGCCAGGCCTTGTATTTGCTGTCCCTCTGCTTACAACCTTTTTTTCTGCAGTTCTTTGCAGGGCTAGTTTACCCTTCAAGTCAGACTGCAATGTCAGTGCCTCAGTGTCCTCCTCACTGTGACCGTAATCTCTACTCATCACTGTATATATTTCTTTCACAGCACTTATCACAGTGTATATCTTAATTGGTAATTTATTTTTATACTTCTTTAAAAAATCAGCTTTTATTTTAGATATAGGGAGTACATGTGTAGGATTGTTACATGGGTATATTGGACCCAGGTAGTGAGCATGGTACCCACTCCCTCCTGCCTCACTCTAGTAGTTGACAGCATCTATTGTCCTCATGTTTATGTATATGTGTGCTGAATGTTTAGCTCCCACTTATATCAATGAGAACATGTGGTATTTGGTTTTCTGTTCCTGTGTTAATTCACTTCAGATTATGGCCTTCAGCTACATCCATGTTGCTGCAAAGGACATGATTTCCTTATTTTTATGGCTGTATAGTATTCCATGGTGTAGGAGGCATCACATTACCCAACTTGAAATTATACTATAAGGCTACAGTAATCAAAAGCATGGTATGAGTACAAAAACAGACACACAGACCAATAGAACGGAATAGAAAACTCAGAAATAAAGCCATACACCTACAACAATATGATCTTCAACAAGGTTGACAAAAACAAGTAATGGGGAAAGAACTCCCTATTTAATAAATGGTGCTGGATAACTGGCTAGCCATACACAGAAGAATGAAACTATACCTGTACCTTTCACCATATACACAAATTAACTCAAGATATCATTTTTCAAAAATTTAATTTTTTAATTTTTTGTTTCTGATTGCTTCTCTATCTCAAATGTCAGCTCTCTGAAATTAGGCACATTATCTGATTCATAACTATGTGATTCGTCACCACTATATTCATTTTCTAAATAAATGAATGAAATAACTTTTGTAGCTTCAGAAAATTTTAACTCCAAAGAACATATATGTTACGTATGATTGATCACTGAACACTTAAGAGTGTGTTCTCACACTGTGAACCAGATTCCTGCAGTGCTTAAGGCACTGCTCGCTAGGGAAGTTAGACACCTTCTGAAATCTGGGCCAGTTGTGGCAAGTTAATGATAGACCATTTAATAGACTAGCAAAGAAATGTATTAGGTTGGTGCAACGGTAATTGTGGTTTTTGCCATTAACTTTCAATAGTATCTCAAAAGATATCAAAATGGCAATATTTCTGGAGTGGTTCATAAATAATCTAAGCCCCATTGATGTCGGATCCCACTAACCCTTGTTATCTCACCCCCAACCTACCTTCTGGGTCTAATTTTAAAGTTAAGCTCTATTTCTCCCTTATCTCTCTTTTCCTATATAAGCTACCAGCTCATTTCTTGCTATCAAGTTTTTAAACTATTTCTGCATTTCAAATACAGTCCTGAAAATTCCTTTCGTAAATCAGAAGGGTTATCTGCCATTTTCTAAGCAGCTGATTTAAGAGAATTGGATATATAATTGTGCCAGGTCCTTAGACAGCTCATTATATATGTAAGCTTATATTTTATTGCTTCAAGAAAACTGCATAAAAGCAAAATAACAAATTCCAGCAGCATACCGAAGTGACTACATTGAATGTAGATATTAATCTTTGCATTCTCCGATCTCTTATGTGCAAAACCATTTGTGAAAGCAAAGATAGCATGCAAGCTTTTTAATGAATATTTGTCCAGTGAACATAAGAATAACAACATTTTGATATTTTCAATCCAGGTGACAGAGCTTTCTTTTTCCCTCTGCTCTCTCAGATGTCTCTAGTGGAGTCAATGGTTAATTAATTGGTCAATATTTTAAATATTTATTGCACTTTTACTATGTGTTTAGCAATGGGACAGGGCTATTATGTGCAGGGGGAAGAGAGTGGCATCAGTAAGGAGGTGGAGACAAAGCTTTAAGACAAAATGTTTTTACATGAAGATAAGAGAACAAAATAGTAGTCATTCAGCAAATATTTATTAAGTACCTATCATGTATTAGGTATTGTCTCAGACATTGGAGATACATTCTCAATTCTCATGGACTTTAAATGCTACTGGAGTGAGAAAAACATTTAGCAAACATATTGGTAAATTAAATGATATATTATAGGGTGATAAGTATTAAGGAGTAAAATAAAGGAGTCAGGAAGTATAGGATGTTCAAAGAATGGAGGCCTATAATTTAAATAGGGTGGTCTGGGAAAGGGACAGTGAGAATGTGATATTTAAGCAAAGACTTGAGAGAAGGTGCAAGTGATGTGGATATCACAGGAGTTTACATTTATAGAAAAATTTAATATTAAGCAGATTATTTGTATTTGTTTCTAAATCTAATAAATAAGAAAATAAATAAATAAGCAAAAAATCTTGAAACCTCTATGAATACTGTCAAATCAGCCTGATTATGGTATATGGGTCTGCTCTGCTAGTCCTTTACAATCCCGTTCTTGCATCCAGTTGAGGTGATGTCTGGCTGAGCAGATGGGCTGTTAATAAGCTTGAGTTCTATTGTGCCATCTGAATCTTCTTCATCTCTGTAGCATTAGATGTGTCATGAGGTGAGTCGGGGAGCTGGTGAGGCAGATGGCACCTGTGTCTCACAGTGGTTGCATTAGGCAATGTCCTATGCATGCATATGGAAGTGCAGACAGACAGTGCAGGTGGGTGGGAGGAAACCAACTACCCAGAGAATTTTCACTAGGAATCTTCTCATGGCAGAAAACTGGAAGGTTGATCACCTTATATTTCTTCCTTCCTTACAATGAGGACCTCCAGAGTTTTACAGCCTAAGAAACATGTTTTAAGAGGAAACTTCTCCAAGAACACTTCTCCAAAGAAGACTTTTTGTTTGCTCTCTTAGACTGGTTCAGGTGTGACTTTACTATGACTTTCTAAACTTCTGCTGAATTCTGCTCTTTTCACCTCTGTACAGGAAAGGGCAGGCCATGTTGACTATAGGATTGCTTTGAAACTTTCTTAAAAGTTACCCAAAGGTGGTATGTGTCTTTCAGAATGTGGAAGATAATATCACTTTAATGTGGCCGTCTCTGAAGATGGAAATAGGGAAGGGAGTTGGTATTATAAGGAGGAATTTTGATGTTATTTTTTCTACCACTTGCATATGATTAATGGCCAATTACAGGTATTCCAAGTTAGTCATAGGATCCAGTTATTCTCATAAAATTCAAATGGTTCACCTAGAAGTCAAGTTTTTTTTTTCCCATAAAATATTGGGAAAGATTTATTTGTTTTATTGCTTTTGTTTTGTTTTGTTTTGTTTTTGGAGACAGTGTCTTGCTCTGTTGCCTAGGCTGGAGTACAGTGGTGCTATCACAGCTAACTGAAGCTTCTATCTCCTGGGCTCAAGCTATCCTCTCACTTCCTGAGTAGCTATGACTACAGGTGTGCACCACCACACCCAGCGAGTTTTTATTTTTGGTAGAGACAGGGTCTCACTATGTTGCTTAAGCTGGTCTAGAACTCCTGGACTCAACTGATCCTCCTTCCTTGGCCTCTCAAAGTGCTGGGAGTATGGGGGTGAATCACTGCACCTGGGCCAGAAAGATTTATGTATTATATTTTATGATATCTACAAAGGGAAACTTTTGCTAGAAGAAAATATGTCTATTAGGCGATCATTCATGTCCCAAATTGCAATTACAAGAATCAAAAAGGATGGGGAGAAATAAACATATGTTGAAAACTTTCTGTGTGTTGGGTGCTTTCCATATATGGTCATCTATTTAAACTTCACAAAAGCCCCATGAGGAAGGCATTGTCCTCAACTGACGGGTGGGAGAGTTTAAGAAACTTTCCCAAGGTCACACATCAAGAAAGAGGTAGAGTCTAAGTTGAACCCAGATCTGTTTGACTCGAAACTTCTCACTGCGTTATTTCCTCTCCCCACTGATGGTGCTTTCTGACTTTCCCATTAGTACCATTAGTTACTTGTTTTAAATATTTTATTGTCTCTTTGGCAGATAATAGGTATTAGGTGCTAACAATTCATTAAAACATTATACCATAAAACAATAATTTATAAAACAATATAATATAAAAATAGTATTAACTTTCTATATTAGTTATCTATTGCTATGTAAAAATTATCCCAATTGGGTAATAATGACGTGTCAATGTAAGTTCATCAGTTGTAACATATGTACCACTCTGGTGGGGGATATTGACAATGGGCCAGGCTCCATGCACACATGGAGGAAGAAAGGATGTATGGGATACTTCCATACCTTTCTCTCAATTTTACTGTGAATGTGAAACTGCTAAAAAAAAATGAAATCTTAAAAAAATTTCAAAACTTATTTACCCCAAAACATAGCAAGTAATGACAATAAATATTTATCACTTTCTAAGAGTTAGGAATCTGACAGTGACTTAGGTGGGTGATTCTGGCTCAGGATCCCTTAGGAGGTTGTATTCAAGTTGCTGGCTGGGGCTGTAGTCTTCTGAGGGCTTGTCTGGGGTAGGAGGACCCATGTGTAAGATGGCTGTGAGCAAGAAGCCCCAGTTTTTTTTGCCACATGAGCCTCTTACTAGGTTACTTATGATATGGCAACTAGTTTTCCCCAGACCATGTGCTATAAGAGAGAAAGAGAGTAAGCAAGCTGGAAGCTGTCCTGTGTTTTACAATCTGATTTTGGAAGTGATATTTCATCACTTCTGCTGTATTCTGTTGGTCAATGTGGGAAAGGACTATATAGAGGTATGAATAAGAGGAGGCTATCTGTGAGCCTTCCTGGAAGTTGGCTATCACACTTTCTACAATTTTAATACTTTTTCTTGGTTGAGAATTGGGAAAAACGTCTTCCATGAATTGTCTTTTTGGGCACCTTTTGCCTGCTTCTTCCATGATAATATTTAAAGGTTATCTAATTTGATTATTCTCTAGTTAGCTTAGTATCAAACACATGTGCTGGAAGGAACTTTGATTATTACTTTTGTAGGGACTATTCAGGCTTCATATCCTGAACCCTCTTTATAGAAAGAGATATGGAATTCTCATCCTGTATCTATTTTAGCTCTAACCCCAACCCCAAACCTAAGCATCATATGCCCACAAATTGCCTCAATAATGTTTAAAAAAATCCAGTAATATCTGATCAAATATAGGGCCATCTTTCTATTCTGGAGTATCTTTTCTATTACTCTTTGACTACGGCAATTTTTGTTTTATCTACAATTGTCTCAGAGTTGAAGCTGGCAAAGTAAGAGTAAATATTCTTCCCCAGTTCAATGCACCCTGCTATTTAGACCATGTGCATTTGGTTTAATACATAAGTGCCCAGTGAATGAACATGTGTTGATTGTCTTTAAATGACAGCTCCATCTTCTTAGGACATCCAAGGTCCAAAAGACCATCTGTGTCATTGTGGTAGACGTAGCTTCTCCCTTCCCATCTTAAGTGCAAGCTTTTACACCTCAGCTCTTCTCTACTCAGGTTGAGCCCCTTCCCTACTCCAAGTTGACCATTATCCCTCAGCAGCTTAGATAACTCACTCTAGGGATTCTAGTGTCAGCTTTTTATAAAGCTCTCTGGCCTCTCAATCAAAGTAGTCCAGAAGCCCATATCAAGAATATTTTATCTTATTATTTGTCAAAGTTCTACTTTTTGGAAGGTGGGAAATCACTTGTTAAAAAATGCACATTTTTAGGCCTTCTCCAGATATTCTGAATCAAAATCTCTGTAATTGGGTGGGTAGGGAGACTCAGACTATATCTGTGATTTTCTTTTTTTTTTTTGAGAAAGGGTCTTTCAGTATCACCCAGGCTGGAATGTAGTGGCATGATCATAGCTCACTGCAGCCTCAACCTCCCAGGCTCAAACAGTCCTCCCACCTCAGCCTCCTGAGTAGCTGGGATTACAGGTGCACACCACCACTCCTGGCTCATTTTTGTCTTTTTGTAGAGATGGGGTTTTGCCATGTCACTAAGGCTGGTGGTTTTTAATTTAAATAATACATTTATTAAAATGAAATTTCATACAAAGAATTTACCTTTTTAAAGTACACAATTCAGTGGTTTTCAGTATATTCACAAAGGTCGGCAACCATCACCAGTAATTAATTTCAGAACATTTTTCATCACCCCCAGAACAAACCTTGAACTCATTAGCAATCGCTTTCCATATTCCCTCTCCCTAGCTCCTGGCAACCATGAATCTACTTTACTTTTTGTTTCTATGATTACCTATTCTGGTTATTTTATATGGAATAATACAATATGTGTGGCCTTTTTTGACTGGCTTCTTTCACTTAGCATAATGATTTCAAAGTTCATCAATGTTGAATCATAAATCAGTACTTCATTCATTTTTATTGCCCAATAATAATCCATTGTATGGATATAGTGTACTCTGTTTACCCATTCATCAGCTGATGGACATTTGGTTTGCATCAACTTTTAGCCATTATGAATGCTATGAACATTCATGTATAAATTTTGTGTGGACATGTTTTCAGTTCTTTTAGATATTGTTATGGCCTAAATTATGCCCTTCCCACAAATTCATATGTTGAATTCCTAACCCCAATACCCCAGAATGTGATTACATTTGGATATAAGGGTTTCAAAGAGATGATTAAATTAAAGTGAGGCCATTAGGATGGGCCCAAATCCAATCTGATGTAAGACGAGATCATGACCACAGAGAGATACCTAGGGTGCACATACACAGACGGATGAACACGTGAAGAGGTGGCAAGAGGGCAGCCAGCTGCAAGGCAAGGAGAGAGGCTCCAGGAGAAAGCAGCCCTGGTTGGCACATTGATCTTAGTTTTGCAGCTTTCAGAACTATGAGAAAATAAATTTCTGTTGTTTAAGCCACCCAGTCTATAGTATTTTGTTTTGACAGCCCTAGCAAATGAATATAGGTATACAGCTAGAAGTGGAATTGCTGGCTCATATGGTAACTGTATATTTAACATTTTGAGGAATTGCCATACTGCTTTTCAAAAAATTGCACCATTTTACAATCCAATTCCTTCACATCCTTGTCAACACTTGTTATTGTCTGCTTTAATTATTTTTTTAGCCATTTTAGTGGGTATGAAGTGGTATCTCATTGCAATTTTGATTTATATTTCTTGAATGACTCATGTGTGCATTATTTCTTGTAGGCTTGTTAAAACAAAGTTCACAAATAATTTTTATTCATTCCAAAGTTTGAGAACTGATGTTGCAGATTTATCATAATTCAAAGTTGTTACCCAGCTTAAACCCTTTATCTGGGACTTTAGTTGTCCAAATTAAAGTGACCTATGCTATAGTATGGTCAGTATAAAATATCTATGTTAAAGATAACTTATGAGTAGGCCAATCAGTCCTTAGGAGTATATGTGTTGTGACCTCAGAAACTTCACACTAGCTTGTTTTCTTGCCTGCATCTGTGACATCTAACCTCTGAGAGCAGTAAGTGGCAAAGTCCACTTTGTCTTGGGAGCTAGTGAGTGGGAAAGAGAAGCCATCCTTGTGTGATATCCTGGGTGTGACCCTTGTTTTACTACTAGAGACACGACCATCGCTGTGCCCCCTCGTGGATTAACTACAGGGTGGCTGAGCCTTTAGAAACAGTTCAGCATCCCCTAGTTCGGACTTACTGTTTCATCCAGGTCCAGCTTCTGCTTTTGGCTTCACTTACCTTTTGAATTTACATTCTTTTTTGTCCAATTCTGAGAAAGGTAGGTGTTTCCAAATTTACACTCTCTAAATGTAACTGAGTGTTGATATAACTTGGCTCTGAAATACTGTTTGAGAGTCTGAGAAACAAAAAGTTGGGCAATCTTTTTGAGGAAATGCTGGGCAGTAGTTTTTACTTGTGTCTCTATTATAAGTTGCATGTTCTTATAAATAAGCAGGAAAATTCCTTTAAAATTAAGTGCTGTGTAAGAAAACTGGATGGAAATATGTCACTTTTATTCCTCCTTACCATTGCTAGATTAGAGTGTGTCACTTACCTGCATGTTGGGGCCTTGAGATGCTGAGAAGAGAAATCAAGTTCTGCTCTCTCTCCATGAACCTTCAGATCAGTAGGCTGCCACTGTTAATAGCAGCAATCCTAAACCCCTGAAAATGCAGTATTGTTAGCTTGAAATTTCTAGGCAAGTTTTTTTTTAAAGATTTAACAATTTTTGGCAATTTCTACACATTTATATTATGTGGATTGTTATTTCTAATTCCTGCTGTTAAATATCTGGCATAAAAGTAGGGATGTTAAATCTTTGCATTTCAGAGCTCAGCTCAACAAACGTGGTGAAGTTTCATAACAACAAGTGGGATGCTAGTCTGTCAATTTTCAGCAAAATGCTCTCTCTCTTTGTTATGACGCTTCTTAGTGATGATAGTTTCTCTGTAAGGCAGTCCTTGGTATTAACTGAACATAATTAAGCTTTACTTCTGCATTGTAGCAATTAAAGTAAAATAGAAGATAAAATCTGGCCTGATACATGTTAGAGTTGTTAGATTTTCATTTCCATCCTCTATTTCTCTTTGTGGAAAATTCTCCATTCTCCCACCATTCTCCTCCTGAAGAAGCTTCAAGGGCCCTTTCTTCCTTTTCCCACCCTCTGGCATTGAGGATAAACCAGATCCCAAGATTCAGCAGCTACCTCAGCTTCCTAGAAGCCAGTTCAAGATTTTTGTACATGTTAGATTGAAAGGCTTAATGGACTTCCAAGGGGGAGAGATCTAACAGGCAGTTGGACACATGGACAACACATTTATTTTACAAAGTTGGACAATGAAAACAATATATCAACTCAATGTTTCTGTTTCAGTAGCAAAATATTTGCAAGCATTATGTAATAAAATATGAAATAATATAGAAGTAACCTGATAGATAATTTGTACATAATGTCCTAGTAATGTCTAAGGAAAGTGGTAACATCAATCCAAATTACAGAATTATCATAATGGTTTAGTTATATGAAAAGACTGTTAACATTTCATTGGTCACCATTGATAATCTCTTTTTATTAGATTTATATTTAACAGTGATTAAGTACCATAATGTGCTGGCAGCAGAATAGAATAAGGGCTCAGAAATTGTTCCTCTCCAGTGATCTTATAATCTTGCCTTATGCCCATGAATTTTCTTTTTTATTTCTTCTGTATGGACCATGGAACAGTTTGCATTATTACTGCTCATAAATTCTGCCATGATGAGATTAGTTTTATAGATGTAGAATCAATAATACTTGAACACATTTGCAGCTGTGTACTGCCCAGTATTGCTCATTAATGGCTTTAAAAGAATCAGTGCATTTTGCTAGAAGCAAAGATAATGAGCCATTGATTATCCCTGCACAGCACAATTTACAGCCCATTTTGTTTTTAATGCAATGTTAAATTAATTTGTAAAAGATCAGAAGCATTGCTTTATTTTCAAGCTGTGATTAAACAGTTATTGAACTTTTCATGGAGAGTGTTAATCAATTCTCATCTCTTCTGATTTCCCAGAGTTCTCTGAAAATAAAGATGAATAGCCTGTGATTACCCACACTTATTGTGAGGCAGCAAACATGAAGGAGAAAACATCCTTATGGGGTTCATCTCTATGTGATGGAATTTGTCAGGAAGGGTTCTAGTCCATGGTATTTTTCCTTAAGTTCAGATTATGGATATATTCTAGATCAATCAGTGGGGATGGAAATTTCACTAGAGTTTTAACTAAAAGCACCTTGAAGAGCATGAAGATACATGGAAGTTAAGGCATGCATGTGTATTAGTTAATTCTTGCACTGCTATAAAGAAATACCTGGTCAGGCACAGTGGCTCACACCTGTAATCTCAGCACTTTGGGAGGCCAAGGTGGGTGGATCACTTGAGGTCAGGAGTTTGAGACCAGCCTGGCCAATATGGTGAAACCCTGTCTCTTCTAAAAATACAAAAATCACACCTGAGTGTTGTGGTGCACACCTGTAATCCTAGCTACTTGGGAGACTGAGGCAGGAGAATCGGAACCCAGAGGCAGACGTTGCAGTGAGACGATATCGTGCCACTGAACTCCAGCCTGGGTGACAGAGTGAGACTCTGTCAAGACCTGAGACTGGATAATTTAAAAAGAAAAGAGGTCCACAGTTCCACAGGCTCCACAGGAAGAACGGCTGAGGAGGCCTGAGGAAACTTACAATTATGGCAGAAGGTGAATGGTAAGCAGGCACATCTTGCAAGGTCAGAACAGGAGGAAGAGAGTGAAGGGCAGGTGCTACACACTTTTAAACAACCAGATCTCATGAGAATTCACTCACTATCACGAGAACGGCAAGGGAGAAATCTGTCCCCATGATCCAGTCTCCTCCTACCAGGCCCTGACTAACACTGGGGATTAAAATTCTGTATGAGATTTGGGTGGAAACACAGATCCAAACTATATTAGCAAGATTCATGCTTTTGCTTTGGAATGGTGTATGATTTAACTATGCTCACCTACCTCTATTCTTTCTTCTTAAATGTCTTTTAAGCTCACTTTAAAAATATTTACAAATTCATATAGCTTTTAGCTTCTTTATCATTTATTAGCAAACTTCTATCCTTCATTGAGTCTAGCTAAATTAGATATTAATTGGACAGAAGGACTAACATCATTGTGGTGAATTGCTTAGGCCACTGAAATGACATTCAGACACCTGTTTGACTTCAGAAGTAAAGGACTGATTTACATTCTCAGTGAAGTACTTCATAGTAGATACTAGGGAGAAATTATAGGAAAATGAGATGAACAGAGTAGAAGAAAGTGCTCTATAGAGTCAGATGTCACAATTTTTGATTAGATGGTGATAGAACTCTAATAGGAAAGGCAAAACTGTTCTATCTGGGAATTAGCAGGATGTAGAGGCTTCTTAATTACAGTGGGAAGAATAGATTTAGAGGGGCTAAGAACAAGAACTAGACTTTCCTATTAAGGGAAGGGCAAGTTCTAGAATGGTTGGGATAAGAAAATTATCCTGTAAGGGCTAGAAGAAAGTCCACATTAAATTTAGTATCCACGGAATAAAGTCAATCAGGCAAGCAATTACATTAGGGGCCCAGAAACCGGCTATAGAAATCCAAATAGTTTGTCAAAACCCAGAAATGGGGAATCAGGGACAAGTTGATCTTAGGGGCCCCGCAGGACACTTAGGGAGAAACGATGAGCTCAGGATTCCAATCCCTACTTATCAGAACTAAGTAGCAGTCCTGTTTAAAGTTAGAATAAATTTAGTGGTGATGTTCACCCACCATCAAGTGTCTACTACGCATGCTTTGGCAGGTCTGATTTGTTGGATTAGATAACGGGGTCATAGGGTGAACTTTAGGGACCTAGAGATGACCTATGGAGAGTGAAATGCCTTCAAATAATACTCACAGGGAACACTAATGAAAGTGTTTACAGGCTGGCCCAGTAAGCAGGTAGTCATCTAAAGATGTGGTTCAATGACCAATGAAAGGATCATCTGCTTCAAAATGGCTCTTTGACTGGCTTGTTGTCTGATTCAGTATCTTCAGACCTTCCCCACTCCCCGCCACTTGCTTTCTCTCTCTTTCTCCTAGATTTTATTTACTCTTTGAATAATTGTTTCTGAAATATAGATATTTTGCTTGGGTAAAAAGTCTTAATGGTTTGAGGTTGACATGTTTTAGGCTGAGTCACAGAGAGAATAAGACACAGAACAGATTTGCTTTGTGTAGGGTAGGAGAGGACAGAAGAAATTAGACACTTGGATAGATATCTCCACAGATTGCAAGCCTGGGTTAAAAGTAGTGAGTGGTGCTGAACATCTGGGGAGTTGTGAAGGTTCTTGTTGCTCTAAGGGAGTGGAGAAATTCCAATAAAGGAATGCAGAGATTTGGTAAGGACAAACTTCAGTTACCGTAAAATGTTGTCCACGACTGTTCGGTACAGCAGTAAATCAACAGGTTAAGTAAGGTTTATATTGGAAGGAAAGATGGGTTGTGACTCTTTCTTGTTTGTGTTTGTTTTTTTTGTGTGTGTTGTAGTTCAAAACAAATACATAAATAATTGAAATTAGATTGAAATCCACAAATGGGAAGGCAGTGGGATGCACTAACATGAGAGGCACTAAGCGGTCACATGGGAACTGTTCAGGTAGTGGTGTTGCCAGAGTCAGATGTGTAGATTCCTAGGTAAAGGGAAGGCATGGTTAGACAAAGAAAAATGAGGGACACATAGGTTATATGCGTTAAAAGGATGTAGTGAGGTGTGCCTTAAGGAATTGTAACAAGTGACTTAAGGAGAAATTGATATAAGATTGAGGAGGTGTTCAGTATTTATAGATTCAGGATATGGGGCTATAAAGTTACATAAAATATTTGTAGCAGCAAAGGGCTTGTATGAAATCATTGTACTTGTTCAGCTTTGAACCCAGATCATTGCTATTATCTTTTCTGTATCAAAGAGAGGTGTATGCTGTTTTAGGAAAACTGAATATACAAAAGTATATATTCATATATATAAACATACATATTGGAGGTGATTTGTTACATTAGAAAAGGGTTCATTTCAGCATTGACCATGCATTCTTGGGGGACTATTGCCTTTGAACTGGCATGGCCATAGGGGAAATCTGATCCAAGCTTTTACCAAGGCAGGGAGCCCATCCATAGCAAATCTGTTACATAGGTATTGCCTTTGTGTTAACACTTCACAGTATGCAGTAAAGAAATCACTGTCTCAGTTTTACAGATGGGAAACTAAAGTAAGAAGATATCTAAAGTTATTTAGCAAACTACCCCCGATTTCTAATTCAGAGCTTTTCCCAGCCGGCTCTCCAGTCGCTCATCTTCCACCAATATTATCAGATTCCTCTTTGCTCTGAGACCTTCCATTAGGTGGGGTGTTATTGAGACAACTGGAAGATGATGCAGCTTTGGGCTCAGCCCTGGGTTTAGACATTGGCTCTGTCATCTATTAGCTACAATTAACTAAACCTCTTTGAGTCTATTTGCTCACTTTTAAAATGGAATCAGATGTCAATTTATTTTTTTCTACAAGGATTAAGTGAAATACTGAATATAAACTGCCTAGGACAGTACCTGACACTTAGTAGGTGCTCAAAAAATGTTTGATTGCTTGCTCCACATATGCCTCAGTTGTTCACTTTGTCTATGAATACATGCAAAGCTATCTTAATGACAGACTAATTTCTGCAATGACATGTCCTTTCTAAATATATAGTTCATTTCTTTTTAACACATGCCATTCATCTAAGCCTCTCTGTGGGCTGTAAAAGGTTCATAAAATTCTTGATTTTGACATATTTCTAGCGATCGTTTTGAATTAGAGATTAATGTTTGAACTACTGCAGAACTTTGCATAGGAATTTGACTTATTTGTCTTACACCTTAACTGAAATAAACTTGATATTAGACCTTTGCTTAAGTTAGCTGAATTAATTCTGCTTTAATTCAAGTTCATCTCTGCAGTGGAAAATGACAGGCATTATTGAGTTATATACACTTCTCATCCTTGCAGGAGCAATTTAATACACTGCAGAGCCTGTCAAAATTCAATTCAAGGTTGAATGACTAATGCATAAAAGTCAATTCCATATCCTATCACAGATAAAGCCAGTTATTTCTTTTTATCAAGTAGATGGGGATGCTATTTGGATCTAAGGTAGTAAAGGTTTGAAACTCCAAGCTTTGCAAAGTTAGAGGAGATGTGAGTGTGTGGAAAACTAGGGAGTTTCAGGAGTAGCATCTGCCTAAAGAAATGAATGAACACAGACAGAGTTTGACTTGGTCATTTTGTCCTTTATGCAAGTACAATTTCCATAGCTTTTGAATTTAGGAGTAAACTTAACACAAAGCCAAGAGCTGGAGGAATAAGAAAAGTTTTCTAAGGCTTTTACTTTCTAGCAATGCTGCTGTAATCTAAATTTATATGTGGGTATGTATGTGCGTGTGTACATATGCATGTATATGTATATTGAGGGAACCTGCCCCCGATAGTCACATAGGTTCTTTTCTATTTTCCCTAAGTGTTGGCCGGTCTGAGAAATAAAGGGACAGAGTACAAAAGAGAGAAATTTTAAAGCTGGGTGTCTGGGGGAGAGATCACATGTCGGCAGGTTCCGTGATGCCGCCTGATCCATAAAACCAGCAAGTTTTTATTAGGGACTTTCAAAAGGGGAGGGAGTGTACAAATAGGGTGTGGGTCACAGAGGTCACGTACTTCACAAGGTAATAGAATATCACAAGGTAAATGGAGGCAGGGCGAGATCACAGGACCACAGGGCCAGGGCGAAATTAAAATTGCTAATGAAGTTTTGGGCACGCATGGTCATTGATAACATCTTATCAGGAGACGGTTTGAGAGCAGATGGTCTGACCAAAATTTATTAGGCAGGAATTTCCTCATCCTAATAAGCCTGGGAGCACTATGGGAGACTGGGGCTTATTTCATCCCTACAGCTATGACCGTAAAAGACAGCTGCCCCCAAAGCGACCATTTCAGAGGCCTACCCTCAGGGACGCATTCTCTTTCTCAGGGTTTTTCCTTGCTGAGAAAAGGAATTCAGCGATATTTCTCCCATTTGCTTTTGAAAGAAGAGAAATATGGCTCTGTTCCACCCAGCTCACTGGCAGTCAGAGTTTAAGGTTATCTCTCTTGTTCCCTGAACATTGCTGTTATCCTGTTCTTTTTTCGAGGTGCCCATATTTCATATTGTTCAAACACACATTCTCTACAAACAATTTGTGCAGTTAATGCAATCATCACAGGGTCCTGAGGCAACATACATCCTCCTCAGCTTATGAAGATGACAGGATTAGGAGATTAGAGTAAAGAGAGGCATAGGAAATGACAAGGGTATCGATTGGGGAAGTGATGAGTGTCCGTGAAATCTTTACAATTTATGTTCAGAGACTGCAGTAAAGACAGGCATAAGAAATTATAAAAGTATTAATTTGGGGAACCAATAAATGTCCATGAAATCTTCACAATTTATGTTCTGCCATGGCTTCAGCCAGTCCCTCCGTTCGGGGCTGCTGATTTCCCACACATCATATGTGTATGTGCATACATGTATGTCTTTGTGTGTATGTATGTGTGTGCATGCACATTAGTGTGTGCAAAAAGGCACAAGCATAAGCATAGGTCCTGGCACTGCAGGCAGTCTGCCTGACATTTTTCTGGGTGCTGAAGGTATAGGAGTGAAGAAAAATTCCTACGCTATGGAGCTTATATTTTAGTGGAGGGAGAAATACAATAAATAATAAAAATAATAAGTATATTATGTTGCATGTCTGATACTGGTAAGTGCTGCAGAGAAAAATAAAACACGGGCAGAGGAAAAGGAATATTGTGGGAGGTACAGCTTTGTTAAATAGAGTGAGCGTGGAAGGCTGAAGTGAGCCATGGAATTATTTTGGGGAAAAAGCATTGTAAGTAGAAAGAGCAGCAATTACAGAGGCTCCGAGGCTGGGCATGCTGGCATGTTGGGAGAACACCAAGAAGGTCAGGGTTGTTGGAGAAAAGTGAGTGAAGGGGAGTAGTAGGAGATGAGATGAGGGAAAAACAGGAGTCTAGATCCTGTCTGCCTATAGAGGTGACTTTATGGACTTTGTCTTTCTTTTGGAGTGAGATGAAAGCCATTGGAGGGTTTTGCAGGAAGAATATGATCTGAGTTCTATTTCTGTGGCTGCTGTGCTCAGAATAGACTTCAGAGGAACATAGAGAAGCAGGGAGACCAACTAGAAGGCTAGGATATGACAGTAAGGTGACAATTTTTTGATAATGCCACTGTTGAAGCATGGCTACAGGAGGAGAGGCTGAAGTAGGAGGAGAACAAGTTAACTGGAGGGGAGGAGGTCAGCCACGAGGCCACGTTATTGTAAGGGTCATCTACATGTGTGAGGTTAAATGTTACCTCTTGAGGAGATTTACTAGATATGACTTGGGGCTATACTCCTAAGTCTTAATGCCTGCTGTCATTGGGCCTACAGAAACCATCAAGAACATTCATTGGAAAAGACTACAGCAGGCTGGCTGGCATTTTACCTTTGTTGATATGCACCCACAGTCCTTCTCATTAGCCATTTGGCCAGATAATACCCAAACTCAGAGTTAATACAATGTCGGTGCATTTATTTTTTTGTTATACTTTAAGTTCTGGGGTACATGTGCAGAATGTGCAGTTTTGTTCCATAGGTATACACTTGCCATGGTGGTTTGCTGCAACCATCAACCCATCACCTACATTAGGTATTTCTCCTAACATTCTCCCTCCTCTAGCCCCCCATCCCCTGACAGGTCCCAGTGTATGATGTTCCCCTCCCTATGTCCATGTGTTCTCATTGTTCAACTCCCACTTACGAGTGAGAACATGCGGTGTTTGGTTTTCTGTTTTTGTGATAGTAATATCGGTGCATTTATGATGAAATACTCTCTTCCACCAATATTCTCTATGTCCTGTCTTGGAGATTCTACTGATTAAATACATTTCTCATTCTCTTGGCATTGAATTTTCATTTTATTTCTTTTGATGAAAAATTCACTTTTAATAGGGAAAGTGAGCCTTATGCAGGCGCATTTTTAGAAGTAATTTATATGGATAATTGTGTGTCTTTAAAAATTTTTGCATCATACAAAATATTCTTATGTGATAAATATAAGCCAGGGTTTATCAGTCAGCAAATCAAAGCATTGAATTCATTTTTCCTGTGTGGAAAGCACAATATAGAACTCAGGGAAGAGAGCTACAAAGGGAACAGAAGATAAAATTTTTTTCCCATGAAACTTACAGAATAGTTTCGGCGTATACAGAGAAATCAAGAGAACAATAATTTTCAAAGGAGCCCACCAAGCGGTCATCTAGCCAACTTCCTAGTAGAGGTGTGAACAGAATTAGGCTTAATCACGGAAGCCTTCTTAGAAAGATGGACATTGATGGGGCCAGATTTTCATAAGGAGCTTCTATCTTAGAGGTACAAAGGGAGAGGAAATTCCAAGGAGAGAATGAAATGAGTTCCATGCAGAAGATCCAAAGTCAGCATGTTTGGGGTAGAAAATGCATGGAAGAAACAATTTAGAAGTGAAGTTGGTAAGTCTTCACTGCTGCACTGGGGATTTGACATGAGAATCAAATAATGCTGGATAAGTAGTGTCATATAATGAAAAATGGTGCTGTTGTTTTTTTTGGAGACAGGGTACTCCAGACTGGAGTTGTAGTGGCCCCATCAAGGCTCACTACAGCTTCAAAGTCCTGGGCTAAAACCATTCTCCTGAATAGCTGGGATTACAGGTGTAAGCCACCACTCTTGGCTAGTTTTTTATTTTTTATTTTTTTTTTCTTTTAGATGGAATCTTGCTCTGCCACCCAGGCTGGAGTGCAGTGGCACCATCTTGGCTCAGTGCAACCTCTACCTCCCGGGTTCAAGCAATTCTCATGCCCCAGACTCCTAAGTAGTTGGAATTACAGGTGTGTGCCACCATGCCTGGCTAATTTTTGTATTTTGAGTAGAAATGGGGTTTGCTATGTTGGCTAGCCTGATCTCAAACTCCTGGCCTAAAGTGATCCAACCTCTTCAGCCTCCCAACGTGCTGGGATTACAGACATTAGCCACTGTGCACAGCCCCTGCTTTATTTTCTTTGCACATTTATAATCAAATGCAGTCTGAATGAGCTGTTTTAAAATTCCCTGTATTATGCATCATTTTGCTAGGATGTGAAGCCTGTGAGGCGGGAATTTCATTGCTTTTTGTCATGGCCAGCATCTAGAACATCGTCTGTGCATAGTGGGTCCCAGCAGACACCTGCTAAATGAATTAGTGAATGAGCTGCAGAGTCAGCCAACAAAGGGAAGCACGTTAAGCCATAGGTCTGGTCTACAATGGATTAATGGATTTCCCACTGAACTTTCAGAATCTGCTGGTCTTCTATCACAGTTGCTCTGCTGCAGAGCACCATTTTTGCTATTATAGGCATTAAGCCAGCTAGCAAACAGCCATGCTGGGGTACTTGCCAAACTCAACAAATGCCATTTAGAAACAAAAGAACCTCTAATGGAGACATCAGCCATTTGTTAAACAAACCATTAGTTTGGAAGCAGAAGCTGCACATGTGATGAATCTACTAATGTACAGAGCATTATTGGACATTAGTTAATTGCCAGACAACTTCATGTCCCAGGATACATTGAGGAAGCCTCTATTACTAAGGAGAGATTGGATGTCTTGCCTGTTAATGATTACAGGATGCATATACAAGAATGAACGAGCGAGTAGCTCCTGCATCATCCTAGTGTTTCACTGCCACTTCTAAGAATTTATTTCTGAGTTTTTATTTTTAAATAAAAGTTATACTTACATGCTGAATATTTATTTATATTTATTTATTTATTTGTTTATTTCTTGAGACGGAGTCTTGCTTTGTCCCCCAGGCTGGAGTGGCCTGATCTTGGCTCAGCACAACCTCTGCCTCCCGGGTTCAAGCAATTCTCCCACCTCAGCCTCCCGAGTAGTAGCTGGGATCACAGGCATGCGCTACTACTCCTAGCTATATATATGTATATATGTATTTCAGTAGAGATGAGTTTTCACTATGTTGGCTAGCCTGGTCTCAAACTCCTGACCTCAGGTGATCCACCTGCCTCGGCCTCCCAAAGTGTTGGGATTACAGGTGTGAACCACCGCGCCTGGCCTTTGCTGAATATTTAAATGGAACAGAAAGATAAACAATTAGAATTAGTCTCTCTACCCAAAGTCCCTTTCCAGATGCATGTTTTAGTCATTATCCACATATAAAATGTCACAAGCATTCCTCTTGAGATTTTACTTAACGCCACATTTAGGAGATTTTTACAGCACAAACAAATGTAACCAATTCTTATTTAATGGTTGCATAGTGCTCTATTTTGTGTGTGTTTAATAATTTAATTAATGGGACAGTACTGATAGTTGGTATTTAGGTTTTTTTTTAACTATTATGCAAAGAACAAGATAAATATACCTGTAATGTCCCATGACATAATGTTATGAGTATATTTGTAAAGCAAGTTCCTGACAGAAGTATTTCTGAGACAAGGAATATTTGTGTTTAAAAATATGAAACTGCTATATTGGCATCTTGAATAGAAAGTCACCATGAGAGTGCTTATTTCTCTTCACTGTTGCCAAACTTACATATTGTAACATTTCAGTTTGTGCCAATTTGAAAGTTAAAAAATTATGTCTAATTTTTATAGTTTGCATTTCTTTAATTCTGAGTAAGTTTGAATATCTTTTCCATATACCAGTTGGTCTTGTCTCTCTCTCTCTCTCTCCCCCTCCCTGCTTCACTCCCTCCTTCCCTCCCTCTCTCTCTCCCTCCCTCCCTCCCTCCCTCCCCCTCTGTGTGTGTGTATGTGTGTGTGAAGGCGAGGTTAATATGCCATTCAAAAGCTTTGCCCATTTAAAAGGTGTGGTTGGCCTTTTCTAATAGATATATATCTGCGGATAGGACTTAGGTTCCATCCCTCCCTACTGGACTGTGACTGTAATGAAAGGACTATGCTGTATTTATCCCACAGTCTGGTAAATGGGTAGATTTCTTTTATGTATATGGATGGTGTAAAAATTTGACAAGAAGTCATTTGGTATAGTAAGCATCAGGAATAGTAAGGCTAATGGATAGAAAAATAATGAAGGAAATCAAGTAGCTTAAAGGAAGTTTGCGGCCGGTTGAAATGCAATTTGCTGAAAACTTAATGCAAATAAATAATTATATCTGCACAGTTTATGATGCTGCATCACATTTTCACTTTCAGTTTCTGACATTTGTAGGAAAATAATAAAATTTTAAAATGTCCTTATTATTCATTTGAGATCTGTTACTATTTTTAACATTAGTCTAGCAATATTGATATTTTCTTTGTAAAGGATAGTAAGCTCAGTGTGAGTTCTTAAATATCTAGGAACCCATTTTTTCCCTCTGTTAAAGCATGTATTTAATTTTATGAAGTAAGCAGAAATATAGAAATTATATGGAAAACAGAAAAATAGAAATTACATGCTAGAATTTTATTTAACTTGCTGGGGAAATTTTTTAACATGAGTAGTGATGCAATCATTATTTTGAGTAAACTTATGTATTTATTTAAATATTATTTATAATACTTAGAATACTTTTTCAGACAAAATACATGTTGGAATTAAGTGTATTGTACATATTCTCTGCTGTTTAGTACATAGCTGCAACATAGATATTAAAGTCTTCTTTTCAAGCAATAAAAACTTTAAGCATTGCCAACATAATTTAAATGCATATGTATGTTTCGTTCTTTTCTCTATCATAAAAGTAATTGAAAGAGTGTTAGATACCATACCAATTGTTTCAAAATCATGACTGCCCTCATTTTTGTTTGTGGTCTTAAAATATAAATATGTGAAGGCTACATGTAGACATAAAGAGAGCCCCTTTACAACCAATAGTCCTTCAAGTAATATACTGGCACATCAAAAACCTGACACTGTCTTAAATCTTTACCGAAGGTGTTGTAAGAAAAAGCAAACAGAAGAATGAAGTAGTATATATAAGAACATATGAGGTAGGTAAAGCAATCAGCATTGGTTCAAGACAATAAATCAGAGCAGGTTACATTATATCCTGGCCACAATCCTTTTGAATGAAAAGAAAAGGAAAAGAAAACACAAAGCCGTGGAAGCATAGTTGTTTTGGGTTGAAAGTGAAAGTTGGTGGACCTAAATAAATGTGAACCTGCTTGGTAGACAGGCCTCTCAAGTGTGACTTGTCTGCAGTAAATTTAACTTTTAACCGCATATTCTTTCCCAAATCAATGAGATATTTGTTTGTTTTATGGGCTGGAAAAACAAAATGATTTTTTTCTAAAAGCTGAAAGATTTTATTTCTTTTCTGGATTATGGAAAGTAAAAAGCAAAAAGATGCAAAACTGAGAAAAAGCCCTAGAGCACAACTCTGATTAATTACTATAGCTAAGTGCTCTTTCTTTCTTTTTTCTTTTTTCTTTTTTTTTCTTTTCTTTTTTTTTTTTTTTTTTTTTGAGACAGAGTCTCGCTCTGTCACCCAGGCTGGAGTGCAGTGGCGCGATCAATACTCACTGCAACCTCCACCGCCTGGGTTCAAGCAGTTCTCCTGTCTCAGCCTCCCCAGTAGCTAGGACTACAGGCACATGCCACCACACCCGGCTAATTTTTGTATTTTTAGTAGAGACAGGGTTTCACCATATTGGTCAGGCTGGTCTCGAACTCCTAACCTCAGGTGATCCACCTGCCTCTGCCTCCCAAAGTGCTGGGATTACAGGCGTGAGCCACCTTGCCCAGCCTGCTAAGTGCTCTTTCTATTCATGTTCTAGGTGGTTTATTTAGAGATTATTTTCACTTCTAGAATTTCTCTGTCTAGTCTTCCCTGTCGTTCTTTAGTAGCCAAGATCACTTTTTGTCTAGGGCTCCAGACCCTCTCAGTCATTTGGACTGGTCTCTGTGGGCCTTTGTTTCCAATGGTCAACATTTTCAATGACTTTTTTGCCTGGTAGGTCTTCAAAAATTTCACAGAAAATGCATATTATTAAAAAAAGTTGTTCTTTGCTCATTTTTAAATGAGGTTGCTTTTTGCTTGTTGACATGAAGAGACACTTCTCAAAAGAAGATATACAAGTGGCCAAGAAACATATGAAAAAATGCTCATCCTCACTAATCATCAGAGAAATGCAAATCAAAACCACAATGAGATACCATCTCACATCAGTCGGAATGGCTATCATTAAAAAGTCTAAAAACAACAAATGCTGGTGAAGCTGTGGAGAAAAGGGAATGCTTATACACTCTTGGTGGGAATGTAACTTAGGTTAGCCACTGTGGAAAGCAGTTTGGAGATTTCTCAAAGAACTGAAAACAGAGCTACTGTTTGACCCAGCAATCCCATTACTGGGTATATACCCAAAGGAATATAGATCATTATACCAAAAAGACACATACTTGCAAATTTATTGCCATGCTATTCACAATAGCAAAGACATGGAATCAACGTAGGTGCCCATCAATGGTGGATTGAATAAAGAAAATGTGGTACACACACAACATGGAATACTACATAGCTATGAAAAAGAATTAAATCATGTTCTTTGCAGCAACATGGATGTAGCTGGAGGCCATAATTCTAAGTGAATTAACATAAGAGCAGAAAACCAAATACCACATGTTCTCACTTATAACAGGGAGCTAAACATTCAGCACTCATGGACATAAACATGGGAACAATAGACACTGTGTACTACAGGAAAGTGGAGGAAGAAGTGGGAGATGGGTTGAAAAACTACCTACTTGGTACTTTGCTCACTACCTGAGGTCAATATACCCATGTAACAAACCTGCACATGTACCACCTATATCTAAAATAAAAGTTGAAAAAAAACCACAGCTATGCATAGATTTCAAAAAAAATTTTGTGCCGAAATTAACTTGTACTAACTTATAACACTGAATGGGATCTAGTTTGAGGTACTAAGAAAGGTAAGACATGAGTTTGAAAAGAGCTCTTGTCAGAACAGCATGACTTCTTCGAAAATTGAAGAAAGAACAAACACCAGACTTATTGTGAAGCTTGGGTGGAAGGAAGAATGGTAAAATCATTGATCCTTTCTGAAAAGTTTATGGGGATAATACCCCAAATAAATCAGCAGTTTATAAATGGATAACTCATTTTAAAAAAGGATGAGATGATGTTGAAGATGAAGCTCACAATGTCAGACCATCCACATAAATTTTTGAGGAAAAAATTAATCTTGTTTGTGCCCTAACTGAAGAGGATTGATGATTAACAGCAGAAAAAATAGCCAACACAATAGACATCTCAATTGGTGTAGCTTACACAGTTCTGACTGAAAAAGTTGAGCAAACTTTCCACATGATGGGTAGAGAACTATTCCACCCAGACCAGCTGCAGACAAGAGCAGAGCTTTCAATGGAACTTTTAAATAAGTGGGATCAATTTCCTAAAGCACTGGTTCCAAGAATTGTAACAAGAGATGAAACATGGCTTTACCAGTACAATCCTGAAGCTAAAGCACAACCAGAGCAATGACTATCAGACGTTAGAGGTGGTCCAGTCAAAGCCAGAGCAGATCAATCAAGAGCAAAGGTCATGACAACAGTTTTTTGAGATGCTCAAGGCATTTTGCTTGTTGACCTTCTGGAGAGCCAACGAATGATAACTTCTGCATATTATGAGAGTGTTTTGGGAAAGTGAGCCCAAGCTTCAGCAGAAAAACACCCAGGAAAGCTTCACTGGAGTCTTTCTCCACCATGACAATACTCCTGCTCCTTCCTCTCATCAAACAAAAGAAACTTTGCAAGAATTTTGATGGAAAATCATAAGGTATCCACCTTACAGTTTTTATCTGACGCTTTCTTACTTATTTTGTTTCCTAATCTTAAAAAATATCTTTAAAGGGTACCAATTTTTCTTCAGTTTATAATGTAAAAAAGTCTTCATTGACATGGCTAAATTCTCAGGACCTTCAGTTCTTTAGGGATGGACTAAATGGCTGATATCATTGCTTATAAAAGTGTCTTAAACTTGATGGAACTTACATTGAGAAATAAAGTTTATAGTTTTAATTTTTATCTTTTAATTCTACTTTTCTATAACCTTTTTGAAGTTCCTTGTATTTGGGGTACTAGAAGTGCTTCATGCTGTCTGTAGCATCCATGCATGTATACGTGGATGAGGGTGTACACACACACACACACACGAGCTGAAAGTGAATCCATAATGTATATGTGCATGAGGGTACACAAACACACACACACACACACACACACACACACACACGAGCTGAAAGTGAATCCATACATGTATATGTGCATGAGGGTACACACACACACACACACACACACACGAGCTGAAAGTGCATCCATGCATGTATATGTGCATGAGGGTGTACACACACTGACACACAAACACAAACACGAGCTGAAAGTGCTTGGAGTTTTATGTCCTCCAGGAAGTCATGGGCTTTCATAGCCTCATGTGATGAGGGCTATGAAAGTCCAGCTCCCTTACCTTGAGCTGAGACAAACTTTATACCCCAGAGCTGCTCCGAGAATCTGGCAAAGCCTGGGACTTGGCTTGTCGTCTTCTCCTTTCCTGTCCTGCTTCCTCATTCTTTTCCTGGTTTCTCTGGGAGCAGTTTCTTAATAAATCACTAGCACAGAAATCTCCCTCTCATGTTTACTTTTGGGGAATCTGAGTAAGAGAGCTGGTTATACATAAAGTCAAACTTTTTCCTCCTATTTTCCCTTTTGGAGCTTACCCTGAGTCAATGAACAGTAGCACAAGACAGTACATCTGAATGAGTCTGAACTACAATTTCAGGTTTTCTTCTTTGTGGTCTTATTTGGAGTATCACAGAAAATTTGTGAAATGAACCAGACATAGTTATGCTCCCATCTCACAGATGGGAAACAAAGGGCCAAATGACTTGCTCCAGCTCGTGGAGCAATCAGGGCCCAGGATGCCTGTTTTTCAGTGTTTCATCTTGTGCTCTCTCCGCTTCACTGTTCAGCTTCTTCAAGTCAGAGCTTTTATTCTTCCCAGTGCCCCCATGAGGCACTGAAAGAAAACTAGGTCCCTTTTAGCTTCTCGACCCTGTGCTGTCCAAAATAACAGCCCCTAACCCCATGTGGTTATTTAAATGTAAATAAAATTAAAAACTCAGTTCCTCAGTCAGACTAGCCACATATCAAGTGATGAATACTCACAACCTTGCAGAAAGTTCCTTGGATAGTGCTGTCTTAGACCCTTTACTCATCAGAAGTTTTAAGTATTTTTCTCTTTGCGTGTATCTGCTAACTTGATATGTTTTTCTTTTTTTAAAACAATCTTGGGACCAACATCAGGGTGATTGCTACCTTGAATTCACCATTACAGGCATCTGAATCTTCATAAACACATGCTAGATGGGCTTTGGGTAAAAGAGAAGGGGAGTGGCCACAAATACACATGTAATTAGGAAAGGAAATTTCATAAGGACCGCATTTTTCTCTCCCTGAAATACTAGTGAAATAATTCCCGCTTTTGCCTACCACACAGATGTAGAATTGAGGTGAAATTATAGAAATAAATTAGAGCACCGAGAATGAATTAGAACAATTCTAAAACTTATCTTTGAGCTTATTTATGTAGGCATAATGTAAGTATATGGGATCATTAGATTTTAATTACATGTTATCTGTTAATTAACAGAAGACTGCTATTTCCTACAAAATGAAGAATACATTTTTTTAAACAGTAATAAAAAGATTTAGAAAAAAATGACAAACTTATGATTTTAAACTTTGAATATGATTATCAACCAAGACAGTCAATTTTTTTGCGCTCTAGAGTAGAGTGAAAAAAACAACAGCATCAAACAATGGTAAAGTAGTGAAATGATAGGGATCATAAAATTCAGCAGGATGGTGATACTTGCTGTGAGGATTTGAAGGCTGCCATATACCACCAGAGGCTGAGGAGGCTTTGTGAGGTGATGGGAAGAATTAGAGAAGCTGCAAGTGGTAGGCATTTTTGGAAATGGAATTAAATTTAGAAACCAGTGTTTTTACAATTTAAGGCTAGAATGAAAATAAGTTGTTTATGCAACATTTAAATAGAAGTTCTTTCTTTCCTCTTTATAAGTACTTTTAAAGCAAGAGACACTTGAATTGATAGCAATAGAACAGAAATAAAACATTACATATTTTGGAAAAAAAGATTTATTTTCAGAAAGCTCACATTACCCACCAAAATTTCCAATACGTAATTTCAACTATAGAGATAGAGATTTATCTTTTGGGCAAATTATTTTTTTCTAAGGCTTGGCAAATATTGCACAATAAGTCACAAAATACTAAGATGACTGAAGATAATTGAATCACATTTCTCAGTATAATCACATACTCAGTTGAGTATAATGCTGGATAATGAGGACACACACACAAAATATGTATATAATGAAAAGGGGAGGGATAGCATTGGGAGATATACCTAATGCTAGATGACGAGTTGGTGGGTGCAGCGCACCAGCATGGCACATGTATACATATGTAACTTAACTGCACGTTGCGCACATGTACCATAGAGCCTAAAGTATAATAATAATAATAGTAATAATAATAAAAAATAAAAAATTAAAAAAAAAAGAATAAAAGCAAGATATTTTATGTCAAAAAAAAAATCTTCACGTTTGTTAACATTTTAGTTTCAAGGAGATGGACTCACTTGTTTATTTACTTTTAAATTTGATTTAATGAGGTTTTAAAAGCAGAACTATTCCATCTAAGTAAATTTGAGACCTAAAAGTGCTAATGACACCAGATGTCAGTCTCAATTTTAAAAAGTAAGATCAAGACTTCTGTAGGTAAAAGAAAAATAATTACTGGGGAATTATTTTATGTTATTTAAAAGAAAGGGCACTATTAAGAGAAAGTGTAGCTATGTCTACTGAAAGGAATAAGAGAACATGAGAAAGCTAACTTGTTCTGCATAAAAAGGCCAAGGGGGTTGGGGGGATGGGGAAAGAGGAGTGACACTACCTCTGATGATTCAGGAGGAGGAAAGGTGCCTCTAAGCCATATAGAGAAAGGATGAAGAGGTAGGTGGCAGCTAGAGAGGAGTGTTGGAGATGGGAGGTGTTCCGTCTAGTCAATGTTGCATACAAATTACCCCCAAACTTAGTGACATAAAATGAAAATTTACTATATTCACAGATTCTGTGAGTCAGGAATTCTTAGATTTGTTTGGGCAGTCTGTCATGCAGTTGCAGTCATATGCTGGTTGGGGCTTCACACACCTGAAAATTTGATGAGGGTGCTGGAGAACTCACTAGCATAGCTGGTAAGTTAGCACTGGCTGTTGACTCGAGGCCTCAGTTCTCCATGTGGGCCACTGCATGGAGCTGCTTGAGTGTCCACATAACACAATAACTGGCTTTTCCCAAAGCAAGCAATCCAAGAGGGCGAGTTGGAAGCCATGCTTCCACTGTATACTCTTGATCACTCAGAGCCAGTGCTGATTCAGTATAGGAGGAGATTACTCAAGGTCATAAAAATCAGGAAACATGGATCAGTGGGGTCCATCCTGGAGGCTAGCCACCACAGAACAAGGCCACAGAAATATTTATTAGAAATTTGAAAATTATTTTTATACATAATGTGCCATGAACCATTCCTCAGCCTCCTCACCCAATTTTCAGTAAATCTAATACACTCATTAATGTTTTGTGGAGTTGGATTTGCTCCTGAGGTCTGCTTTAAGTGGGCTTGAGACAAGAGGAGAGGACATCTACAGTTTTGGACACATCTGAGTTACGGACATATTTTGACATTTTTCCCAAATGAAGCAGAAGTCTCTGAATTACGTTATAAAAACTCCTGTAAAAGTAATAGGAATATCTAAGGTTTCTTTTTCTATTCTTCTTGCAAGTGACAGATTACTTTCATTTTGTCACCACAATTGAACTGAGAACATCTAATTATTTTCCTTCTCCTAGGCAATGTATACCTCAGGGTGAAGAGAATAGCTTTCTTCTGTATTTGACCTTTTATATTGGCTTGAAACCAAAAAGCTCATGTAGGAGATTCCACCTAGACCAATTTTTGCCATATACACATACTCAGAGGGTCACTTAAAACTCTCTCCTTCCATGCAAGAGCACTTTCCCTCCCACCTCTCTTTTCCTGATACCTTGACAAGGAGAAACAAGAGCCATGAGGATCCAGAATGAGAAATAGGAAGACTTAGGGAGGAAATGTCCTAATCAACAGTCTTCTGGGAAGTCAGAACTTCTCTTTTCAGTTCAGCTCATCTTCTGTTTCACAGGGAAAATGGTTAGTCCTGAAGAATTAACTCTTCATCAAAAATAAAATCAAATAAAATCAAGGGTAAAGGAAATTGACTCTTTACCATTGTGGAAAGGGCTGAAGATCTGTCATTCCTATTTCAGATTTAGTCAGAGAGAATTTGGGTAAGCATTGGCTTTCATAAATGCACTTCATGACACACAGCTCCATGAATGTTCTCTCACAAATCATCAATGTGAATCGATGTAATATTCAATAGCATTTCCCTTTGGAACCTGTTTTAAAAGAGCTATTATTGTGATGGCAAGAATATGCTAAGCACACAGACTATTATCCATTTGATTTTCCCCTGAAGAGAATTATTGCAAAGGTTCCAAAGCAGTTTGATTATCACAGGGAGAGTTTTTATTTTCAGCTTTTTCAAGCTGTGTATTGAGTTGCTTTGCCTTCATTTAAACATTACATTCTATAATTAATTTATAATACACTCAGGGAAAAGACTCCTTGGTGGAAAGCAAAAAGCTACAAAAAAGTAGAAGATTTAATTCCCTCAAAGGCTTCAAATTAAATTTCAATTCAATGCAATTAACATTTATTGGATGTCTGCAGGGATCAAGGCACTGTGTGGGTACTAGAATTCAAACTATGCAGAAGTTCAAGAGGGTTTCAAAGTTAATTTTACAAATTTAGGTAGAGAAAAATCAGAATCATTTAAACTATATTCTTTCGAAGTCTAGATTTCCTTTGATAGATTCTCAAAATGGTGTGTAATCTGATTGGGAGGTCCCTTGGAATACGGCAAAGAGCAAAAAAAACATTCTTTCTTGAGTCTTCAATTTGGAGTAAATAAATTTTTATTACTACCTCAAGAAATGGCTTAAATGATAGAAAAAGCTAGTTTAAAATATTTTAACTAAAATTAGTGAATGCTAGTGT
The DNA here is from genome assembly GCF_028885655.2 of Pongo abelii. Lineage (NCBI taxonomy): Eukaryota > Metazoa > Chordata > Mammalia > Primates > Hominidae > Pongo > Pongo abelii. The sequence continues at coordinate 28,800,716 of NC_072000.2, forward strand.
TGCTTTCAGAAAGATACCATAAAATGAAAAGACTCCTGTTATACATAGAATTTAACATTTCAGATTTGGAACGTATTTACTCTTTAAGTGTCATTCAAAAAATTACAAGTAGTAGTCTGGTTATCACCAGGAACTAGGAATAATTTGGAAAGAGAGTAGAGATAGTTTTAGAACTGCTGGAATTTTTCAGAAGACCTACCAAAATCTAGCAAAAGAGATCCATCAAAATATCTTCAGAGCCCTCCTTACCTAAGAATGTTTCATATGTCTGTCAGCCCTTTTCCTGCAAAAGTCAAAGATGGGACTAGATACAAAGCAGATGCAATGAGTTCCTTTCTTAGGATCAAAAACCACACCTCATCTGCAGACAAGATCCTGAACACAAAAACACTGTTTCTTTGTCTATGTTGTATTATCAATTTGTCCTGTTTATCCTGTGAGATTCTTTCTTAAAATTTTGTTAATATGATTCTATGCAGCCATAAGAAAGAATGAGATCATATCTTTTGCAGGGACAGGAATGGTGCTGGAGGCCTTTACTCTTAGTAGACTAATGCAGGAACAGAAAACCAAATACCACATGTTCTCACTTATAAGTGGGAGCTAACTGATGAGACCCCGTGGACACAAAGAGGGGAATAACACACATTGGGGCCTATTGGAGGAGGGAGGGTGGGAGAAGGGAGAGGATCAGGAAAAATAACTAGTGGGTGCTAGGCTTAATACCTGGGTGATGAAGTAATCTGTACAACAAACTCTCATGACACAAGTTTACCTATGTAACAAACCCACACATGTACCCTTAAACTAAAAGTTAAAAAAATTAATTTAATTTTGCGTCAGTACTGTTTACTGAAAAGTACTTCTTTTCCCTCTGCCCGATGGTGGAAAGTGCCACCACTTTCATTGTGTATTAGCCAACTGTATATTTGTGAGTCTGTTTCTGCACTCTATTTTGTGTCATTTTTCTATTCGTCTATCTTTTCATCCATTCCATCTTAATAACTGTTATTTATTGACCCTTGCAATCTGAAAATCCTCTAACTTTATTTTTCTTTTAAGTTTGTTTTGGGTATTCTTAAGAGTTTTTATGTCCATACAAGTTTTAGTTTAGCATCAGCTTGTTAATATCAACAATTGAAAACAATAGCAACAACAATAACAACAACAACCACCAAAGCCAAAAACCAACCAACCAACCAGACAAATAAACCTCTTGGGATTTTATCTGAAATTGCATTTAATCTATGGAGCAATTGGAGGAGATCTGAAGCTTTACAGTATTGAGTTTTCTAGTATGCAGACATGGTGCATTTTATCATTTATATGAGTAGCTTTAATTTCTCTTCTAAATGCTTTCCAGATAGAAGTCTTGTGTAAGTTGCATTAGATTTATTCCTGTATTTGACTGATATTTATGAAGCTATTATAAAGGGTAGAAGAAAAAAAAATCCAGTTGTTTGTTGCTAGCATGTAGAAATACAGTTGACTTTTGTATATTGATTTTGTATCTAGAGACGTTTAAAAATCACTTATTTGTTCTAATATTTCACCTGTAGACTCTGCTGGATTTTCTAAGTACAAAACTATGTTGTGTGCAAATAATGGTAGTAATGGTTTGTCCCTTAAAATCTTTATACTGTTTCTTTCCTTTGCATTACTGTACTAGCTAGGAAATCCAAGTCAAAATCGAATAGATGAGGTAAAAGCATACATCTCTGTCTCATTCTTGATTTCAGGGAGAATGATTTTAATGCTTTACCATTAAGTATGGTATTTGCTATAACGATATTTGTAGATAAGGATTGATTTTTATTATATCTATTTTAGTTGTCAATTGTTAATCGTTGTTTCATTTTTTTTTTCTTTAGCCTACTTTCTTTCAGCCTGAGACTAGGTCCTCCTACACCCTCCAACAGCTTTGTAAACAGTTTTGTAAAATGCCTCTTGATTTTCCACACTGTCAAATCTGCCAGTTAATCAGATCCATCCTTTTTTTTCCTTTTCTGGAGACATGTAGATTGTTTGCACTCCACCTGGGTGCTTCTAGGACTCCCTTTGCCATCATTCTGGGAATTCCAGTTGGCTTTTTCTGATTTCCAGGGGCTGTTCTTGGTTCCTTCATTTTCTTTCTTCTTGGCTTCTTCCCATGTTTCCGTGGTAAACAACTTTAGCCATTTCCTGTGCGCACCCGAGCTCACAGTGCAGCATGGAGCATCAGGGTAGGTCTGTGGGAGACTGATATGAGAAAACTCAAATGAGCAGAGGGGCTTTAGGACAGAAAGTGAGGAGGGGAAAATGGGAAGAAACAGCTGCTATGCTTCAATCCATGACAATAATGAGGCCATTTTGGGTAACACAAAATTTGGTCAATACCATATTTAAGAATGTATTTTCCATACCATTTATCAAAATGGCTAAAGCACATTAAAAAAATTCAAGTAAAATATTCACAGAATTCCTGAAAACCACTAAAGGTTTATTAAAATTTGAAATTAATTACCAAAGATTCCAATGAACTTTTCTGTAAATAATTAATATTCATTCAATAAATATTAAAAAATATTCAATATTTGTATATGCTTCTAGATGTTTGAAATGCATAGTTGAACAAAATAGACAAATCTCTGCTTTCATGGGGGAAGATAGGCAATAAACATAGTAAGTTACTTTGTAGCATAATAGAAAGTGATAAGAGATGTAGAGAGGATATGGATGACTAGGAGTCCTGGGCAGGACGAAAAGTACAATTTTAAATAAGGTTGTCAGAGTAGGCTTCATGGAGAAGGTGGTATTTGAGCAGAGATTTGAAGAGGAGCACTGCAGGCAGAGAAAATAGCCAATGCAAAGGCCCAAAGGTGGGCACATATCTGGCATGTTCAGCAACATGGGGGGCCAGTGTGTCTGAAGCAGAGTGAGAGAGAGCAGAACAAGAGCTTAGGTTAGAGAGATGATGAGGGCTAAGCTCCGTTGAACCACACTGACCATCATAGTACTTGGGTACTCACTCAGAATGAATATAGGAGCCTTCAGTAGTGTAGATTTGGAGCAGAGTGACATGATCTGGCTTGTATTTTGAAGCAATCACTTAGGGGTGGTGTTGAGAAGAGGCTGTAGGGGCCAAGGACAGGAGGAGAAAGGCCAGGCAGAAGCTACTGAAGTGATTCTGGCTGGTGGCTCCAATCAAAATGGAAGCAGTGCAAGTGGCAGTGCAGGTAGTGAGAAGTGAACATCATCATTGCTGGGTAACACTGCCCTAAAACCAAGTGGCTTAAAATAATTTATTATCCTCATTCTGTGGGCTGGCCAAGTGGTTCTTCTGATGGTTTCTTCTGGACTCATTCATGTGGCTGCATCTGCGGCAAGGCTGGCTCCCTCACATGGCCAGGGGACCTTGGTTCTCCTTCATCCAGCCTCCAGCCTTTCATCCCCCAGTGCTAGGCCAGCCTCCTTATGTGGTGGCCTTAGGGAGTATTCCAAGAGAGGGAGTGGGGATGCTACAAAGTACCTACCTTGAAGTCACATAATGTCATTTCTGCCACATTCTACATTTTTAAACCAAGTCACAAGGGCAGTTTAGATATAAGTGGTGAGGGAAATAGACTCCATGTCATGATGGGAGGAATAGCAAAGTTCATTGCAAAGGAACCTGCAACCTGGGGTAGGAGGAGTTTGTATCCAATTTTTTAATTCACCAAAGAAGTACTTAGTACCCTTTTTTTTTTTCTTTAGATAGGGTCTTACTCTGTCACTCAGGCACAATCGTAGCTCACTGGAGCCTCGAATGTCAGGGCTCAAGTCGTCTTCCTGCCTCAGGCTCCTGAGTAGCTGGGACTATAGGCATGTACCACCATGCCCAGCTAATCAGCTAATTTGTCAGTTTTTTTGTTTTTTTAAAGAAGGGGTATTTTTATATTGCCTAGGGTGGTCTTGAACCCCTGGGCTCAAGGGATCCTCCTGCCTCAGCCTCCCAAAGTGTTGGGATTATACTTTGTAAACCGAAAGTGTGAGCCATCACACCCAGCCAAAAAATATTCAGTATTTTGAGAGTATAATTTGGATATGTGATGTGAGAGAAAGAGAGGAATCAGGGATGACTTTGAGATTTCTGGCTTAGGCAACTGGCAAGTAGGAGTTTTTAATCAACTGAGGTGGGGAAGACTGTGGGTAGATTAAGTTTTGGGTGAGAAGAGCAGGATTCAGTCAGGGGAACCGAAGGGCAGGCTCCCTGTACCAGCACTCAGTATGCAGTTTCATATCAAGTCAAAGGCTGTCTGAGGCCAACACTGGTCTTTGAGAGTGGGAAGTCCAAGCAAGCAGAAGATGACAAGTAGATCTCGTTGGCTCTAATGGAAAATGGGCAAGAGAAGGCCTCTACATTCTAGAAAGCGAACTTGCTATGTGGTTTGTCTGGCAACGGACAGGGTGAGGTAAATAATGCCACAGAAGTTCCAGGATGAAGGATTACAAGAGGTTTGTAAGAAAACTCAAGGGGTACAGTGGTTCAGAAATGGACATAACAGCCTAGAGGAAGACCTGGGAGAAGCCCTTGAATAACCATTGGTCCATTGTGCATCTACGGTCCTTAACAAAAAGATAAGAGACAAGTGCATAATATGTTGGAAAAAAAATTTCCCATTCCCGCACAGGTAAGTGTCTACAGCAAAGCTATCCCTGGATCTTGTAAATGTGGAATATGGCCCACAATTTAAAGTCAGCTTCTTTTTTTTTGAGTGAGGAAAAATCTCATAAGGAAATGCCTGATCCTTCTTTAGGCATAAAAAGAGCATGAATCACACCCAAGGAAGAGAATGTTGAGGGGGAGTGCACCCATGCTGTATGAAACTTCATTGTCATGCCTCTGTGTGAGGGTGTGTGGATACAGTGTCTGGGTGTATTTGCACACATGTTTATTTCGGCAAATATTGGTAACTGCCTGATTGACCTTTCTTTAGGGCAAGGACTCAGATGGTTAGGAGGGAGAAACAGGTTGCGCCTCAGGCTGGTGCATATTCTTGGCTACATTTTACAAATAAGCTGTAAAAGATGGAATATATTTGCTGGCTGGTTTACAGTCTACCCAGAGGTAGGAGGATGGACTCTATGACCTTTGAAAGTCAATTTTCATCCCAAGATTTCATATTCCAATTATGGCTGATGGACTATTTAAATAAATGATGGTTTTTCTATTAGGAAAGAAAATTGACTGGAATTCATTCTATTTGAGCCGCAAAAATTTGAAAATAGGTCAACTCTTAATTACCCAAGGTAATAGGGAACATCTTGGATGGATTATCCCAAACCACAGGTAATTAAAAAAATGTGCAAATTAGGCACTGATTCATAGCATTCATTAAAATTTACATTTAAACTACTACTTAAGCAGCATATATTTATAGATGAGCAACTCAACATAGTAAAAATAATTGTAAGATGAATATATGCATTTTAAATAAAATGTAGAGTTGAAGATATTGCCAAAAGACAGGACAATCTGAAATATTTTCATACTCTAAAACTCAGAACATTTACCTAGTGCTCCATAAGACATTTGACAGATTTTTAAAAATCTCATTTTTATTAAAGGCAAGGGAGAGATCAACAGAGGTTTTTCACCCCCTGGAAACTCTTATGCCCACCCAGTGCTGGACCCTTCCCTTTGTGCTGGTGTTCAGGCCCATGAAGCCACCTCTTTCTCTCCCCGACACACTTGTGTGAAAAATGTTAACAGCAGAACAAAGACTAGAGTGAGTCAGGAAGTGAGAAAAAGAAACTAGAGACAGGAATAATTATAGCACAATCTTGAACTGATTATGGAAACCAAAATTTTAGTGCTGTTTCTATGTTACCCAAGGAAAACAATGAAATGAACTTTACTAAAATTTAATATGGGTTAACACATAACACATACATTTATATATAAATTTACATACATTGGCTGTGGATATTAAACCCTGGCTCACATAATCTTGGTCTTCCTTTGTACTCTATTGTGTGGCATCCAGTTGTGCACAGGTGTGATCTGTCAGCCTCATGCTTCAGCTCCTCCGTATCTCTATCATCTATTATTCTTTCTCTACCTCTGTCCAGCCATGCTCAAGCATGCACAAATATGGAAGTATGAGAAACTTGACTCAATGGGAGCTGAGAGCCAATGGATAAATACTTACCTTTCCTATGTCCTGGATGAACAATTCCAAAGTGCATCCTACATGGCTCTTCAGAGGGACCTCATTGGCCCTTATTGGCCCTTAATAGTAACCAGCCCAATTATGTCCCCTTTGAATTGGCCTCTGCCCTTCCCTGTTTTCCCTTTTCCAGCCCCTACTATCCTGTTCTCCTTGGTAGGATTATTCCTGCAAATAAACTCCCTTTATGGAAGCCATTGTCTTAGACTCTTGCTTTTTGAGGAAGAAACCAGGCTATACAAGATGTATACTAAAACATCTTTATGAAAGGGTATAAGACAAATATTTTTGAGACTACTAATCTAAAGCATTGATTATCAATGTATTTGTAAAAAATAAGCCCATAATAAACTAATATTTGTACATGTGGCAAACTATGTGCCACACATGTGCTGTTTTTATGAGCATATTAGGTATACCTCTACCCCTTTTTCTCCCACCCCATGCAGCATATTGACACAAATCAGAAAGAGTACTTCTATTATGGGGATGTTCTTACATTTACTCAAAGTTATAAATAGAGCTAATCAAGTGTAGGCTTTAGTACTTTATTATTAATACTACATTTATTTGAAGGCCTGGTAACTAATTGTGATTCAAAATGTTTTAGGTGGGATGCTTTGGTTGAAATCTCTAAAGCAAACAGATCCAGGTTTAGAACGTGGAACTCGATGCTAACAACTATTTTTCATGTTTAAGCAACTTCTCAAGTTATTTACTTATAAGCTATACATATAACTTTACATCTTTATATAAGACATTACATACAACTTTTTGCCATTTTAGTCCTTGCTCAAAAACAGCTCAGAGGTTTCCTTCATATATGCCAAGAAAATTAAAAAATTAAGAGTAAGTTAAGAAAACAGCTCAGGGGTGTTATGAGAAGGGTACTTTACCTCTTTAGTATTTTTTGTCAAAATTTGTAACCTCAGTCTAATGAGAAAATATCAGACAATCCAAATTGAGGAGCATTCTACAAAATGTCCAATACTCTTCAAAAGTGTCAAGATCCCCCAAAACAAGACAAGACTAGAAAACTGTCATAGATCAGAGAAGAATGGAGAGACCTGGTGACTAAATGCTTTGGGATATCCTGGATTGGATCCTAGAATAGCAAATAAGGTGAGTGGGAAAAGTGGTGAAATACGAATAAAGTCTGTAGTTTAGTTTAGTATTGTTTAGTATTGTGCTAATATTAATTTCTTAATTTTCAAAAATGCAACATGGTTTTATAAGTACTAACATCATGGGAAGCTGGGAGAAGGGTATAGGGGAATACTGTGTACTATCTTTGTAACTTTCCTGGAAATCTAAAATTATTTCAAAGATTAAAATGGAAATATATTTTAAAATAATGTCCAATTTAAAACAACCAACAAAGCAACTCATGTAGACAACTCTGGTTAATTTGGGCAGACTCTTGCCTGTAAGTCTTAATTAGGATATACTTGAGACATGGTCTATAAAAGCAGAAGTATGTGTATAGAGAAGTGATGTCTACTCAGTCAGAAGAAAGTTCTCCCCTGAGATTTAGAGAGCCTATTTGTACCATGAGGACCCAAAGTCTACGTTTTTCCTCACTTAGGCATTTTTGGTACAGAATTATCTAATCACTTCAAGATGCCACTTGGCACAGCCAATAAATCCAGCTCTCTTTCTTCAGGGGGTTAAGTGGTAGCTCATCATTTTTTTTTTGTAATTATTTTTCTATTAGCAACTTCCAGTAAATACTTTTGTAATTGCCATGGGATGTCAAGCACTCATGAGATGAAGTTCCAACTCTGAAGATGAAAGCCCTGTTTTTGAATCAAGCACTTCGTAAGTAAGGGTTTCACAAAGCTGCAAAATCTGCCCTTGAGAACCCCGGCAACTAAACATTCCATGGCTTCCACTGATAATCATGCTGTCAGTTAAGTATTTTGCTTTTTTTAAACAGCTGGGTATATTTTTTTCTCTACGAAATTCTGTGAAGAGAGTTTGATGTAGCAAATTTTTTTTTTTAAAAAAGACTTGTCATATACCAGGAGGTATCAACAATTACCAAGCTGTTGTGCATTAACTACCTGTTTCACCTCAATTGAGGGATATGTCTCATGTCAATAATTGGATCTATGGTGAGTTACACCAGCTGCATTTTTGGATTCATTTTTATATTTAACCCAAATATATGCTTAAACATTTTTGGTCATTTTTAACAATCATAAAAAGTAACATTCTGAATCATAAAATTATCTTTAATCAAAAACTAAACTTGGTTCAAATAAAATGTATTTCCATTTTAATCCTTTTCTTAGAAACCTGGCTGTGATAAATATCAAGGAATTCTATGCCAGTTCACAGCAGTAAGAGTGCAGAAGTGCCAGGTTAGTACAACATGATCATTATGTTATATGACTAGATGTGTGTAAACAGATCCATCAAAATCTGTCTGTCCTTTGGTAGGTGACAAAATTAGATCAGGAGACCTGGCATCTATCCCAGATGATTTCCTTTTCTTTCTCTATCATAAACTTGATATTGAAGCTTGAATGGATCTTGATTTTGGAGAATTAAAAAATAAAAATGTGGGGAGAAGGAAAATCTTTCAACTTTGAATTCAGACAGGACCAACAGCGAACCAAAAAAACACTTACAATTTTGCCTATTATAACTTGCATTTTTAACATCTAATGGGCACTTAAAATTCATGAATTTAAATTTGTCATTTTGACTAATGGAAGGCCAGAGCAGAACTGCTGTTTTTGAGTACATCACATGAGTGGCAACCTAGATTTGCACCACACAATGCTACTGCCCCAAAGCTCACATCTCTCACATTTTATCAATGTGTTGAGGGACACCTTGGAGTCATGGGTTTTTAGGATGGCATGCAAGTTGACACCCTTTTGGCTGGTGAATATGCCATGCTTGCCACCCAGCAACTACATCTCAATTGACTTGTTATATATGCAGACAATATATTTGTAGATTATAAAAGTAAATCTACAAAGAAATCTGAAGCTGGTAGTAGTGATGGAAGAGAAGATAAAGTTAATAAGCTGGAGGAAAAAAATGTAAAAATCAATTTTTCAGGTTGTGAAAATCTCAGTTTTAGGCCTGACAAATGTCAGGAACTTCAGAACATAAAATTGCAGCATGCCATTCCCTTTATTATCTAAGAAGATAATCAATCCATTAGTAAACATATCTTGAACGACTATTTTTTGTTTTAGCATGATTCTTGAGGCTGAAGACAAGTGAAAGAATGACCAGAGATGACATCAATCATTAAAGTTCTTCAAACCTTTTTGAGAAGACAAAAGGAGCCTAGAGGAGACGGGAACAGTAACAGTGTTGTTCTAAAAGCCTGTCTAGGAAAAAAAGAGCACTGATTGGGAGTCAGGAGAAGCAAATTTAAGTTCCAGCTCTTACAATAATTTCTCTCCACTACCTTCCAGAAGCTAATGTGCCCAAGAACTGAGCCCAAGTCTTAGCACAAGATCTTCATCCATCAAATAACTGTAATTTATCACCCAGACTGAGACATTTCTGAGAGTGAAAGGGAGCTTCATGAGTAATTATTCCAGAACAACTGGAGTATATTGGGACTGTCTTGGACAAAGAGGCAAAATCAATCTACTCCCATAGTTCTAGGCTCTGGCTGATTCTCTCCACAGACCTCTTCCCAATGAAAATATCCTCCTTTTTGTAGCATATTTGTACTTCTACTGAATGATAAATGATTATATGCATTCCTTGTTTTTATGTAAGAAAATACAGTTTCCTGATATTGTTTGAGAATTTTAGAAATTATGTCCTCATTTTGGTATTTTAATCCATTAATGGGAAATTTCAGACTGGAAGAAAGAAAACCAGTAACCCTAGGGAGATATTTTTATCCAGACCAGTACTTTTGGTCACTTTCAAGTCTCCTGCCTAGGCAGCTGTCTGATCAGCCCATTTAAAATAATCACTGAGATAAGTACTAATAAAATGAATTCAAGAAAATTGCTTTTTAGATGTTAAGTTGATAAGAATATATGCCTATTAATAAGTACCTGTGTGCTTACTCTGCACAGGCTTATGGTATGTACAATTTGTGCACATGGCATATATATGATCAATGAAAACATGAAACTTGTTTTAACAAAATCAGTAACAGGGAGTAACATATGCCAAATGTGTGTTAGAGAAAACAAGAACCACGGGACCCAGAAAAGGAGAGAAATTGAATTTGACATGTACCAGGAAGGTGGATAGAGCTTATATGGGTGGTATGTATATAGGGCAGCTGGTGGGTGGGGGGTAGGTTCGGAGCATGCTGGTGGGAGGACAACCAGATTGTCTATCTTTTAGTCTGCCAATGGTGACATAAAAAAATTCTGCTCTTTAAATTTGGCTGACCAAATTCTATAAGATTTGAATCACATTTTCCCATCAGAAACTAATTCACATCACTCCGAACTGTGAAAGTTCAATCTGCAAGACAGATTTGATTTAACAGTCCATGCATTCCGCTTGTGTGTGTGACGTTATTGAAGTAGGTGTGCTCTAAAGGCATTTTGTAGAAATGCCTTTGTCTAAACGGTGCTTAGGCACAACACGAGTGGCCTTGATGATGTACTTTACGCTAAGGTAAATGTGTAGAGAAGCCTCACATGTCAATGTGTCGTAGTAAATCCACAGCCGACAGCAGATTTATGGGTGTCGTTATTCCCTTGTACAGACGGCACCTCCATTGAATTTAATGAGCTGAACTAGGTGAAAAGTTCATTCTAATCTCCTGGTGCCTGGAACTCAAGCACTGCCTGGAATCACAGAACATATGTCCTTCTCTTGTTTTAAAAACCGAAGGTGACTTTCTGATAAACAAGTCTCTCTTGAAGGTAATGACATAGGAAGTTATTTTGAAGACGTTTCCTTCAGTGTCCTGACTGAATATTAAACTACAACAGCTACCTGTTGCAAAGCTGAGAGGTGATTTGTCAAATTTAAGATCAATGGCAGATTTGCTTTAATTGATTTTTGTTCCCTAGAGTGAGTTTATTACCTTGAGAATGGCTTAGATTCTCTCACCCATATGTTTCCTTTGCTATTCAGAATAAACATTAGCAAGTGATTCCTCTTCTGCAGTCTTTTACATGGTAATTCTGAACTAATTCTAACATGTTTATCATAATTAGGTAAAATGTTTATGAAAGACATGTCTACAAACCTAACCTGATGTTCCCTCCATATTTAAAAAACACTCAACAATGAATTTAGGTAAAGAAGACTTTTTTTTTTTTTGAGACAGTCTCGCTCTGTCGCCCAGGCTGGAGTGCGGTGGCGCAATCTCGGCCGGTTGCAAGCTCCGCCTCCTGGCTTCGCGCCATTCTCCTGCCTCAGCCTCCCAAGTAACTGGGACTACAGGCGCCCGCCACTACACCCGGCTAATTTTTTTGTAGTTTTTGGCAGAGATGGGGTTTCACCACGTTAGCCAGGATGGTCTCTATCTCCTGACCTCATGATCCGCCCGCCTCGGCCTACCAAAGTGCTGGGATTACAGGCGTGAGCTACCGCGCCCGGCCTTTTTTTTTTTTTGACAGCCTCTCGCTCTGTCACCCAGGCTGGAGTGCATGATCTCGGCTCACTGCAACCTCCGCCTTTTGGGTTCAAGCGATTCTCCTGCCTCAGGCTCCGAAGTAACTGGGATTACAGGCACCAGCCACCATGCCCAGCTAATTTTTGTATTTTTAGTAGAGACAGAGTTTCTCCATGTTGGCCAGGCTGGTCTCGAACTCCTGACCTCGGGTGATCTGCCTGCCTTGGCCTCCCAAAGTGCTGGGATTACAGGCGTGAACTACCATGCCTGATCAGAGAATACTTTTGTTGTTATTGCTTGTTCTTGTTTTTTCCACTATCCTCCCCTAGAATAGAACTTTTAAGGTCTCTAATGGAAGCTTTGAATTCTCACAGTGCTGCATTCACACATGGGAAGCACATCAGTGAAGTGAAACAATGGGTATATCTCAATGGGGAGGCTCCTGGCATTTTGTGGGTGTGGGGGACATTTTGTGTGTATGAGCAAGTCTGTCTACCTTATTAAAGGACTTTTACAATCACTGGACCCTACACCGTAAATACCAGGAGCACACTCCAGTTACTGCAACCACCAAAAACATCCCAACACAGCTATCTAGCAACTCTTAAGGTATAACTCATTGCAGATGGTAAAAGGGCAACTACTACCTAGATGTAAGTAATTTCTAACTTGAACAGTTTATGTTTTCAAAGATGACTTTGTTAAGTTGAAATGTAGAACACATCACTCTATATGTAACGCAGAATATAAATGGTGACCATGTCTCCAGGCTGGTGACACCTGCCTGGCTTCCATGACCCCTATTCACAATCCCTACTTCAAGTTCTTAGACTCAGACAACTTAATTCCAATCTTTCAATCTCTTTCCCTCTTCCTAAAATAGGCTTTTCTTAAAGTCTCTTTGATCAAGGAGAATTTACGCAGCCATATTTCAGGAGCATATTGATTTCAGATCAGAGTTTTGCTTGATCAGAACTTGTTGTGGCTCTCACCGTATCCCCAGTGAGCTTGTTCTTTTCTTACATCCCAGTTACTGATGTAGTCTCTATCTGGGTCTCATTTGCTTTATGTCCTGCTTTACTTCTCTCTTTGCTGCCACTGCCAGACTCCCGGATGGTTGTTCTCGATGTTCCACGGGGCCACTTGTTTGCCGCTTTTGTGGAGGCTTTTTGTTATCAACACATAATGGGGCATATAATTATTCCTTCCTTCCAGGCTGAAGAGGCCATGTCCATCTGCTTATTGCAATTCTCCCAGAACAATTGTCCACATTGTTCTGGGAGGTAGGTCTCTAGCTCCTGACTCTTTTCTAGGAAGGGTTTGCCTGAGCACCAAGCTTAACAGCTATCTCACTCTACTGCAGACATGACCCAGCCCAAATCAGGAAACTGGATAAAAAACATGGAAGCAATGCTGTTGCCGTATGGAAATTAAATGAAACTGGAAACAAATTGAATAAGAGTTTCTAAATCTTTAAATCTGATGCATAAAGTAGTCTTAGTTAAAGTAAAAGAGGAGATACATGAGAATTTACTTTAAAAATTTGAATTTTCTGAGCCTTTAAGGCAAGGTCTTTAGAAACTGGTGGCAATGACTTTTTATTATGGTTAATTTCCCTTCAGAACTTGTGAATTTACTGTTCCTTGATATGGAAATATTAACACTACTCTTAGGCAGATCAGACATAATTAGGATAATTTTTTGCCTCACAAGTGAAATGAAAAGATAGATTTCCCTATCCTTCCTACAAGATAATTGAGCAAAAAATGAAATAGTGAGCTAAATGAAGAAAAGTGTTAAAAATAAATGTGTGTGGGTAAGCAAAATGAACAGCTTGATGGGGAGATGGAAATAGCAGATAATGCACCTTAATGCACCTTATTATTATTTTGTGGGTAAAATAATTTTGTCTTATTTATTAAGTCTGTATTTGAGAAATCAAAAGAGGCAAAAAGATAACTACTGAAAAAAGTGAGTCTTTCTCATACCTCTTTAATCCTGCTGACCCAGTTGCTTTCCCTAGGAGAAGAGGGTACATTGTGGATTCGTTATGTATCTTTCCAGAGATGCTATTAGTTTGTTTTTACTTCAATAGCTTTTGGGGTACAAGTGTTTTTCGGTTATATGGATGAATTGTACAGTGGTGAAGGCTGATATTTCAGTGTACCAGAGATATTCTATGAATAGGCAAGTGTTTGTATGTATACATCCATCAACACACACATACATATCTAAAAATCTGAATTACTTGGATAGATTTATGTGCAATTGGCATTGAAGTTGTTGAGGACCTGAAGGCTCTTGTCAAGAAGTTCAGTAAGACAGTTATGTCAAGCTTTATTAAAAACCTTTATTATTAGAAACATATTTTCCCTTTTTTTTTTGAGATGGAATTTCACTCTGTCGCCCAGGTTCGAGTGTAGTGGTGTAATCTCAGCTCGTTGCAACCTCCACCTCCCAGGTTCAAGCAACTCTCCTGCCTCAGCCTCAGAAGTAGCTGGGACCACAGGTGCCCACCACCATGCCGGGCTAATTTTTGTATTTTTGGTAGAGATGGGGTTTCACCATGTTGGCCAGACTGGTCTCAAAGTCCTGACCTCAAGTGATCCACCTGCCTCAGCCTCCCAAAATGCTGGGATTACAGGTGTGAGCCACTACACCCAGCTGAAACATATTTCTTTATAGTCTCATCTTTCAGCTGCAGCCATATGCCATCTTTAGTGTGGATAACATCAATAAAATGGTGGTTTGGTTGACCTTATCCATGTCTACTTGTTCCCTCTGAATGGATGGATGGCTATGGATATGGTGCCTTGTGCTGTCCTTGGGCACAAATTTTCTAATATGTCCTGATCTAAACCAGTTTCCCTCTATCTTGGAATGCAGTGGTTAACCTGGATTCTTCCTTCCCCATTATCCTGGACATTCTCTTCACTGTTCTCTTTGGTTGAAGGCATTTTTTCTTACATTTTATATATACTTCTTTCTTAGTTTGCTTTCTCATTTTGTTGGAACACATAACTACCAGTTATGTTTTGAGAAAGGGTATGTGACAAATAAATTTGAGATGTTGTACATCAGTATCTTTAGTTTACTTTTCCACCTGATTGATAATTTGACATGTATAGAATTCTATGTCGAAAGTAATTTCCTTTCAGAATTTTGCAGGTATTGCTTCACAATCCTTCAGCTTCCAGGGTTGCTGGTAAGTCAGAAGACATTCTGATGCTTCATTTTGGTTTTACAGTATATTATCTGTTTTTTTTTTTTTTCCCAGGAGCTTTCAGTATCTTCTCCATGTCCTCAATGTTTTGAAAAGTTCCCACCTATTGTGTTGAGCACTTGGTAGCTCCTTTCAACCTGGAAAATCAGGTCTCTTAGTCCTGGGAAATTTTCTTAAATTATTTTATTTATGATATCCTGCCACCTGTTATTTTGCCTTCTGGAACTCTTATTCAAATTAACCTAATATTTGAACATTATACTTTTTGCTTCCTTCTTCAATTTCTTTTTTTTTTCTATTTGTTTATCTTTCTACTTTACTTTCTGGGAGATTTTCTCAAATTTATCTTCTAATCATTCTATTGATTTTAAAAACTTTTCTGTTACCATATTTTTAATTTTCAAGAGCTTTAAAAAAGATAGCATCATACTTCATGGAAGTAGCTTCTCCTCTTATTACTCTGAGGGTAAGTACAGATTATTTTAAGTTTTTTTTTTTCTAGTGGCATTATCTCTATTTTCTGTAAATTATTATTTACAGAATAATAATTTGTTTTTGTCTTTATCTGTCTTATTACCTGATTTCTTCAAATGTTCCTTGACCCTTGGTTGTCTGCTTGGATTAAAAGTGAGAGCCTAAAGTGCTCACAGAATGTGGGGCGATTTGAGTTTCACTTAGGATGATTTGGTTTTCTTTCCTTATCTTATTCTCTGAGGTTATTCAGGTAAATTTTTCAGCTCTTTCTAACGGGGTGAAGTCTGGCTCCCAGAGTTTTGGGAAGTTAGGGCCAGGTGGCTAAAGGTCTCAGCACTTAGTGTAAAGCAATTAATAAGCATTTGATATCCTAATTTCCCTTTTATGTATGGCACCCAATTCTTCAGTTATGACTGAGTCATTCCCTGGTTCAGAAACCCTGTTTTATCCTTCTGAAGGCAAAACTCTACGTTTCTCCTGGTGTTGGGAAAGACGGTCATCTTTCAGCATGCTGTGGGGAAAAGGGTCTAACTGCTACACACACAACTATAATTAAATTTTCCTTATGCTAACCTCTTTGTCTTCATTGCTTATTCCTAGTTCTACAGGTAGCTGGAATTTACAGTGTAAATCATCTAATTTACCAGCTTTCTTAACCGTTGGCTTTAGACATCTTTGTCTGGGTCTGTAAGTCAGTTCCCTCTCATGATCTGCTTTCCATCTCCCAAAATTTTGTTGCTGTTTCTCCAGGACTTCCCATTTTTGTGGATTTATTTCTTAAAAAAATTCCTTTATTGTAGTTTAATGGTGTTGGATGAGGAAATAAAATATGCATTTTAATTATTAAATCACCTGAATGTGGGCAGCTCATTAGTGTTATCCTCTGTCACCCAGGCTGGAGGGTAGTGGCACAATCACAGTTCACTGCAGCCTTGACCACCTCAGCTCAGGGGATCCTCCCATCTTTGCCTCTTGAGTAGCTGGGATTACAGGTGTGGGCCACCATGCCTGGCTATTAGTGTTAGTTTGGATGGTAGGTTTAAATGTGATTTTTTTTTTTTTTGCATTTTAAAATACTTTTACATTTTTATCTTACTTTTTGTGATTTTAATTTGTGAATTCTATATATTCTGAATTTACTACACTTGTTAATATTTTACTCTGGTAAAAACAAAACAAAACAAAATACAAAATACAAGCTCATAGGATTATTTTGAAAATTCTAAACATTTTCTTGCCCCCAGAGATAGAAGTTACTTGAGGTGAAATAAACAGTTATATGTAATGAAAGAGTGGAATCACTATTCAGTAGCATCCTTTTATCTGCAGGGCATATGTTTCAACACGCCCAGTGGATGCCTGGAGCTTTGGATAGTACTGGACCCTGCTGCCATAAATTAGAACACATTTCTGTTTATATCTTACCCACAAATTTAATGTGTTTTCTATCTTAACTAAGCACTTATCATGTACTGTGGCTGTAACTTTTGCAGTTTGAGGCAAGACAGCAAAACTAGCACAAATTTCTTTTTTCTTCTTTACAGTTTCATGGATGAAAGATTCATTCTTACTGTAGATCTTAGCAATTTCAGCATAATATTTTTTTTCTTTCTTAAGTAGAACATGTTCCACTTAATGAAAGCACTTGACAGCTTCTCTTTGGCATATCTGAATTGGCATTATCACTACTCCTGTGCTGTGGGGTCATTATTAAGTAAAATAGGGTTTACTTGAGCACAAACACTGTGACATGCAATAGCAGATCTGATAACCAAGACAGCTACTAAGTTATTAAGCGTGGACAGCATGAATATGCTGGGCAAAGGAAAATTCAGATCCCAAGCTGGAAGGAGCAGGAAGGAGATTTCATTGCACTACTCAGAATGGCATACAATTTAAAACTTATGAATTGCTTATTTCTGGAATTTTCTACTTGATATTTTTGGACTGTGGTTGGCTGCAGGTAACTGAAGCTGCAGAAAGTGAAACTGCGAATGGGCTTGGGGACACTACTGTATGCACTTGATCTCCTGAGGAAGAAGGTGGTTTGGGCAGTCTTTTGTGGCAACCACCAGATGATGCCATTGACCAAGGTCAGCTTGGTTGTGGTTTAGCTTTGAGGGAGGGGGGTGGGGCATTGTTTTGAGATTCATAAGGATTGAGGAACATCATCTATCAACTTTCCATGTATGGTGTGTATGTAAGTTGGCACGCTTTCATTTAGTATATTTGGTCTGTCCATTCTCAGATGCAGAATGAGTTTTGGTGGCAGTTTTTCAGTTGGTGTTTGTTTCAGCTGCTTTGAGATTTTGCCTTGAAGGTCAAGGGATCTAGCTGATTTAAACGATGTATTTTATTCAGTGAAAACCCTATTAAATGTATTAAGAGAGCTTACTTTCGATTAGTCATGGAGACAATGAATGAGGAAGAAAAAGCTGATGTAAATCCACCCACAATCCTAAAATCTCATTTGTAAAGTCTGGTGTTTTCTTCCTTGATATTTTATCTATTTCTGCTAGGGAAACCAGTTTCTTGAATTGCACAATAACTGAAAAATAAAGAAAGTGAAATCAATAAAAACAATGCTACTAGCTGGTGCTAAATGTGACCTGAAGCTTATATCCTTTAGATAAACACGTCAGGGTTGGGAGTCCAACTCATAACTATTTTTACAAATACTATTTTTTTAACAAAAAGATTCTTAAAAATCTTCTTCTTATTAAAAAAATTACTTTTCAAAAGGCAGCTCTTGATTTTTGTTTTTACCAGTTTTCATCTGGCTAAACACTGATTTAAATAAATGTAACTAATGGTAATTTTACATAAACCCACAATGGGTCATTGGAAGGATTTAATACCTGCGTAAATGAAACCATAATTGGGTCTGAGGGTTTCAGGCTCAATTTTATAGAAGCTGATAATAATGTGCTTTATGTAGAATAATGAAGTTCTCTGAATTTCAACAATTTTTTCTTTTCCTTTTTCTTTAATTTTTTCCCCTTATTATACTTTTTATAGGAGAATGAGCTAATTCAGCTAATGAGAAACATATTAGCTAAAAGGATTGGAAAACAGGTTGTGGCCGGGTGCGGTGGCTCATGCCTGTAATCCCAGCACTTTGGGAGGCTGAAGCGGGTGGATCACCTGAGGTCAGGGGTTCAAGACCAGCCTGACCAAATATGGAGAAACCCCGTCTCTACTAAAAATACAAAATTAGCCAGGCATGGGGGCGCATGCCTGTAATCCTAGCTACTTGGGAGGCTGAGGCAGGAGAATCGCTTGAACCTGGGAGGCAGAGGCTGCAGTGAGCAGAGATCGTGCCGTTATACTCCAGCCTGGGCAACAAGAGAGAAACTCTGCCTCAAAACAAAAAACAAAAACCAAAAAACAAAAAAAGCAAAAACAACAACAACAAAAAATGAAAGTAGATTGTAAGAGTTAAAGTGGTTGGATGTGGTGGCTCACACCTGTAAATTCAGCACTTTGGGAGGCCAAGGCGGGAAGATTTCTGGAATCCAGGAGTTTGACTTCAGCTTAGGTAACATAGGGAGACCCCATCTCCACACAAACACACACACACACACACACACACACACACACACACACACTGGGTGTGGTGGTGCATTCCCGTAGTCTCAGCTACTCAAGAGACTGAGGCAGGAGGATCACTTGAGCCCAGGAGGTTGAGGCTGCAGTGAGCTGTGGTTACACACTGCACTCCAACCTGGGTAACAGAGCAAGATCCTGTCTCAAAAAAAGAAAAAAAAAAAAAAAAAAAAAAATTTAGGTAGTACTCAGGAACAGATAAGACAAAAGGGGTTTAGGAATATACAGGCCATATAACATAAAAATGAATTCATAAACTAAAATAATTTGAACACAACTGTTCTTATGAAGCTTCTTGAAATTATAATTTTAGGACTTTATCATTTTTCTTGCTTCGCCTTCTCTTTCACATTTATAATGGAAATGAAATAGGAATGAAAATCGGTTGGAGGCTAACTGCCTAAATGAATTAGGTTGAAAAAATGAGATAAAGAAATGGTTCCTAAGTATTTCTTGATAAGGTTTCAAGGAAATGAGAACCAGAGAGAAGATTGGAAACAATATATTTTGCCTCTGGTATTATTATACAGATTATTTACCAACTATGTAGTTGTGGTTCAAAATGCAAAATTTTATCTCTGCAAATACTACTACTTGGTAAATATGCTTTATCTACCAAGACTGGAAAATAGAAATGGAAAAGTGAAAATGTAGGTGCATATGCCAGATATGTACCTATATAATCTGAGGGAGGAGCAACAGTGGGGCAGCCCGATTGATCCTTGAATTTTCTTAACATTTATCTATATATAATTCATGTCTGTGTCATATTCTACTTTCTGGGAGACTATTTAAACTTTATTTTTCTACAATTCTATGGACATATTCATTACTCATATCATATTTTTAATTTTCAAGAGCCCTTCTTTAATTTATTATAGCATATTCTTCTCACTTCATCTGAAGATATTAAAGGACCTTTTTATTAATAAAATTTTCTTTGGATCCCTACATTATCTCTTTTTCACCTGAATTTTTTTATTTGGATTTATCTATTCACTGTTATGAATGCCTTTTTTTTTTTTTTTTTTTTTTTTGAGTTGGAGTCTCACTGGAGACCCAGGCTGGAGTGCAGTGGTGCGATCTTGGCTCATTGCAACCTCCACCTCCTGGGTTCAAGAGATTCTTCTGCCTCAGCCTCTTGAGTAGCTGGGACCACAGGCGCATGCCACCATGCCTGGCTAAGTTTTTGGATTTTTAGCAGAGACGGAGTTTCACTATGTTAGCCAGGATGGTCTCGATCTCCTGACATTTTGATCCGCCTGCCTCGGCCTCCCAGAGTGCTGGGATTACAGGCATGAGCCATTGCGCGTGAGCCACTGCACCTGGCCTTGTGAATGCTTTTTATCTAAAATCTCATTTAATCTTTACAACAACCTTATGAAGTAAAAATCTTATTCTGTTTTACAGATATGAACATTGAGGTAAAGAAAGGTTAATCAGATTGACAATGGTCACACACTTAGTAAGTGTTGGAGTCAGGATATGAACCTAGGCTGTCTGTCTCAAACATCTTTTGTCTTGTCTATCTATCCATATTTTAGAGTGGAGCTCTAAACTACTGTGAGGAAATTCTGTGTGCATAGCTGGGGCCTCTCAGCTGCCAGACTTCTCTGTAGGGAACAAAGCAAGAACTAGATGATTGCTGATGGACCCTGACATGCTGCATCTGGAGATGTTTCCTCGGAGAGAAACCCTCTGTTCCCCTGTGCTGAGAGACTGTGAGTCTAGGGAAGGGGTTGGCATCTTCATCATTCAGTAAGCAGATGGTTTTCAGCCTGGTGCCTTGGCCCTTCCCTCCACTGTGCCAGATTTTATCAAATTTGGAGCGTCCCTGGTTCCATTTTTCTAGAACATAAAGTACTCTGCTCCTGTGATGATGGGAGAGGAGATGTCACCTGGCTACATAAGGTAAGAGAGGAGAACTGGCGGTCAAAGTCTTCCTTATCTAGACTTCCTATTGACCTGTTTTTCTGCCTGTTTCTGACACCACCTTCAGAGGTGTCTGTGGCTTCCAGTTCCTGAGTCTGCCCAAGTTCTGTGGTGTGAATTGATGTGTAGTTTCCTGTTGCTACTGTAACAAATTGCTATAAATTTAGTGCCTTAAAACAAGACAAATTTATTATCTCTGAGTTTTCAAGTCCAAAATGAGGTTTAATGTAACTAAAATCAAGGTGTTGCCAGGGTTGTGTTCCTTCTGGTGGCTTCTGGATGGATGTTTTCTTTTTTTTTTTATAAAAAAATTTCACTAGTTTGTGGAGGAACAGGTGGTTTTCGGTTACATGGATAAGTTCTTTAGTGATAATTTCTGAGATTGTGGTGCACCCGTCACCTGAGCAGTGTACATTGTACCCAATGTGTAGTCTTTTATTTCTACCTCCGGACCCTCTTTTACCCAGGTCCCCAAAGTCCATTGTATCATTGTTATGCCTTCGTGTCCTCATAGCTTAGCTCCCACTTATAGGTGAGAACATGCTATTTGTTTTTCCATTCTGGAGTTACTTTACATAGAATAATGGTCTCCAACTCCATCCAACTTGCTGCAAAAGACATTCTTTTATTCCTTTTTATGGCTGAGTAATATTTGATTGTGTATATTTACCACATTTTCTTTATCTACTCTTTTTTTTTGTTTGTTTGTTTATTGAGATGGAGTTTCACTCTTATTGACCAGGCTGGAGTGCAATGGCGTGGTCTTGGCTCACTGCAACCTCAATCTCCGCCTCCCGGGTTCAAGGGATTCTCCTGCTTCAGCCTCCCCAGTAGTTGGAATTATGGGAGCCTGCCACCATGCCTGGCTAATTTTTGTATTTTTAGTAGAGATGGGGTTTTACCATGTTGGCCAGGCTTGTCCTGAACTCCTGACCTCAGGTGATCTACACGACTCAGTCTCCCAAAGTGCTGGGATTACGGGCATGAGCTGCTATGCCTAGCTATCCACTCCTTGTTGATGGACATTTAGGATGGTTCCATATTTTTGCCATTGTGAATTGTGCTGCTATAAACATGTGTGTTCAAGTGTCTTTTTCATATAATGACTTTTTTCCCTCTGTGTAGATATCCAGTAGTGGGATTGCTGGATCAAATAGTAGTTCTACTTTTAACTTTTTAAGGAGTCTCCACACTGTATTCCATAGTGGTTGTACTAGTTTACATTCCCACCAGCAGTGTAAAAGTGTTCCATTTTCACCACATCCATGCCAACATCTATTATTTTTTGATTTTTAAATCATGGCCATTCTCGCAGAAGTAAGGTGGCATCTCATTGTGCTGTTTAATTTGCATTTCCCCTAATAATTAGTGATGTTAAGCATTTTTCATAGTTTTTTGGCCATTTGCATATCTTCTTTTGAGAATTGTCTATTCACGTTCTTAGACCACTTTTTGTATTTCCGTGGTCTCAGTTGTAATATCTCCTTTTTCATTTCTAATTGAGTTTATTTGGGTCTTTTCTTTTCTTGGTTAATCTTGCTAACGGTCTATTGATTTTGTTTATATTTTAAAAGAACTAGTTTTTGGCTGGGTGTGGTGGCTTATGCCTGTAATCACAGCCCTTTGGGAGGCTGATGAGGGTGGCTCATGAGGTCAGGAGTTCGAGACCAGCCTGACCAACATGGTGAAACCCCATCTCTACTAAAAATACAAAAATTAGCCAGGCGTGGTGGCACGTGCCTGTAATCCCAGCTACTCAGGAGGCTGAGGAAGGAGAATTGCTTGAACCCAGGAGGCGAAGGTTGCAGTGAGCTGAGATCGCACCACTGCACTCCAGCCTGGGAGACAGAGCAAGACTTAATCTCCTAAAAAACAAACAAACAAACAAATAAACAAACAAAAAAAACCTAGTTTTTTGTTCCATTTATCTTTTGTATTTCTTATTTAGTTTTGTTCTGATCTTTGTTATTTCTTTCCTCTGCTGTGTTTGGGTTTGGTTTTGGTTTGTTCTTATTTCTCTAGATTCTCAAGTTGTGAGCTTAGATTGTCTATTTGTGCTCTTTCAGAGTTTTGATGTAGGTATTTAATGCTGCAAACTTTTCCTTTAGCACTGTTTTTGCTGTATCCCAGAGGTTTTGATAAGTTGTGTCACTATTATTGTTCAGCTCATATAATTTTTTAAATTTCCATTTGATTTCATTATTGGCCCAAAGATCATTCAAGAGCAGATTATATAATTTCCTTGTATTTGCATAGTTTAGGGGGTTCCCTTGGAGTTAATTTCCAGTTTTTTTCTACTGTGGTCTGAGAGGATATTTGATATAATTTCTATTTTCTTAAATTTATTAAGACTTATTTTGTGATCTATCATATGATCCATTTTGGAGAATGTTCCATGTGCTGAAAAAAGAATGTATATTCTGCAGCTATTGGGTAGAATGTTCTGTAAATATCTGTTAAGTCCATTTGTTCTAGGTTATGGTTTAAGTCCATAGTTTATTTGTTGACTTTCTGTCTTGGTGACCTGTTTAGTGCTATCAGTGGAGTATTGAATTCCCCCACTATTATTGCATTGCCATCCATCTCATTTCTTTGGTCTAGTAGTAATTGTTTTATAAATTTGGGATTGTCAGTGTTAGCTGCATATATATTCAGGATTATGATATTTTCCTGTTGGACTAGTCCTTTTATCATTATATAATATCCATCTTTGTCTTCTTTAACTGTTGTTGCTTTACAGTTTGTTTTGTCTGATATAAGAACAGCTACTCCTTCTCACTTTTGGCTTCCATTTGTGGGGACTATCTTTTTCCACCCCTTTACCTTAAGTTTATGTGAATCTTTCATGTGTTAGGTAAATCTTTTGAAGACAGCGGAAACTTGGTTGGTGAATTCTTACGCATTTTGCCATTCTGTATCTTCTTTTTTTTTTTCAAACTGTATCCAGCTTTATTAAAGATACTTTCCGTAAACAATCATGGTATTTCAGGCAGGACATGGGCAGACAATTGTTAACAGTATACAACAACTTTCAAACTCCCTTCTTCAATGGACTACCAAAAATCAGAAAGCCACTATAAAACTCAATGAAGTCTTCATCTCACGCTCTGAACAGGGAAAGTTTAGAGTGAGAGTTGACATTTCACGTTTAGCATATTGTTTAACAACTTTTCACAAGCCGACCCTGACTTTCAGGAAGTGAAATGAAAATGGCAGAATTTATCTGAAGATCCACAATCTAGAAATGGAACCGCTGCTCTTTTGACAGGTGCCATCTCAGTGGCATCACTGGAAAGTCCAGATTGCCTGACACACTGGTAACCAATGACTGGGGGTCACGTCCCAACAGATGTCTGGGCTTAAGGGAGTTAAGTCTATGCTGAAAGTTGGAAAACGAGAAGCAGACATAAAAACGAATTTGTTTTTTTCATACCACAAGGCTTTTGTGCCAAGGTGGCCATGTGTGTCAAAGTCAGGGAATCCCTCCTCCTGGGAGCCAAGAGGAAGTCTCTCAAAACTAGAAGGGACAGGTGTTTTCTCCACATCAATCCAGCTTTGGAGACTTTCTATTAGTGACATATGCCCCTTGCCCAAAAACAACAATGAAGTGTTCTGTGTGCTAACAACATAGCTTTAAAAAAAAAAAAGTAAAACAAAATTCTGCATTTTTATAAAACTTGATAAAAATAGTATTTCAAACTGTGCAGTCACCAGAAGTACACAGTTATCAAAAATGCACACACTTCCCTTGGCATCTCCAGCACCTTCAGCTTTCTGTGACTGGTCTGTTTTGGCATCTCCATTTTCTGCAGGGTTATTCCCCTCTTTGCCAGCATCAGCTTTTCCCTTCTTCCCTTTGGGTACCTTCTCTCCCTTCTTTACAGGGGCCTTTCTAGGCTTGGGCTCTGGCTTTGGAGGAGCAGGTTTAGCGGACAACCTCGCGGATCTTCTCTGTGGTGTGTCCTTCACCTTGGCTTTATGTCCCTTAGCATCCCCTTCAGCCTTTCTCTTGGGCACGGTGGCGGCTGCGACGGCGGCGGGAGGTAGGTGCTGGTCACGGGATGCAGCGGCATGCGGGCTTTGGTCAGTCCGGGGGTCATTCTTGCCTCTTCTTCACACTGCTTCTGTATCTTCTAAGTGGAGCATTTAGGCTATTTACATTCAATGTTAGTATTGAGATGTGAGATATTGTTCCATTCATCATGTTAATTGTTGCCTTAATACTTTTTTTTTCTGTTGTGTTTAGTCCCTGTGAGATTTATGCTTTAAGGAGGTTCTATTTTTGTGTATTTTGAGGTTTTGTTTCAAGATTTAGAATTCCTTTTAGCATTTCTTGTAGTTCTGACTTAGTAGTGACAAATTCTCTCTGTTTCTTTGTCTGAAAAATACCTTCTCTCTCCTTTATTTATGAAGCTTAGTTTCACTGGATACAAAATCCTTGGCTGACAATTATTTTGTTTCAGAAGGCTGAAGATGGGACCTAATCCCTGCGGCCTGTAAGGTTTCTGCTGGGAAGTCTGCTGTCAATCTGATAAGTTTTCCTTTATAGGTTATCTGATGATTTTTGTCTCACAGCTCTTAAGATTCTTTCCTTTGTCTTGACTTTAGATAACCTGATGACTAAGTGCCTAAGTGATTATCTTTTTGTGATGAATTTCCCAGGTGTTCTTTGAGCTTCTTGTATTTGGATGTCTATGTATCTAGCAAGGCCAGGGAAGTTTTTCTCAATTATTCCCTCAAATAAGTTTTCCAGACTTTTAGGTTTTTCTTCTACCTCGGCAACCCCAGTTAGTCTTAGGTTTGGCTGTTTAACATAATCCCAAATTTCTTGGAGGCTTGGTTCATTTTTTAAAATTCCTTTTTCTTTGTCTTTCTCTGGTTGGGTTAATTTAAAAGCCTTGTCTTTGAGCTCTAAAGTTATTTCTCCTATTTGTTCTAGTCTATTGTTGAAAGTTTCCAGTGTATTTTGTACTTCTCTAAGTGTGTCTTTTGTTTCCAGAAGTTGTGATTGCTTTTTCTTTATGATATCTATTTCTCTGTAAAATTTTTCATCCATATCCTGTATTTTTAAAAAAATTTCTGAGTTGGTTTTCACCTTTCTCTGGTATCTCCTTTAATAAATAGTTTAATAGTCAACATTCTAAATTCTGTATCTGTCAATTCAGAGATTTCTTCTTGGTTTGGATCCATTGCTAGGGAGCTGTTGTGATCTTTTGGGGTATTATGGAATCCTGTTTTTTCATATTACCAGAATTACTTTTCTGGTTCCTTATCATTTTATCATTTGGGTAGACTATTTCAGTGGAAAGGTCTGAAACTCAAGGTCTGCTGTTCAGATTCTTTTGTTTCATGGGGTGATCCCTTGATGTGGTGCTCTTCCCATTCCCCTGGGGTGGGGCTTCTTGAGAGCTGGATTGCAGTGATTGTTATTGCTCTTCTGGGTCTAGTCACCCAGTGGGGCTACCAGGCTCCAGGCTGGTGTTAAAGGATGTCTGCAGAGTCCTGTGATGTGATCCATCTTCAGGTCTCCCAGCCTTGGACACCAGTACCTGCTCTGGTAGATGTGGCAGGAAAGTGAAGTAGACTCTGTGAGAGTCCTTGGCTGTATATATATTTAGTGTGCTGGCTTTCTTGAATGCTGGTCATGCTAGCAGTGAAGTTGTCACATGGACATACTCAGAACCTTGGATTTGTCAGGATGTTGCAGGCAGTGGGGTTAGATGTTATCTTCTTCCTGGGATCAGGGTTATTCTGTCATGAGTTGCTGTAATGGCCTGAGTTGGTTGGCCTTCAGCCAGGAGGTAGTGCTTTCAAGAGACCACTAGCAGTGGTGGTAGTAGTAGCAGGCTCTAAGATTGCCCTAAGATAGCCAGCGTTAAGTATTTTGGTTTCTCAGGCAATGGGCATGGCCATAAAGCTCCCAAGAGTTTCTATCTTTTATATTTGGCTACCAGGGTGGGTAGGGAAATTCCATTAGGTGGGGGTAGAGGTAGGCAGTTCTGGGCTCAGCTTAAACTTTGGTGGGGCTTGCTGTGGCCACTGTGGGGATGGAGGGATTGTGGTTCTTTGGCCAATGGGGTTATATTCCAGAGGGGGTTAGTTCCAGAGTGCTGCCTCTGCTGTGTCATACAGTTTGCCAGGGAAGTAGAGCAAAGCTGGTAGCAAGAGGCCTCACCAAGCTCCCATGGAGTTGGTAAGGCTGGTCTCACTCCTGCAGTGCCCTGCTCAGACCTTACCCCAGGCCATGTGCTACCCCTCTGAGAAAGCAGTTATGGCTTTCAGATCTCACCCTTCCCCACCTGCCCACTCTGTCGGCTGCTCCTGCACTCATACCTGCAGCAGCTCCCACTCATCCCCCAAATTTTGCCCAATAAAATTTGTACACAGTTGAAACCACTATCAATTTCAGTTGGGAGCTTCATTTGCCTTGTGACCCCCTCCCCAATTCCACTGGCTGCCTTTCCCAAGGGCCTTTGTTATATATAGTCAAGAATGGCTTCCCTAGGCTTGAGCTGGATACTAGGAGTACCTGCAAGGCACTTTCCTGCTGCTACTTCTACTTTCATATTTCACACGACTCTCTAAATTCATTTCTTCTATAGGTAAGGTTAAATCCTTCTCCCATAATCTGGATTTTCAGATTCCCCAGAAGGAATGTGTATTTGGAGGCTGGTTTTCCCCCATCACACTCTGGGAACTCACAGCTTTTCACCATTTCGTGGAATTTGCATCAGTGTACTCCCTCTTTCAAAGGATCTGTGAATTCTTTCGGTTTTCCTGGTTCATTCCTCTGGTGGTTCTTGGAGCAAAAAATTACAGTGTGAGTCTCCACACGCTCTTCCGTCTGTCCATGTGGAAGCTGCATGTTAGCCTTGTCTTGTAACCACCATCTTCCTGTCTACCCATAGGGTGGGCTGTTTTCTAGCTTGCAAAGCTTGCTGCATATCTTGGCTCAGACCTTGCATCACTCCAGCCTCTGCTTCCATCATCACGTCTTGTTCTCTATCTTTGACTTGCTTATTCCCTTCTTTCTCTTTTCAGGACCCTTATGATTATATTGGGCCCACCCAGATAATCCAGGACAATATCTCCATCTCAAGATCCTACTGAATCTCATCTGCTATGTAAGATTACATAGTTACAGTGCCAGGGATTGGGATGTGAATATCTTGGAGGCCATTACTTATCCTACCACAGTTGGGTTGCTTCTTACTTACTTTCTCCTGTGCTGACAATTTGGTTGCAGTCGTGTGTCTCTGCAATTACCATCATCTGTCTGCTATTCATCCTCCACAATCTCTTATCTTCTGTTGTCTTTTCTCCCATTCCCTGTTTTTGTGGATTTATATGTTTTACAAACTTTTACTATCATTTTGAAGTATGTTCAACTTTGGTTTTTAACAGGAAATCCTCACTTATTTTACATAATCTCAGATGCAGCGTGTCTTAGTCTGTTTGTGTCGCTATAACAAAATGTCTGAGGCTGGATAATTTATGAAGAACAGAGATTTATTTCCTCCTGAATAAATATGACAGGCTGGGAAATCCAAGAATAAGTCAGTTATCTGGTGAGGGCCCTGCATCTTCTGGAGGGAAGAAATGCTCTGCTCTCACATGGTGAAAAGTGGAAGAGCAAGAGACAAAATGCTATATGAAGCCTCATAAAATAAGGGCCTTAATTCCATTCATGAGGAAGGAGCCCTTGAGGCCTAACTTCTTAATATTATCACATTGGCAACACCTAAATTTTGGAGGAAATATATCCATACCATAGCATAGATAATTTATGTGACTTGCTCAAGGTAATAGAGATAATTAATGGCAGGAATAAAGAGCAGGTGTGCAAGACCATCAGGTTATTTAACAGTCTTTTAAAAAATATATGTGCTGCTTCCCAACCCCAATGGCCCATGCTTTCTATGTATGAGCTAAAGAAACTATATTGACACAACTAGGAGAAAAGATAAGAAATTTTTACTTATGGGCCTCCATGTTTGCAGACTCTCCAAGATAAGGATCATAATAACTAATATTCACTGAGTGCTCATCATGTGCCATTCTGTCTTCTAAAAGCTCTATTTCTTGTGACAACCTTATGAAATATGTGCTGTATGATCCTTATTTTTCAGGTAGGCAATGAAAGCAAAAAAATATTCATTTACTTGCCCCTGATTGTATAGGAAGGATGTGAGAGAGAACATATTTGAAGGCAAGCATTCTGGCTCCAGAAACTTTGCTTTTGATTGCTATCCAAGGCTGGAGCCCTGATAAAGGATGGGAGAAGTAGACAATGGTCTTTCATATACCCTGTGCTTTAGTAAAACTGGATTAGAAGTTCTTCCTGTACACATTTTGTAATTTCTCAACTCTGTACCTTGAGTCATACATTTCTCTTTGCTCAAAATGCCTTTCCTTCCAAATACTATATA
This sequence comes from Pongo abelii, assembly GCF_028885655.2. Lineage (NCBI taxonomy): Eukaryota > Metazoa > Chordata > Mammalia > Primates > Hominidae > Pongo > Pongo abelii. The sequence continues at coordinate 28,830,131 of NC_072000.2, forward strand.
TGCTTCTCTTTATATATCCTCCTCTCAATTAAAAAAATAGCCAGTATTAGAAGCTTTTCTAAGATACTTAGTAGGGATTAATTGCTCCTTTCTCTGAACTCCTGAGGCATTTTGCTTTCCTGTTTAGCGGTACTTACTATTCTCTACTTTTTATTTATTCAATCTTCTCCATTAAGTTGTAAATTACCTGAAAACAGAGCCATTTACTTTTGTATCCTTTTAAATTCCAGATTTAGGCTGTGCTCATGGTACATGCCTACACGTTTGTTTAATAACCATTGCCGATAGACATTTTCAAATTGCATGTCATTTTCTTGTAGGGAAAATCGAGACCCTGGGCAGTGGTTCACATACACTCTCTCTTTCTGTGCCTAGATAAAATTGCTTCCTGTGTAGTAGTCTCATTGGGGCAGTAATGTGATTTTCTGAAAGATATCCATGGATACAGTTAGAGGCCTAAAGTTTATTTAATTGCAAAAAGAATAGGTAGATTTTCAGAGATATTTACTTAAGGCAAGTGATAACATAGAGATTAGACAGAGATATGGTTTCCCCAGTCTTCCAAAATTTCCTATAGGGAACTATAGCTGTGGATTGTATCATATATAAAGAATGAAGATTCAGACATTTAACTGTTCTGGAGAAAGGCTGCATTTCAGCCTCCCTAATAGGTAAAATTTACCTGTGCAAACAGCCCTAGCATATTCCTTGGAGGATTGTGAGACTGCATAAAGCAAAGGCCAGTTTCTAATGAGATGCCTCAATATATTTCAGCTTTATCCAAAATCACTGCTAAAAGATGTAAGTTCTGAGAGTGGGCCACTCTTACCCTTGAGATTTTAAGACATGATTTTTCTAAATAATTTCAGGTGAGGTCTTGAATGCATATTGAAGATTTCTTAATTTAGCTGTCTTAGGAAAAAAAAACACAGTACTGCATGCTGTTTCAATTGTTTCTCTTAAGGAAGGTATTGCAATTCTTGACCAAAAATACCTTATCTGTTAGGGTGCCTGGTGTTTCTCATATTATCATCTTTCCTTAATGTTCTTTAGCCAATTTCTTAAAATTATGCCATTCCTCTTCCTTCTCTACAATTGCATACAAACAAAGCTGAGTTGCCAATGTAACCAGAAAGTTTTTCTGGGACAATGGGAAAGACTAGATATTTCTGTTTTTAGTTAGTAGAGAAAGCAACTTAGCATTTAATTCACAGCCCTTTCAGATTGCCAGCCATGAAGTATTCCTTACCAGTCTCCCACTGCTGAGTCTTCATTCATCTGTCCACCTCCAGGTGAGTCTTTGTTTTTCTATAAATAAATTCATCTGGTTTACCTTTTTTTTTTTGTAAATCTGCCTTACATTGGCTAGACCTAAACGAGGTCAGACTTCCTGAAAATGGAGGCAGTCTCAGCTCTTAGGCCACTCAAAGACCCCTGAGAGAACTTGGGCTGGACTTGGTGCATGGGCGTGGGGCTGCCCTTTCCTCCTTTCATCGGGAGCACTCAGAAGTGGGGCGGCAGCTCTTCTAGACAAGACAATTCTTAGTGCCTTAATTTTTTTTAATTCAAGGAGTCAACTTTCATTGGAATTTCTAACACATGAGAGTAGAAATTAGGTTTAAAAGAATAGTACCCAGAACTGAGAAATTGTGAGGGGTCAAAGAGGTCAGGTTGAAAAGCCAATCAGGAAGCTATAATGAAAGGGCACTGGTTGGGCGGGGGTTGGGATGTGGTGAAAGAAGGCATAGAAAAGAGGTAGTGAGGGTCCTGTGCTCAGCACAGAGAATCATCAGCTGTTCTCCTAGTCTTAGGGGAGTGTTGGGGTCTGTGTGTACATGAAAGGCATTAATATTTGAAGCCAGGGGGACTTGCACTGAGGCTTAAATACAGATTTTATATATATATATATATATATGTACATATATATACACACACACACACACAGAGAAATATATATCTTTAAAGAACATATATATACACACATACATAATATATATATATTTAACTTTATGACCCATTAAGAAGGCCAGGTTTTTTTTATAAGGGGTAGGGAAAGAAAGGCATTTTTTTCCCTAAGTACTACCAGGGCGTTAACAGTCTCCTGTTTGTTTGAACTCTTCTAGCTACAAGTCTAAGAGGAAAAAATGAGACAGCATGGAGAGGGGCCTGAGAGTTGAGCCAGCTGGCATTTACCTGACATGACACATTCATTTCCTTCCTGTCTCAATACTAAGGCTAGACCTGGAAAACCTTTTAAAGGAAGCAGTGCCCAAGAAAGGAAGTGTAATGCAAAAAAAAAAAAATTATTTAGTGCATGCCAATCAGGACAGACTCAAAAAAATCCACTCTCAGATACGTCTGTAATTAAACTGTTGAAAACCAAAGATAAAGAAAAAGAATCTCGAAAGCAACCACAGAAAAATGAAGCATTGCATATAGGGGAACAATGATTGGAATGACTGTAATTCTTTATCAGAAAACCCAGAGACTAGAAGGCAGTAGAACAACATTTTTTGAAGTGCTTCACACAGAATTGTATGCCTAGAGGTTCCAGAGGGAATGTGGTACAGGTGGCTATTTTATAATTTGACTGGAAGAGGTAGAAGAAGCAGCTCATGGAGACTGCTTAGTTGCTCTCTTGTTCTGCTGTTTTGCAGAGTGTTCTGCTCTTGTGTTTTGTAGAGTTAAAGCAGAGAAACAAATTTTACCAAATGATGAAACACTGGTAAATGTGAGCACCAACCCACCTCAGCTGCTTGCTTCATTTCATCCAATCCATGTTTTTATGTAAACATTCTTTCTTTTTAATTTGCATCCCTTTTTCAGTTCTACTCTTCTCCGTCTTATTTTCTTATAACAATTTTATTTTCATTATAATTAACGTTCCTCCAGGTCCCTAGTGTCTATTCAAAGATCTGCTGCTCTTATGCAATTTCATCTTTTCCAACATCCTGGGGACATTTTCATTCTCTAGTTTCCCTCCTGCTTCAGTTACTCTTTTGTTACTCCCATTTCACTTCTTTTTCTTTTTTCACTTTTTCTCAGACTGTAGCTGGAACCAATAATGGAAACACTTTCTTCATTGTAGCATCCCTTCTTCCCTTGGGAAAAAAAATTCCCTGTATGACTACGAATAGGGTCTGCAAAGAAAGACCCATAACTTCAAAACATTCACACAGTTCATAGGGGAGAGCAATAAGTTGGTAGTCAGGAAGGCAAGTAAACAACATATTATTCTGAAAAACCTTCAATAGTTTTGAATCAAGTGCTTGCTTGGTGACAAATGATACCAAAGGAAGTGGGAGACAGGGCACTTAACTCTCAGATATTGCTGAATCTCCTTCCAAACCATCAAAAATAATGATAAACAATACAGTCTTGTCTGTGGAAGAGATATTATTTTGTTCCATAATGTTATATATATTTGTCAAGTGCTGTAAGCCTTCCATGCTTTAAAATGTGTTGGTGCTTTGGGGTAATTTGTTTTGAATGGTTATGCTAAAAAGAGAATTCACATAACCAGCTTCTTCTTTAACTAGGGTCACTTTTCTACCATGATTAAGGTAGGTAAGCTTCGCCTACAGTGAGCCTACCCCATTTTTCAAGATGGTAACATTCTTTATGACTTAGCTTATTACATGAAATTAGCTACAACACAATTCAAAACACCTGCCTAAAGTGCCTAAAGTGAAACAATCCCAAATAGGCTGATGTTATATGACTGGCTTCTAATTATGCTCCATATTTGGATTCGTTACACAAAACCATTTGGGAAGAATTATGGATTCCATTGTTTCAAGCATTCATTGGTTATTTTTCAGCGTGTTTACTACCAGCTCTGCTGATACCCAGTGCCACATAGATGTCTTGCCCACAGTGATCAGTGGGACTGGAGAAGGAAGGAAAACATCTTTTGTTCTTTCTGTAAGAATTCTTTAAGAAATGGGCAAGTGTAACATCCCTAGGTGTGTCAGTTGACATTGCTAGTTGTAATTTTTTGATGTAAAAATTAGCAAACTGTGATTAAGAGATGGATTTCCCATGTTTCAGAGTATATGCTGAAGTATTCTAGGAAAGAGAAAGTTCTATTCATGTTTTGAGCCCACCAGCTTTATGGGGCCTATATTCTAACTGGTAGGAACAACACAGAGTAACTGAATAATAGAATGAAACCATTTAGCATGGGCAGATGTGTGTTTCCAGTCAGGCGCAAAATTCACAGGACTGCAGGTAATATTTTCAATGCAGCCAATGACTGGGGAGGCCTGGTATGAAATAAGGAAAAAGACCTCAAATGAGGATGATGAAGGGAAGTGTCTGTGCAGGGCTTTTAACCCTTCGGGAGTCTGGCCCAGTTCATCAGAGAGGAAGTCAAATTGTCCCTGTTTGCAGATCACATGATTGTGTATCTAGAAAACCCCATTGTCTCAACCCAAAATCTCCTTAAGCTGATAAGCAACTTCAGCAAAGTCTCAGGATACAAAATCAATGTACAAAAATCACAAGCATTCTTATACACCAATAACAGACAAACAGAGAGCCAAATCATGAGTGAACACCCATTCACAATTGCTTCAAAGAGAATAAAATACTTAGGAATCCAACTTACAAGGGACATGAAGGACCTCTTCAAGGAGAACTACAAACCACTGCTCAACGAAATAAAAGAGGATACAAACAAATGGAAGAACGTTCCATGCTCATGGATAGGAAGAGTCAATATCGTGAAAATGACCATACTGCCCAAGGTAATTTATAGATTCAATGCCATCCCCATCAAGCTACCAATGACTTTCTTCACAGAATTGGAAAAAACTACTTTAAAGTTCATATGGAACCAAAAAAGAGCCCGCATCGCCAAGTCAATCCTAAGCCAAAAGAACAAAGCTGGAGGCATCACACTACCTGACTTCAAACTATACTACAAGGCTACAGTAACCAAAACAGCATGGTCCTGGTACCAAAACAGAGATATAGATCAATGGAACAGAACAGAGCCCTCAGAAATAACGCCGCATATCTACAACTATCTGATCTTTGACAAACCTGAGAAAAACAAGCAATGGAGAAAGGATTCCCTATTTAATAAATGGTGCTGGGAAAACTGGCTAGCCAAATGTAGAAAGCTGAAACTGGATCCCTTCCTTACACCTTATACAAAAATTAATTCAAGATGGATTAAAGACTTAAATGTTAGACCTAAAACCATAAAAACCCTAGAAGAAAACCTAGGCATTACCATTCAGGACATAGGCATAGGCAAGGACTTCATGTCTAAAACATCAAAAGCAATGGCCACAAAAGCCAAAATTGACAAATGGGATCTAATTAAACTAAAGAGCTTCTGCACAGCAAAAGAAACTGCCATCAGAGTGAACAGGCAACCTACAAAATGGGAGAAAATTTTCGCAACCTACTCATCTGACAAAGGGCTAATATCCAGAATCTACAATGAACTCAAACAAATTTACAAGAAAAAAACAAACAACCCCATCAAAAAGTGGGCAAAGGATATAAACAGACACTTCTCAAAAGAAGACATTTATGCAGCCAAAAGATATGTGAAAAAATGCTCATCATCACTGGCCATCAGAGAAATGCAAATCAAAACCACAATGAGATACCATCTCACACCAGTTAGAATGGCAATCATTAAAAAGTCAGGAAACAACAGGTGCTGGAGAGGATGTGGAGAAATAGGAACACTTTTACACTGTTGATGGGACTGTAAACTAGTTCAACCATTGTGGAAGTCAGTGTGGCAATTCCTCAGGGATCTAGAACTAGAAGTACCATTTGACCCAGCCATCCCATTACTGGGTATATACCCAAAGGACTATAAATCATGCTGCTATAAAGACACATGCACATGTATGTTTATTGCGGCACTATTCACAATAGCAAAGACTTGGAACCAACCCAAATGTCCAACAATGATAGACTGGATTAAGAAAATGTGGCATATATACACCATGGAATATTATGCAGCCATAAAAAATGATGAGTTCATGTCCTTTGTAGGGACATGGATGAAATTGGAAATCATCATTCTCAGTAAACTATCGCAAGGACAAAAAACCAAACACGGCATGTTCCCACTCATAGGTGGGAATTGAACAATGAGAACACATGGACACAGGAAGGGGAACATCACACTCTGGGGACTGTTGTGGTGTGGGGGGAGGGGGGAGGGATAGCATTAGGAGATATACCTAATGCTAAATGACGAGTTAATGGGTGCAGCACACCAGCATGGCACATGTATACATATGTAACAAACCTGCACATTGTGCACATGTACCCTAAAACTTAAAGTATAATAGGAATAATAAAAAAGAAGAATTTTAGCTTTCTTAATTTTGATCGATGTTACTATAACTCTTACTACACGTAAAACTCAACTCATCAGGGTAACTAAAGTATTTATCAAATGCCTACTTTCATATAACATTGTGTTAGAGGCAAAACAGAAGCAGTTTTTCCAGCCACATGCCCTGTTAATTCCCAAGTTTGGCCCTTGTGGTAATAAGAGCTCATGAATTCATGCACTTGTTTTGAAAACTAGTTATTCTGTGCCCAGTATTTGAAACTATTAATGAGTACTTTGGCCACCTTGGGATTCTAGTGACTTTAAATATTCTCTGTATTTATTTCCCCCCTACTTTTCAGCTTTGCCACACAAGCTGAAAACTATCACCAGGCATCTACGATTGCATGTCAATTCCCCTCCAACCTTAAGATATATTACTCACCATCCAGAATGAATGAGGCACAAAAGCTTTAAATAAAAGGGAGTTCCTTGTGTTAACTTTGACAGCACTTCCTCCCTTTAAATTTAAACATTCCTCAGTACCCACAGGGTTGAATATGTGTCCGGATTATTGGAACATTACTGAGGCTCCAGCTCCTTGACCTTAGCATGCAAGCTTCTTCACCTTGGAACTAAAAGCTTTCTCTGGGTTGTGGGTGTGATGATGTCTTTCCAAAGCCATTCAAAGCAGTGCTGCCACTTGGGAGCTATTTTAAGGTCTCTCATAGAGCCTAAGATGTATTTCTTTGTTTTAATAGTGACCTGTCAAAGCCTCTGTGCTTGTGGCTAAAGAGTTCCCTCTGCTCCTGGGATCCTGTGTTGCTACTGGAGGAAACAGGGGTGCCAACCATCCCGAGGTGGCCACACTGGGCCACTGCCTTAGCAGAGGGCACACTGAGCCACATCACACCATGCTCTGATTCTTGGTGACTACACTTCAGATATGTCTCTTAGCCTCAGTTTCCTCATTTGTCAAATAACAGAACAGGAGTAGATAGTTACAAAGATTTCTTCAATCTGTATGAAAGAATCGATGAATGAATTTATGAGTGAATGAATCTAACTCTACTGGCCTCTGTAGTCTTAATTTAAAAAAAAAAAGATTCACATCCTCTTACCACAGAACATTAATTATTTTAATATACATTTCTTATAACCATGTACCAACGATAAGCATCAGTCAGGAATCTAGTTTTTACTCTCCCCCAATTATAGAATCAAATCAAATGTTTCTTAAAATATGTAAAGAATAAACAAGGTTGAGCAATCATACAGTGAAGTCATAGTTGTCAGACGTGGGCTGTGAGGCTGTGAGCCTAGATGATGGTGCATCCATGACAGCAGACACAGCCAGAGGAAGCTTAGGCAGGAAGGGACAGCGGCTATCGTAGAGAAGTCCTGTAGAAACTATTTCTATGATTAATACAAGACAGGTTTTACATTATAAGACAAGATATTCTGTGGAATTATAGGGCTGACAGCTCTCTTCCACAAAACTATGAAGAAAATAAATGTAGAAGTACAGATGAAACATTGGAAACCAAAGCACTTCTGGGCCATGGAGCCAGTGGCTTGACAGCAGGACTTGAGAGCCTATTTTGAATGACGTATGGAATGATTTGAAATGTTTAAGGTTTAACAATTTTTTTTTTTGGGAAAAGGATAGTCTCTTTATTTATTTTTATTTTTATTGTTATTGTTATTATACTTTAAGTTTTAGGGTACATGTGCACAATGTGCAGGTTAGTTACATATGTATACATGTGCCATGCTGGTGTGCTGCACCCATTAACTCGCCATTTAGCATTAGGTATATCTCCTAATGCTAACCCTCCCCCCTCCCCCCACACCACAACAGTCCCCAGAATGTGATGTTCCCCTTCCTGTGTCCATGTGTTCTCATTGTTCAATTCCCACCTATGAGTGGGAACATGCCGTGTTTGGTTTTTTGTCCTTGCGATAGTTTACTGAGAATGATGATTTCCAATTTCATCCATGTCCCTACAAAGGACATGAACTCATCATTTTTTGTGGCTGCATAGTATTCCATGGTGTATATATGCCACATTTTCTTAATCCAGTCTATCATTGTTGGACATTTGGGTTGGTTCCAAGTCTTTGCTATTGTGAATAGTGCCGCAATAAACATAGGTGTGCATGTGTCTTTATAGCAGCATAATTTATAGTCCTTTGGGTATATACCCAGTAATGGGATGGCTGGGTCAAATGGTATTTCTAGTTCTAGATCCCTGAGGAATTGCCACACTGACTTCCACAATGGTTGAACTAGTTTACAGTCCCATCAACAGTGTAAAAGTGTTCCTATTTCTCCACATCCTCTCCAGCACCTGTTGTTTCCTGACTTTTTAATGATTGCCATTCTAACTGGTGTGAGATGGTATCTCATTGTGGTTTTGATTTGCATTTCTCTGATGGCCAGTGATGATGAGCATTTTTTCTTGTGTCTTTTGGCTGCATAAATGTCTTCTTTTGAGAAGTGTCTGTTCATATCCTTTGCCCACTTTTTGATGGGGTTGTTTGTTTTTTTTCTTGTAAATTTGTTGGAGTTCATTGTAGATTCTGGACATTAGCCCTTTGTCAGATGAGTAGGTTGCAAAAACAAATTTGTAACTGCTTTATCTAAGTTGTGTTTTTTTTATTTTCTAATAATTTCTTTGTTTATAAAATTTCAGTGAAAGTTTTAGTTAAATATATTTGGAATTGAGAAATGTAATCTTAGGTAGAACCAGTCATACATCTGTTTAGTATATTAAGTTCCAGTAGTATCAACAGACAGCAGGCACCCTGAGCGTTAATGTTACCCTAACTAGAGACCCTTTTTAAACTGGCACCTGCAAAGATGGTCTTATGACTCTACCTGTAAGCACAATTACTGGGTTTATTTGTTAAGGCAATATTCGGAAATGTTATCAACTAAGAACAAGCCTTCAAAGTAAAAAGTAAACTAAATTACTTTCTTGAGCTGTCTTATTTTAAGCTTGATTGTAAATAAGTATAACTGCAAAAGATAAACACATGTTTAAGATTATAGTAAAAAAAATTTGGAATCCTACCAAACAGCATTTAAAAAATTCCTGATTGTTTTGAGTGTAAAGTCCACATTAAGTACATTTTGCTATTTAGTTGTACATTTAATATTGGTAGTTTGATAGGAAATTTTTCACCGGGATTGAAATAATGAAAAAAATTAACTTAAATTTGTATTCCAAATGAATTAGGTATTGGAGTACTTGAAGTATAAAAAGCACTGGGAAAGCTTATAGCTCTGTATCCATACCCACACCTTTATCTATACTTTTAAAATAGTCATCAATAGTCCCTATGATCAGATAATAGAAATACTGTATAAAAATATTTCAAGGAAAATCAAATAGATTTCTGCTTTTTAACTTTAAGTCTTTGGAGGAAGTGTAAGTAGTTTGACCCAGGGTTAGAGCTGAGCTTGAGAGCATTAAGCTCACAGAAATGAGGAAGTCTGTTGTCCAGGCTGGTTCTGCCTGTGTCAACCCTTTTGGTATTTATCTCATTGACTCCACTAATCTTGATCAGTTTGAAAAAGATGAAGCCGCATAAATGTCCTTTTGAGAAGTGTCTGTTCATGTCCTTCGCCCACTTTGTGATGGGGTTGTTTGTTTTTTTCTTGTAAATTTGTTTGAGTTCATTGTAGATTCTGGATATTAGCCCTTTGTCAGATGAGTAGGTTGCGAAAATTTTCTCCCATTTTGTAGGTTGCCTGTTCACTCTGATGGTAGTTTCTTTTGCTGTGCAGAAGCTCTTTAGTTTAATTAGATCCCATTTGTCAATTTTGGCTTTTGTGGCCATTGCTTTTGATGTTTTAGACATGAAGTCCTTGCCCATGCCTATGTCCTGAATGGTAATGCCTAGGTTTTCTTCTAGGGTTTTTATGGTTTTAGGTCTAACGTTTAAGTCTTTAATCCATCTTGAATTGATTTTTGTATAAGGTGTAAGGAAGGGATCCAGTTTCAGCTTTCTACATATGGCTAGCCAGTTTTCCCAGCACCATTTATTAAATAGGGAATCCTTTCTCCATTGCTTGTTTTTCTCAGGTTTGTCAAAGATCAGATAGTTGTAGATATGCGGCGTTATTTCTGAGGGCTCTGTTCTGTTCCATTGATCTATATCTCTGTTTTGGTACCAGGACCATGCTGTTTTGGTTACTGTAGCCTTGTAGTATAGTTTGAAGTCAGGTAGTGTGATGCCTCCAGCTTTGTTCTTTTGGCTTAGGATTGACTTGGCGATGCGGGCTCTTTTTTGGTTCCATATGAACTTTAAAGTAGGTTTTTCCAATTCTGTGAAGGAAGTCATTGGTAGCTTGATGGGGATGGCATTGAATCTATAAATTACCTTGGGCAGTATGGCCATTTTCACGATATTGATTCTTCCCACTTCTCAAAAGAAGACATTTATGCAGCCAAAAAACACATGAAAAAATGCTCACCATCACTGGCTATCAGAGAAATGCAAATCAAAACCACAATGAGATACCATCTCACACCAGTTAGAATGGCAATCATTAAAAAGTCAGGAAACAACAGGTGCTGGAGAGGATGTGGAGAAATAGGAACACTTTTACACTGTTGATGGGACTGTAAACTAGTTCAACCATTGTGGAAGTCAGTGTGGCAATTCCTCAGGGATCTAGAACTAGAAATTCCATTTGACCCAGCCATCCCATTACTGGGTATATACCCAAAGGACTATAAATTATGCTGGTATAAAGACACATGCACACGTATGTTTATTGCAGCGTTATTCACAATAGCAAAGACTTGGAACCAACCCAAATGTCCAACAATGATAGACTGGGTTAAGAAAATGTGGCACATATACACTGTGGAATACTATGCAGCCATAAAAAATGATGAGTTCATGTCCTTTGTAGGGACATGGATGAACGTGGAAATCATCATTCTCAGTAAACTATCACAAGAACAAAAAACCACGCACCACATGTTCTCACTCATAGGTGGGAATTGAACAATGAGAACACATGGACACAGGAAGGGGAACATCACACTCTGGGGACTGTTGTGGGGTGGAGGGAGGGGGGAGGGATAGCATTAGGAGATATACCTAATGCTAGATGACAAGTTGGTGGGTGCAGCGCACCAGCATGGCACATGTATACATATGTAACTAACCTGCACATTGCGCACATGTACCATAAAACCTGAAGTATAATAATAATAATAAATAAATAAATAAATAAAAATAAAAAATAAAAAAATAAATAATTGGAAGCTACTAAAAAAAAAAAAAAGAAAAAGCTGAAGCCATTTTATACAGCTGATTCTCCACTGCCAAAGTCCACTGTTCACAAAATTGACTAGAATTTAACGTCTTATATGGCATTTTGTACTACATTCTAACTTCTAGAGAATATAGTTCATTTATTTTGAAAATATTATAAAATAAGAATTATCAAATAAACTCTTTGTGGTATTCCACTTAGGGAATATAGAGCCCAATAGTTTAGAGATGCTCACATCTGGGGCTTTATTGTTTGTGTTTTAGGTTCAGCAATAGTAACTGCTGAGCAGCTCTTAAAAGTTTTGATGATTAGCTTAGCCAGTAAGTTCCCAGACAGCTTTAAAACACTAATCTATGATCTTACATCTTCTACATCAGCTCACAATTCAATGGCTATATTTTCAGTGTGGTAGGAATTAATGTTTAGAGAGAAATGTGATGGCCTAATTGATTCTGAACCTAAAACCTCAAGGTAGCTTTTGCTACAGTTATCTGAAAATGTCTCTCCCACTCTGTATTAGACAATTCTACTCTAGATTTTTACCCACTGGGTAGAAAGCAGTGTCCACCTGCTTTCCCTGTTAGGCTCCAGGCCATCTGCCATGGTACTGCCCTGTCCCAATGGTACCACCACTTCTGCCCGTTCCTGCTGCTGCTTTGCCAGGTACCACCACCAAAGCTCCCAGGAACCCATGCTGATTCCACTGTGAATGGCTGTATTTGTTGGGGCTGTGGTTGCCCTGGATTACTGGAGGGGCAGAGTCTCCATCGTTTCATATGGTAAAATGTCCCAGCACTAAACTCAAGGTTGGGTACAGAGCAGGCACACAATGCTTTACTCCTCTTCGTTATATATTGCTCTGCTAAAGGGGTACCAAAGTATTTCCACCTTGAGGCCATGTTTTAAAGAAACTTTAGTGTAAGCAACTCTTTTGCTTTTCTCTAACAAACAACCTTCATTCCCATAGAAGTTGTCCAGAAGTTCCTGGGAAGACAGACTGGGGCAGATCGGAGAGAGATTCTACCCTGTCTCAGAAGTATCCCTAATGCCTCATGACTAATTATTATTTGAAGCTGACTTACTTATCTCCATTTAATATCATTTTTCTCCAGTAGGACTTCCAGCACCTTATGAAAATAAACTTATGCAAAATTTAATACACATTATGTGAAGTGTAACAATATCAAAACAAATATAAAATTTGAATATCTCCCAGGATATACAAGCAAATCATCTAAAGAAGACCAAGAATCAGATGGACATCCAATTTCTAACAAGAATCAGAATGATATCAGATTTCTCAATAGTAGCAACAGTAGATAATGAAGAAATAATTTTAAAGAAGATAAGTAACACTGAATTTATAATTTTATATCCATCCAAACTGTTATTCAAATATAAGGGAAGAATAAAAACATTATCAGGCATGAAGGACCTCATACAATTTGCTATGCAAAGATTCACATTAAAAACATTTGGAAGAAATAAGTAATAAGAGAAATGAATCCAGAAAATGATCTAGGAGATGTGAGACCACCAGTTAGAATGGACACTCGCCATAAACAACTGTCATGGCTAAACTGGGGCATGTTGGCAGAATATCAGCCTGGGCGTTAGGGAGATCAGATAACTTAGTAAGATTTATGATTGTCTTAGGGGAAAAAGTTAGGACAAAAGAAGAGACATAGAGAAAGCATATAGAATACCTATGCAAACCCAGAACTACAATTTTTGACTATCAGCATGATGGAATTTGGGGTGGGCAAATTAAGTGAGCAAGTGATACAAGAGCTTGCAAAAGGAATTTTCTTGTTAGGGGAAAATATAGATATTGATTGGCTTAAGGTATCTGTTTTTACCTTCATGAATCTCTCCTTTTTTATCGTTAACATTATTATTATTATTTTTTTTGAGATGGAGTCTCACTCTGTCACCCAGGCTGGAGTGTAGTGGCGTGATCTCGGCTCACTGTGTCATTAACTTATTTACTTTTTCCTTTCACCTGCATCCTTCTTTATTTCTTCTTTTCTTTCTCTTTACCTTCTACCATTCCCATTCAAAATTTCTACAGTCAGAGATGTTTATAAAATACAGAATGGAATATCAAAGACATAGTTGGTGTCTTTGGAAAGAGTACAGAAGGGTGAATGTTTGATAAATATTAATCTAAAGCAGAGGGCTCCATAACCTGTAGCCCGTATAATTTATTTAAAACATAATGCCAGAAACAGCATGTATACTTTTATTCCCTTTTGTAATTATTGCTTCCTCTAACAATGACATATACTCAGTGGATATTTCCATCCACAAAATGATTCTTAGATTTCCTTTTTTTTTTTTTTTTAAAGATAGGGTCTCTCTCTGTCACCCAGGTGGCTGAGATGCAGTGGCACAATCATAGCTTCAGTCTCCAACTCCTGGGCTCAAGGGATCACACCCCCACAACCCCCACCTCTCCAACACTCCTCTTCCCTACCTGCAGTCTCCTGAGTTGCTGGGATTACAGCAGGCACATGCCAACATGCTTGGCTCCAAATGTTTCTAAAGCAAAGGTTTGTTCAATCAAGTTTAGCCTAAAGCTGCCTCCCTGTGTATTTTAACTTCAGCCTAAAGGTTTCTCTGTACCTAGTGAACTACAACCTAAATAGAGATGTAAACAGACTGTGACAAACTCTTGTGCTAATTACCGAGTTTTGGCCAATCAAAGGGGGCCGACTGTTCAAAACGTGTTCAGATAAGGCAAATGCCAAGTTGTAACCAATCCGGCTACTTCTGTCCCTCACTTCCCTTTTCTGTACCTCACTTTCCTTTTTCTGTTAATAAACTTTCTTCCACCATGTGGCTGTGCTGGAGTCTCTCTGAGCCTACTCTGGCTTGGGAGGCTGCCTGATTCTCAAATTGTTCTTTGCTCAATTAAACACTGTTAAATTTAAGTTGGCTAAGATATCTCTTTTAACAGATCAAACCTTAACTCATTGCCACAAGTCTATTAGGCTATGTATTGCAGATCACCTTTTATTTGTCCATTAACATGTAGAGAGAGCACATTAATTTTTCTTACAATATTAGCCCAATGTTTAGGCTAACCTTACTTACTGTAATCCTTCCTAAAACTCTAATATTTCAATGTGTCTCAGTGGCAACCATTATATTTTCAGAAAATCCACTTTGGCAGGGTTCTCTTAGAGGGACAGAACTAATAGGATATATATATATCCTATTAGAGAAATACATATATATCTATATATCATATATATATACAAAGGGGAGTTTATTAAGTATTAACTTACATGATCACAAGGTCCCACAATAGGCTGTCTGCAAGCTGATGAGCAAGGAGAGCCAGTCTGAGTCCCTAAACTGAAGAACTTGGAGTCCGATGTTCCAGGGCAAGAAGCATCCATGGGATGCACGGGAGAAAGATATAGGCTGGGAGGCTAGGCTTGTCTCGCTTCTTCACATTTTTCTGCCTGCTTTATATTCGCTGGTGGCTATTAGATGGTGCCCACCTGATTAAGGGTGGGTCTGCCTTCCCCAGCCCACTGACTCAAATGTTAATCTCCTTTGGCAACACCCTCCTAGACACACCCAGGATCAATACTTGCATCCTTCAATCCAATCAAGTTGACACTCAATATTAACCATTACAAGTCCACCCCTTGTCAACTTCAACCCATATACATCTGAGATCATACACAGTCTTCAAATAAAGACGATAAGGTCAAAATTATGCCTAACATCATACAACTATCCTTCATACAACCAGAAACACACCAATCCCCAACCCAAATACTATTACATAAAGTTAACAATACTTAAATGCTGATATGACGTTAGTAAATCTTATGTCACATGATAAAGTAAAAGAAAATAAAATGAAGATATTTTCTTAGTACAAGTATAGACATGCACAAACATGTTTTTAACAAAAGAAGGAGTAAATACTCATGGTAGTTACAGTCCTCGTTTCTGCAGCTGGTCATGTGGTCATAGCTGGTATTGATGGCTACCTTCTTCTACTACCCATTCTGTATTCCCTTTGTTTTCAGCAAACACCCCAGCAGATTGTGGTTTCTTTCCTGGAGGAGTGACCCAAACCTTCATTCCTTAGGGGTCTGGCCCATTTGTAGTTCTGCCTGGATTGGGCTGTTGTAGTTTTCCAATGACCTTAATCACAGGGTGTGGTAATAGTAAGAGACACCCTAATGGATCCCCTGTATTCCATGCATACTCTTCCTTAGCTCTGTTTTGGAGCAGTAGATTGATTTCATCTTGATAGTCTGGGTCAATCACCCCAGCGAACACTGTATTTCCCTTCTCAGCCTGTTGACTTAAAGGTAGGGGGAACCAAAAGTGTCCAGGTGGCAATCATAACTTTCAGTTTAATTGAATAGTTCTGTCTGCTGGTGGCAGCGTTCCTCCCTCTGGAAGTAAGACCCCTCGGTCAGCAAAATGTAATGTCACAAGAACAGGAAGCAAAAATTTTGCTAGTGGATCACTACGGGTGATAGTGAGTGGTGCCACTTCCACTTCTACCCCTTGGTTCCTGACTTGTGAATCCTGGCTATGGGAAACACGGTAGTATATATTGGACCCTGATTCAGAGTATACATGGCCTTCTGGAGAACTTTGCCCCAGTCCGGCAAAGTATTGTCACCTAGTTGGCATTGTAATTGTGATTTCAAATGGCCATTCCACCGTTCTGTCAATCCACGTGCTTCAGGATGATGGGGAACATGGTAAGACCAGTGAATTCCATGAGCATGAGCCTACTACCACACTTCTTTAGCTGTAAAGTGAATGCCTTGGTCAGAGGCAATGCTGTGTGGAATACCATAATGGTGGATAAGGCATTCCGTGAGTCCATGGATAGTAGTCTTGGCAGAAGCATTGTGTGCAAGATAGGCAAACCCATATCCAGAGTAAGTGTCTATTCCAGTGAGTACAGACCTCTGTCCTTTCTATGATGAAAGAGGTCCAATATAATCAACCTGCCACCAGATAGCTGGCAGATCACCCCAAAGAATGGTACCATATCAAAGGCTCAGTGTTGGTCTCTGCTGCTGGCAAATTGGGCACTCAACAGTGGGCGTAGCCAGGTCACCCTTGGTGAGTGGAAGTCCATGTTGCTGAGCCATGTGTAATTTTCATCCCGGCCACCATGGCTACTTTGTTCATGGGCCCATTGGGCGATGACTGGGGTGGCTGGGGAAAGAGGCTGAATGTTGTCCACAGTACAAGTCATCCTATCCACTTAATTATTAAACACCTCCTCTGCTGGGCTCACCAGTTGGTGAGCATTCACATGGGATACAAATATCTTCACAGATTTTGACCATTCAGAGAGGTCCATCCACATACCTATTCCCCAAATTTCTTTGTCACCAATTTTCCAATCATGGTTCTTCCAAGTCCCTGACCATCCAGCCAAACCACTGGCTACAGCCCATGAATCAGTATATAATTCCACATGTGGCCATTTTTTCTTCCATGCAAAGTGCACAACCAGGTGCACTGCTCGAAGTTCTGCTCACTGAGGAGATTTCCCTTCACCACTGTCCTTCAGGGATGTCCTATAAAGGGCCTGTAGTGCTGCAGCTGTCCATGTCTGGGTGGTGCCTGCATATTGTGCAGAACCATTTGTGAACCAGGCCCTAGTCTTCTCTTCCTCTGTCAATTGATCATAGGGAACTCCCCATGAGGCCATCAGTGCAGACTGGGGGAGAGAAGGCAGGGTGTCAGGAATGGAGACCATGGGCATTTGAGTCACTTCCTCATGTAACTTACTTGTGTCTTCAGGACCTGCTTGAGCCCGATCACATATATACCACTTCCATTTGATGATGGAATGCTGCTGTGCACAACCCACTTTATGGTTAGATGGGTCAGAAAGCACCCAATTCATGATAGACAGTTCAGGTCGCATGGTGAGTTGATGACCCATAGTCAAACGTTCAGTTTCCACCAAAGCCCAGTAACAGGCGAAGAGCTGTCTCTCAAAAGGACAGTAGTTATCTGCAGAAGAGATGGCAGGGCCTTGCTCCAAAATCCTAGAGGCCTCCGCTGTGATTCACCTATGGGAGCCTGCCAAAGGCTATAAACAGTATCTCTATCTGCCACTGACACCTCAAGCACCATTGGATCTGCTGGGTCATATGGCCCAAGTGGCAGAGCAGCTTGCACAGCAGCCTGGACCGATTGCAGAGCCTTCTCCTGTTCTGAACCCAATTCAAAACTGGCAGCCATTTGGGTCACTTGACAAATGGGCCAAAGTAACACCCAAATGAAGAACGTGTTGCCTCTAAAATCCAAATAGGCCCACTAGGCATTGTGCCCCTTTCTTGGTTGTAAGAGGGGCCAAACGCAGCAACTTATCCTTCACCTTCGAAGGAATATCTCGACAGGCCCCACACCACTGGACCCCCTAGAAATTTTACTGAGGTAGAAGGTCCTTGAATTTTAGTCATTTATTTCCCATCCTCTGGCATGCAAATGTCTCACCATAAGTTCGGTGTGCTTGCTACTTCCTGCTCACTAGATCCAATGAGCATAATGTCATCATGCAGCGCACCAGTGTGATATCTTGCGGAAGTGAAAAGTGATCAAGGTTTCTCCAAATAAAATTATGACACAAAGCTGGAGAATCTATATACCCCTGAGGTAGGACAATGAAGGTATATTGCTGGCCTTGCCAGCTGAAGGCAAATTTCTTCTGGTGGGCCTTATGGTCAGGAATGGAGAAAAAGGCATTTGCCAAGTCAATGGCAACATACCAGGTACCAGGAGATGTGTTAATTTGCTCAAGCAATGAAACCACATCTGGTACAGCAGCCGCAATTGGAGTCACCACTTGGTTAAGCTTACAGTAATCCCCTGTCATTCTCCAAGATTCATCGGTCTTCTGCACAAATGGGAGAGTTGAATGGGGATGTGGTGGGAATTACCACCCCTGCATCATTCAAGTCTTTGATGGTGGCACTAATCTCTGCAGTCCCTCCAGGGATGGGATATTGTTTTTGATTTACTGTTTTTCTAGGTAGGGGCAGCTTTACTGGCTTCCATTTTGCCTTTCCCACCATAGTAGCCCTCACCCTACTAGTCAGGGAGCCAGTGTGGGGATTCTGCCAGCTGGTAAGTATGTCTATGCCAATTATGCATTCTGGCACTGAGGAAATGACCACAGGATGAGCAGGGACCCACTGGACCCACTGTTAGTCAGACCTGAGCTCAAATTCCATAAGTTACCTGACCCCCATAAGCCCCTACATTAACTGGAGGACCACAGTGATGTTTTTGGTCCCCTGGAATCAACATCATCTCAGAGCCAGTGTCCAGTAGTCCCTGAAATGTCTGATTATTTCCCTTTCCCCAGTGCTCAGTTACCCTGGTAAAAGGCTGGAGGTCTCCTTGGGGAAGGATGGGAGAAAGATTCACTGCATAAATTATTGGTAATGGGGTCCTTCCTCAAGGGGACCTGGCCTCCCCTTCATTCAAAGGGTTTTGGGTCTGTAAACTGGCTCAAGTCTGGAAATTGATTGAGGGGCTGTGATTCTCTGTTTTCATAATTCGAGTTAGTCTTTTGTCCATTTGACCTAGAAATTTTCTGTTTGTATAATTAAAGTAGGAATGCAGTAGGCTTCCTATCAATTTCACTTCTAGGAACACCATGATTAATTAGCCAATGCCAGAGCTGTACATGATTCTGATTGATGCTTTGCCTCTGTTGTCCATTATGGTAGCTATGCCCACCTTGCTTTTGATGGTTGAATACTGCCACTTGGCCCCTGCAACTTTGGGATCCAATTATTCCTATTGTATTTAAATTTTGTAGTTCAGTGACTGTGGTTCCCACCATTAGATCTGACGTACAGAGAAGAGCAATTATAGGGCTCTTCAAAGACGCAGGTGCTGCTCTCACAACTCTGTTTTGCAAGGCATTTGTCAAGAGTATATCTTCTGGACTCTCCCAGCTGGAAAGAGTAGGTCTAAGCTGACTAATCTACTCAGCCATCCCAATCTCTCTAAGCCTTTGGATCCCTTCCTCTACATTAAACCAAGGGATATTAGGCATTTCCAGCTCCTTCACAGTGGGCCATCTTTTAATCTGTATTTCAGCTAACCAAGCAAATAAACTATTAGAACCTTTTTTTAGCCCCCTAAGCTGCAACATTAAAAGCAGAGACCCTACTTAGTGGGCTCCTTTTCGAGGGTAGCACACCTCCTCATGGATCACACTCTCAACCTCACTTCTACGGGCCTGCTGGGATTTTAGTCTAGTCATAGGTCTAAAAGCAAACAGAGGTGTTGGGGGTGGCTTCTGAGGGGAATCAACATTTTCTTGCCTGGCAACTGCCTCAGGGGAAGCCATCAATGTTGCCTCAGGCAGCACAGGCTCTATCTCCTTAGACAAAGGTAGAAAGGCTGATGGCAGCGTGGGTCATACACACACACACACACACACACACACACACACGCACACACATACATACACACAAAGGGGAGTTTATTAAGTATTAACTTACATGATCACAAGGTACCCCAATAGGCTGTCTGCAAGCTGAGGAGCAAGGAGAGCCAGTCTGAGTCCCAAAACTGAAGAACTTGGAGTCTGGTGTTCCAGGGCAGGAAGCATCCATGTGATGCCTGGGAGAAAGATGTAGGCTGGGAGGCTAGGCCCATCTTGTCGCTGCACATTTTTCTGCCTGCTTTATATTTGCTGGCAGCTAATTGGATGGTGTCTACCCAATTAAGGGTGGGTCTGCCTTCCTCAGCCCATTGACTCAAATGTTAATCTCCTTTGACAACACCCTCACAGACATACCCAGCATCAATGCTTGCATTTTTCAATACAAGTTGACATTCAGTATTAACCCTCACACTTGTCAACCATACGAACCACAAATTCAATGAAGTTTAATTCAACAAACATTTATTAAATATTATTATGCTCAGGGCATTCTGTTAGATACTATGGATTAATATAAAGAAGTCTTAGGTTTTGGTATTTTATTAGGAGAGACATATATAAAATACCATGTAATTCAGTTTAATTGAGAAAATTTTACCGTGAATGAACGATGTGGTAGGCACCGTTTGGTGCCGGAGACAAAAACAGAGTCTGTGTGCTTGAGAAATATATAGTCTAGCAAGGAGAAAACAGAAATCTGTGGAGAACATTGATTTTTCTCCATACATGCAGAAATGGTGAAGAACAGTAACTTTTGTCATGATTGCCATATCCATAAACATTGTAGACACACACACACACATATACACACACACACACCACTTCAGACATCAGTATTGCAATTGAGACTAGGCTTAATCTTGTTACAGATTGGTGATAAACATACTAAAAGGAGGAGACAACATTTCATCTCAGCCTTGTGCTATGCCTAGTACTGTGCTGACTGGACAAGAGACAGAATGACATTCTAAGTAGATTGAACTGCATGAGTTAATGTAAAAATGCAGAAAATATATTCCAGCCTCAATGCATATGGTCTGAAATTGGTGAAATGGCACAGCAGCAGACTGCCAGAAATCTATTTACACAAAGAATTCAGGAGACTCCTGGGAGATAACTCATCCCAAGAGGAGAACATTGAATGGACAAGCTTGACTCAGGAATAAACCACTCCCTCAGTTATTAAAAAGTGACTTTGAATGCAGTTTCATGGATTGCTCTTGTCAAAGATGACTCAGTAATAAAGCATTTGGAAAATGAAAATAAGTTTAATTGCTAAGATTGCAAGAGAGATCAGGCTTTAAAAGTATTGACTCACAAACTTAAATATAAAGCGATTCTTTAAAGAAAACACTCTCTACAAGATTATTAAGGTGACCATGTTTATTAGCCAGGTCTTATCAAAATGCTGTGCAACAAACAACTACAAAATCTACTGGCCTAACAAGCATGTAAGTACGTTAGCTGAGGTGTATTAGTTCTAGTCAGGGTTTGGCTGGTGGCTCCAACCTTACAATTGGTCTTAAGCCTACTCCAAGTGTCTTGCATCCTGTCTTCCTTGGTCCAGTGGGCTAGCTGGGGCCTATTCTCAGGTGATGACAGAAGCTCAGGGGTGAATAGATAAAGGTGATGTCTCTCAAGGAATGAGACCTAAACTAGCAAGCTGTCACTTTCACTTACTTCCCATTAGTCAAAACAAATTATATGGTGAAACTCAAAACCAATGGTGTGGGGAAGCATACTCACCTCCACTGGGTGAGACTGCAAAGCTACATGTCAAAAACCAAGGTTAGAGGGAAGGTAAAGAACTGAAAACATTCTGCTATACTGATAGTTCATGGTGGAGAACAGTAAGTTTTGTCATGATTGCTGTATTCATAAACATTGTAGACACATACACATATACCTTTCAGACACCAGTACTGCTTTTGCACTTTTTAAACTTTTGTTAAAAAGAACTTTATTTTTGTTTGGGAGTCAGTTACTGGAAAGGCTTAAGGTTTCACTTATTTTGGAGACTAGAACTAGACAAGGCAACCCTGTTTTTTTTATTTTTATTTTATTTTATTTTATTTTATTTTTTGCTTATTTGGGGATTATTGCTTGTTTGTTTTTCCTGACTGTGAGATGTGATGGTCATGCTTCTCCATAAAGGTAGCAGGTACCCTCTGTTCTGCATAAAGACCTCCTGCCTAAAGCTGACTTAGGGGTTGGGATAGTATAACATGGTATGAGGCCGGAAAAAAATTGGCTGGGATCAGGTTGTAAATTATATGTATATCAGGTTAAGGAGGTTGACTTTACCCTCTGAGGAGTCTTCAGAAAGCTTTGAATACATTGAATTTGAATATATGAGATTTATATTGTAGAAATTTGACCCTAATGATAATTGAATAAAGACACAAGGAGAAATACATGAATAGAGACAAATGTAATCTGGTGCAAGGTAGACAATAATTATTATTTAAAAATACAGCAGAAGGAGAACAGACAGCAGAAGAATTAATTCCATCAGGGAGATTTTGGGAAGATCAATAAATAAGATAGGCATCAAAATGACTTTCATAAATGGAAAACAAGTAATAGGGGAGGGAAAGCAAACAAGAAAGACAGTAGAACATTCATTTATTTAGCAAATAGTTACTGAGTGCTACTAGATTCCGGGTACTGTATTAAATATTGGGGGCGTAATTTTGGGCAAAACTAAAAATATTTTTTGCCATTGAAAAGTTTATTTCTAGTGGAGTCAGACATTAACCAGACAGTAACTAAAAATAAATGTAAAACTGCATATGTAGCAAGCCCTGTGAATGACAGCTATACAATGCTAAGACTTTTCAACAAAGAGTTTTCCGTGGTAGGGTCAGGGAGATCAGGGAATTCTTCCATGAGGAAGCAACACTTAAGCTGAGACCTGGAGGATTAAAAGGGGTTAATTAGGTAACGAGTGGAGGGATGGTGTCTGACATTGTGGAGGGCTTATTCTGTACCAGATGTTTACTAAATGCCTTACATATAACCAATCTTTTCATTTTCAGAATAACTCTATGATATAGACTGTTATTATCCCCATTTTGCAGATATTAAAACTATGGTTTTCAGAGAGTTTAAGGTTATACAGCTAGTATAGGGTACACCTGGCATTTGAACCCATACATTCTGTTTCAGTGATTCTGTTATTTATGTTTTTATTATATCATCTTTCCAGGTAAAGAGGAGAATTTCAGGCAGAAGAGATGACATGTTCCAAGGTCTAGAGGTAGTGTTTCTAAAATAAGGACCTGAAATGAGGCAACGTCAAGCAAGCAAAGGTAGTAAGCAGTAGGGTGTAATGGGGTCAGGCAGGAAAGGCAGATATGGAGCGTGGGTAAAAGCTCTGTAGTCCAACTGAAGGACTCTCCTTCCCTCTCCTTCTCCCTCCCTTCCTTCCTTCCTTCATCTCTTTCTCTCTTTCTCTTTCTTTCTTTCTAAAGGAATTATAAGATGTTGAAGCATTTTAAACAGAGTTCACATTTTTAGATATTCGTTTTGAAAATATTGTGGGGAGAGAGAGCGAGGGGAGCAGCAGAGATACAATTGGGCCATTGTGTCATGCCAAACAAGAAGTTATGGTAGTTTAGACAAGGCTGCTGCTGCAAAAAATGGGAGGTTGGCATGGATCTGAAAGCTTTTCAGCAGGTAAAATTGCAAAGACTTTGTGAATTGAATTTTAGAGAGGCAAAAGAAGTGTCAAGAATGACTTGGTTTCTGGCTTGTACAACTGGGTGGACGGTGACACTACTGAGGACAGACTTGCTTAATGGATTATTTTTGGGACTAGGTTAAGTCCACTCTGGCATGTTTGAGGATTGAAATAAGGGGAAAAGAAATGCAGTCTAGGATAACTAGCAGAGAGAGTCCTGTTTGTCTATGGCTTTTCCTGTTACTGTTGCAAATTGGTAGTTGTCAGTTGCCACAAAAATATAGATACAATAAAAATAGAAAAAGAAATTCACTTCCTCTGGTGAACAAAATTAAATATAGAGACAAGAATTACCTTATTAAGTTCAGGATTATTCTCATATCCATTATACAATATATGGCTTTATATATAATTTAATTATAGAATATATAAATCATATAAATTGTATATAGATTTTTTTACTATATACTATATATATAGTAAAATATATACTATATACTATATATAGTATATATATACTATATATAGTATATAGTATATATTTAGTATGTATACTGTATACTATATATAGTATATATTTAGTATATATAGTATATTTTACTATATACTATATATAGTAAAATATTTTCTATACTATATATAGAAAATATAGTGTATATACTATATACTATATATAGAAAATATAGTGTATATACTATATACTATATATAGAAAATATAGTATATACTATATACTATATATAGAAAATATAGTATATACTATATACTATATATAGAAAATATAGTATATACTATATACTATATATAGAAAATATAGTATATACTATATACTATATATAGAAAATATAGTGTATACTATATACTATATATAGAAAATATAGTGTATACTATATACTATATATAGAAAATATAGTGTATACTATATACTATATATAGAAAATATAGTGTATACTATATACTATATATAGAAAATATAGTGTATACTATATACTATATATAGAAAATATAGTGTATACTATATACTATATATAGAAAATATAGTGTATACTATATACTATATATAGAAAATATAGTGTATACTATATACTATATATAGAAAATATAGTGTATACTATATACTATATATAGAAAATATAGTGTATACTATATACTATATATAGAAAATATAGTGTATACTATATACTATATATAGAAAATATAGTGTATACTATATATAGAAAATATAGTGTATACTATATATAGAAAATATAGTGTATACTATATATAGAAAATATAGTGTATACTATATATAGAAAATATAGTATATACTATATATAGAAAATATAGTATATACTATATATAGAAAATATAGTATATACTATATATAGAAAATATACTATATACTATATATAGAAAATATACTATATACTATATATAGAAAATATACTATATACTATATACTATATTTTCTAGAATCTGATAAAATAGAGGGTCGTAAGATTAGATCACAGCTCAAGAGATTAAAGTGTACTCCTTTTCCTCCAAGCTCAAACGCATTCAGATTGCCACAAACTATTTTTCCCCTTAAACATAGCCATAGAAAACTAGCATTTATTTACTTATTTATTGGCAAAGAGTATTTGCTTTCTGAAAATGAGAAGAAAAAATCTTGCTAGCTCCTTTCCGTATGAAAATCAGATGGATTGAAAGCAATGCTTTGCCTTAAAGAACAGACCTACTCTGTCGCAAAAATTTAATTAAGCTTAAAAGTGCCATGAAATGCAATTGAACACTGCAAGCAAGTGGATTGGAATAGCACCTCCAGGTGATAAAAAGAGTAGTAAATGTATTTCAAAGTAAGGTTCAGATGTAAAAGAAACTGCCTCACTAGAAGCTGTTTTTAATTAATGCTTTACTTTTGGCTCACTTGTGTAAGAGCTAATAAGGATACTTAAACCCATAAATTTAACTTTGCTTTTATGCCCTTTCTTGAGACACAAATTATCATGAACCGTAAAGCACATATGGGAGGTTATTTTCAAACTCTTGATTACATTCATTGCAAGAACTTCACAGCTCAACCAAAAACATGGTCTAGGCAGTTTTTCAGTGAATTTGGGTCACACAGAGAAGCAAGATACTTTAGACCACTGGTTCTCACAACAATGCCATTATGATCCTATACAGATTGTTTTAGAAATTTGTGGAAGTTTTCTTTTGAAAAGTGTCTGTTCATGTCCTTTGCCCTGGGTATATACCCAACGGAATATAAATCATTCTATTATAAAGACACATGCGCACATATGTTCATTGTAGCACTATTTACAACAGCAAAAATGTGGAATCAACCTAAATGCCTAGAAATGATAGATTGGATAAAGAAAATATGGTACATGTACACCATGGAATACTATGCAGCCACAAAAAAGATGAGATCATGTCCTTTGCAGGAACATGAATGGAGCTGGAGGCCATTACTTTTGGCAAACTAACACAGGAACAGAAAACCAAATACTGCATGTTCTCACTTATAAGTGGGAGTTAAATAATGAGAAACATTGACACATAGAGGGGAACAACACACACTGGGGCCTATTGGGGAGTTGAGGGTGGGAAGAGAGATATGATCAGGAAAAGCAACTAATGGGTACCAGGCTTAATACCTGGGTGGTGAAATAACTTGTACAACAAACCCCCATGACACAAGTTTATCTACGTAACAAACCTGAACATGTACCACTGAACTTAAAATAAAAGTTAGAGAAAACAAATATGTGGAAGTATTTTGGGCTGTCACAATGACTGTGACACTTTACTGCTGTTCGATGGGTGGGATCAAGATGTTGAGTATCCAGCCATGTGCAGGACAGTTTTATAAATCATGTAATTTTACCCTACATTGCACAATTTCTGAATATTCTATTGGTCATTCACATAGGTGAGAACCTCCTTTACACTTATTGGAGCCTAAAACCTAACTTGGTTTTACATATCAACACAAAGTCTTTTTTTTTTTTAGAGCTTTAACATACACAATATTTTAGAATCACAGTTGCAATGTATACTGAAGAAAAATTTTATATTATTTTATTTTCAATTTTACAAAGATGTGTTTTCCACTTTGATAAATCATGCCATCAGTGGAATACGTGCTGCTTATAGTAGATATCTAAGTAACTAATACACTGTCTCTCACCAGTCTGCATTTACTGCTATTGTCCAGTTCATGGTGATTCTATATAGAGGTGTAAGAATCTGACTTCTTCATTATGCCTTCCAGAGTAGGTGCAGTATTGCAAATGTAGCCACCTGATAACTTATATCTCTAAATACCAATTATTTTATTATTCATTGTTTGAAAAGTTTAATATATATTTGTATATATTTGGTAATGACGAATATAGACAAGTTATATTATCTATGAGAATGCTTCTATATAGAGGTGTAAGAATCTGACTTCTTCATTATGCCTTCCAGAGTAGGTGCAGTATTGCAAATGTAGCCACCTGATAACTTATATCTCTAAATACCAATTATTTTATTATTCATTGTTTGAAAAGTTTAATATATATTTGTATATATTTGGTAATGACGAATATAGACAAGTTATATTATCTATGAGAATGCTCATTACAAAATGTATGTTACAAAAGGGGAGTTTTTGGTCTAAAAACATTGAGTTTTAACATTATACCAACATATATGTGACATATATCAATTTTAAAAGGCCAAGGAGAGATATTTGAGCCCACTGAAGTCAGTGACTAGGTTATAGACAGTATAAATCAATACCTGAGCTTGGTATATGGGTATTTGATTGAAATATCAAATTCAAGTAAAAAAAATACTAGCAATTATTTAC
This sequence comes from Pongo abelii, assembly GCF_028885655.2. NCBI lineage: Eukaryota > Metazoa > Chordata > Mammalia > Primates > Hominidae > Pongo > Pongo abelii. The sequence goes on from NC_072000.2 coordinate 28,857,723, forward strand.
ATTATACTACACATATATACATCAGAATATTTTGAAGGTGAGCACATATTTGGCAAATCATGCATAAATCTATATGCATTTTAAATAAAGGCACTCAAATTTCTACCCTTAATTAGACACTGTATTTAAATTTGGTTTGGACAGTTTCTCTGTCTTGTTTTTAAAGCACTCCATCTAGAGGTAAAATAAAACTAATTTATAAAAAATTAGTGTTTGACCTATTATATTGAAAATGTTAATATTATTTCAAAAATGTACTATTGAGCACTTAGAATATTTTAATTGACGTAAATATTGCATGAACATGCCAAGATGATATAGGCACCCTCTTTTTAGCCAAATTGTTCAAGTCTTGACTTCATGACTTTGCTGCTTTATAGGTATTATTTATATATAAAACAACACAACATGACAGAATACATTTTAGATGAGGGAGTAGATTTGGAATATCTAAGACAAAATCTCCATTTCTTATCACAGATTTTTCTCCATTTAACCTCACTAATAATCTCAATATACACTTTGTTTGCCTAGAAGATTCAGGTCATGAACAAATGGGTGAGACAAATAAACTCTAAAATTTGGGAGCTGAATTATAATGTTAAATTCTGCCAGAGCTAATATTCAGACTGAGAATACATATCTCACTATAAAGTAACATGTTATAGTTATGTAAGAAAATATACAGCTCTCAACTCTCATAATTCAACATTCTTTTAATCAGCATTGATATAATCAACATAAGCATCTCTATACTGTCTTATCTATACTAAATTCAGATTTTCAATAAATCGGCTGGACAATATATTTTTAAAAATATTACACAGAAGTGACCAGCCAATCCGCCATCTTATTAAATGTTTCCTTTGCTTACTAGCTATGAAATCATATGCAAATGACTTTAACTTGCTAAGCTTCAGTTTCAAATGGAATAATTGTGGCATCTCATAGTATTGCAGTGTTGAATGGAATAATGCATATAAAGTTGTTTTATATAGTCCTTACATAAAAGAAACTCTTAGAAAATTTTAATACTAGGAATATTAACTATTGGTAGTAGCAAAGTTCACAACTATCGGAACACTTTATTTTCTTATTTTTTTAAGAAACATGAGGAATAATAAAAGTTAAGGTGCTTATATTATTGCTAAAATGCTTAGTCTCACAAAATTAAAATAACACAGTGTTGGAAATTACTAGCTAAAGGCTTAATGTGTCGAGTTATTAGTATTAAACTCACACTCATTGAACCTAAGCTCAAGTTTACATACACTGAGTTTATATATGAAGGAAAATATCAAAATTAGAGATGATGTATGAAATATGGAGGTTATATATTAGAAAAATTGTTTTGGAAAGATAACATAATTTTATTTTTATAGTAGTTTTTAGCTCTTGGAATAAAAGTTTTATCCTTATAATATCTACTAAATGTTTTCACAGCAATTTTTTTTGTTTTAAAGGAATATATTATATATGAAAATAAAGAAAAGCCTGTATAGTAAATAAATTCTAATTACAAATTTTTCTTTTCTTTTCTTTCTTTCTTTCTTATTTTTTTATTTTTATTTTTTGAGACAGAGTCTTGCTGTGTTGCCCAGGCTGGAGAGCAGTGGTATGATCTCGGCTCACTGTAACCTCTGCCTCCCAGTTTCAAGTAATTCTCCTGCCTCAGCCTGCCAAGTAGCTGGGACTATAGGCCTGCACCACCACGCCTGGCTAATGTTTTTGTATTTTTAGTAGAGATGGGGTTTCACAATGTTGGTCAGGTTGGTCTCGAACTGCTGATCTTAAATGATTCGCCTGCCTCAGCCTCCTAAAGTGCTGGGATTACAGGCATGAGCCACCATGCCCGACCTTATTTTCATTTTTAACTCATGGCTATGCTCTAACAATAAAATTCTGTTGCTAGTAGATGTGAACATACAGAAGGAACTGAGATAATATACATGTGCTAACATAATTTCTTTCCTTTAAAAAATTGAAAAAAGTTATTAATGTAACTATCTTCTTATATACTGGCTTCTCTTGCAGAGGATGCTGCATACGATGCCCTATTTCTCATAATCTTATAGCATATTTTTTGAAATTCTGTATTTTATATAATATGGGGCTTTAAATTTAAAAAAATCTCTTTCTCAATTTACTTGTATCTTCCTGAGGGTCAAAGATGAAATGTTTTTGAAGAATATTACCATTATATTTCAAAGCAGCACATTTTCCCCCAGGAGTTTTGTTCTACATGGTTTCCAATGTGCCAAATTTTTAAAATATTTGCATGTACATTCTATTAAAAACCTATTAAGTACCTCTCATATAGTGAAACTAAGAAATATTCTTATTCTTCAAGGCAAAATTGTTACGTGGTAATTTAAAACATTGCTGAGAGTGCTAGTAAGAAATTATGTATATTACCTACTTGTTCTTTTCTTTGAGTGAAGGGACACAATTAATTTGGCCCATGGTCCCATTGATGATAATGTATATGGATCTAGAAAGTCAATGGTCAAGGTTTAATAAGTGAGCCTATTTGTAAAGGCAATAAGCTAATAGACTGACTTAAAATGCGGAATATCTAATAAAGAGATGGAAGAACAAAAATTAGAGAAGTTAGTTATCTTCAGGGGGATGAATACTAGAGATCATATTGAAGTTGTCACCGACAATGTAATGATCAAATGCTGGCGGATACTTCATGGCACAAAAATGATAAAATCTATATATTTAATTGGCTCTGGTTTTAGGAAGTAATTTCTAAGTTCTGTATTTTAAAGTATAATTGACTTAGGGCAGTTCTATAGAATGTACTATTTGTAAACTGTTGATGTTTTGGTAATGACTAAATTTTCCTGAACTTATTCTCTCCACTTTATCTTCATCTATAAGTGTGTGGGACCTGGAAGCAGATGTCGGGATTCTGCTGAGAGATGGGCATGTCAAATTTCAATTACCTATTCAGGAACAGGGGATGCAACCTCAGGGACTGCACATGAAGACATGGGGCACACTGCAAATGTAGGAAGAGCCTGAGCTTAAAACTCCAGGTATCGCCAGTTAGTGGTGTATCACCATAGGTATCACCACTTTGACTGGTGGACCACCTTTGTGCTTTGAATCCCTAAGGAAAGGCCAGGCATAGTGGCTCATGCCTGTAATCCCGGCACTTTGGGAGGCTGAGGCCAGCGAATCACTTGGGGTTAGGAGTTCAAGACCAGCCTGACCAACATGGTGAGACCCCATCTCCATTAAAAATATAACAATTAGTTGGGCGTGGTGGCATATGCCTGTAATCCCAACTGCTCGGGAGGCTAAGGCACAAGAATTGCTTGAACCCAGGAGAATCGCTTGAACCCGGGAGGAAGAGGTTGCAGTGAGCCAAGATTGTGCCACCGCACTCCAGTTTGGGCAACAGAGTGACACTCTGTCTCAAAAAAAATAGAATAAAATAAAGAATCCCTAGGAAACAGTTCATTGAGAGCCTGTGTCTAGAGACCCCTGAAAGACCTTGGTATTTCCTTTCTCCTGTGTGTGGTCACTTAAGAAAATGGGAAGTTACTTTAGGGAAGAAAAGAAAAAAAAAGCCAGTATGCATTTGTATAGTGTTACACAGCCCTTCCTCAAGGGCTTCTTCAAACTTTTCTTCAGGTAAGAAACTTGAAGTCCATGAACTGGCTTCATTGTGAAAACTGAATGGGAGGTTTTGGCTTCTCCTGTGTGAACCTTAAAGTCCAGTTTCTAGCCCTGGGTTTTTCTATTAAATGCATCAGGTGACATTTTAGAACCTACCCATCTATTTCCTTCCTAGAAAAAACATAACCAGTTAACAACTGTCAGCTCTATGAGGGTCAAAACATTTAGACTACCACGTTATCTCTACTTTATGCTACCCCTTATGGAAATTATGTTTACTTTGCTTCTCATGGCTAACTATTGCCATTTGGTCTTTGCCACTTGGAGATCCCATCAGCTCCACTAAAGCCAGGGACCACATCTCACTAGTGACACATCCTTCTTTCATCCTGGCCTACACAGACAAACCCCACAGAAATTTCCAAAGATATTGGTACTCCTATCACTGATGTATTTTTTCAATGTCTTAATAAAGTAAATATTTTTTTTCCAGGAAGATATAGCGATCATGGGGATGTGCAGTTTCACAAGACAAATTTACTGCAACATTTCTATCTTCTTATCTTTTGGTTTCCTTCCTCTACATGATGTTAAGAAAGCTATGGCTTCTCAACTCTACCAAATAAACTGTTATAGGCACTTCCAGCTGCTAGAGCTAGCACATGACATCCAGGATCTCTTGCAATGCCCTCACCAGTAAATTTAAACTTAATATTAAATTCCATTCACCTTGATTTAACATTCTTAGAGTCCATTCACATGTATTTCTCAGATTTCTGCCAATATAAATTGGCATAACCTTGCAATTCCTTTGAGTATAAGTTGTTTTTTCCTGCTCATACTTTGCAGTTTTCTTTCCAGAGCATGATGAGATCTGACTCTACTTATTGGTCTAATGGCCATGAGGGATGATGGTGTTGACTTTGAGAAGAATGGGCATCCCTTTGTAGGATGGGACTGGAAAGTTAGGATCGAAATCACGTGTGAAAGAGTTATTATCTTGTCTCAGCAGCTTCTTCCTCACCCTAGACAGCAGCCTGGGCCTCTGAGCTCACATAAGCTCCCTTTCCTTGTGCTTGGAAAGGGAGTCTTACCACCTTGGGATTCCAGATGGTTACCTAGATTGATGGGACCCTGAAATCTTTTGAAACAAAATCTAAAAGCCTGACTCCACTGGTACTGTCAAGGAAGATTTGTTCTTGTCTGCAACTAATTGGCTTTTACATAGATTTGTATGTAAAATTCATCACAGTTTTATTAGAATTTGGGAAATGCTGAATCAGGAAATTGTTTGAATAAGAATGATGTAAAGGATGCTATCACAGAAGGATAATATTATTATCATCAACTAATGGTCAGGTAGTTCTCAGTGAATTAAAAGTACTGAGGCTGGGCTCAAGGAATATATCAAGGTTGCCTGACTCAGACACTGACTGGCTGTGACTTTGGGAAAATCATTTAATCTGAGCCCCAAGTATTTTTTATGTGAAATGATAAAGTAATGCCACCTGACTACCCACAAGACAATTATAAGGATAAAATAAGGGTGAGGTTTGCTAGAATGGTACACAGTACAGGGCAAAGGATTTAAGGATAAAAATGTGGATATTTACACACAAAAACCTGTTCTAATTCTTATTTTCTGTTGTGAGACAAGAATGAGATTGATATATGATTGCAGTGGTCATGCACTGATTTTATTTTATTTTAAGGAATATAGCTTCCTGTTGAAGCATATGAGAATTTGTTATAATATTCTGTCTGTTTTTCTGTATGTATTGATTTTACATGATAATGTTAAGAAGTTAAAAAACTACAGGTCCCTAATTTAGAATCGTACTATATTTGGAGTGGTGTTAAGGAATAAAGCGTTTATTACAAAAGAAAGATGATTAGAAACAACTATGAAAAAAGTAAAAGGGTAAGAAGGAGGGTGATGAAGATAATAATGAATCAAAAAGTAAGAGTTATGCTTGATGCTAGAAAGGAATTGAGAAGGGGCAAATGAAATCTATTTTTTTGTAAAGAAACAAAGGGTAGAAAATAGTAGTAAAAAGAAAAGAGAGGAAATCAAAAGACACTAAATACAATAATTTAGTGGATGGACAGGCAAGAGGCTCCCTATCCATGCCCAAGATTTCTGCTACCATGTATGTGTGGAAGAGTTTCAAATCTATGAGACTTTAACCTGGACTAGTTTCCAGAAGCCTATGCCCAATGGGTTACTGGATATGTCTTCTTAAAGTCCTGCAGTCCTTCAAACTTGGCATGTCCGAAGCAGCAATTATTTCCAATTCCTCCCTGCCCCAAAATCACATGCACTTGCATATGCACGTGCACATGCACATGTGTGCACACACATGCACACATACTCACTTGCTCTTCATTCTTATTCTCCTTGTCCTGGCTAATGCCACCCAAACATTCACTCACCCACACACTTTTTCTTCTCCATTCCTCCCCATATCCAATTGGCTATCAAGTCTTACTGCTTCTGCCTTCTGAACATATTTGTCATATTTGAACAAATTTATCATATACTTAATTTGTATTCTTTTCAGATGTATTACAGAATGTTCCTAGCTGATCATCCTACCTATTTATCCTTTCAGTGCTGACTTTGTCTAAACTGTGGTCTTTCTAAAGCCCAGATCTGATAGTGCTACACCTCTGCTTAAAAGTCAAACAGTTTTGCTTTATATATTAGGCCCTCTATGATCGATTCCTTGCCTGCCTATTTAGCATTATTAGGTGCTCATTCACACTTGCCACCTTTCTACCGGTATAAGACTAATTGCAGTTTTTCCAACATGGCATGCATATTTATACTTATGTGTTTTTGCACCTGCTTTTTTCTCCACATGGAGTGTTTTTCTGTCTAGTTGATGGACTTTTGGTCAATCTTTTAAGAACAGATTTAATAACCCCTTTCTCTGTGAAGCCTTCATTGACACACATACCATGCCAACTCAAGCATAACATAATTAACATTCCCTTTAAGCCAACCATTGTCTCTTGTACATACCACTGATATGATACCTGATGCCATATGTTTTCACGTCTGTCTCATCTTCTAGTCTGAACTTGTCGAGGTCAGAAATCTTGTTTTGGATATTTGTATATCCTCAAAGACCAGCTCAATTCCTGGTACATAAAAGGCTTTTATTCAGTGTTTAATGAGGAATGAATGCATACCTTCAGTATCTGATTACTGGAGTTTGACATTAGCAGATCCTATTGATGTTTTTATGTCCTGAGCATAGTGCCATTTGTAATGAGTCCACATGGCTGCTTTGAGACTCCAATGCCACCTGCTTTCATCACTGGTTATCTCTGGCTGCAGTTGCTCCATGGCATAAATAACATATATTTCATGGACAACAAAGATATTTCAGAGTGAGTCCTCAAAGCCAAAGCCCTTTCACTGGTCGTCCTACCTGTCTTTGTGGTCACTGATTGGTCACTGTTTAGAGTTATTTCCAGATATGAATCCTGTGCCCTTCTCACTTAGGAAGTGATATTTTGTTGTTTATCCTGGTTTTTGCCGAGGTAGGGGAAAATCTCATGTTTAGTTAGAGAAAATGCAAGTGCTATAGATAGCCAGAAGAGAGACGACAGTCCTGGATCTAATAGTTTATAGTGCCTATTTCCCAGCTACCCTCTCCTGATAGTTGACCTCAGTTCTGGTGAAAATGTTTGGCTGCATTTTTCCAGCCCCACCATAAACGTTAATTTAATTATCAAACACCAGTGATGTCAGCATTGTCACTCATCCTGCTTAGGCTTAGGTGCTTTTTGAGTTACTTTCATAACACTTTTTCAAATGGTAGGTAAAGTAATTGGGGAAAGGATTACATTTACAAGTTAGCTATGCTCCCTCACTATGCTTTCTCTGATTTGAATGTATTTGACTTGAAAATCAAAAGTCAGTGTGCAGTGGTACTGCTATTCATTGGCTGTGATATTTGTTTTATGAGATACTCATAAAGGGAGGGAGTATTTTGAAATAGAGCTTTTTACCTTTAGTAGCTCTAATGCATGTGCTCATTAATGGCATTTTCTCATTATCCAAGATGGGGCACTTGAATTGACAAACTGATGCTGCTTGGTTTGGATAATCAACTTCTGTGAACTGAGTGTGCAATACACTTAGCAAGCACAGTGTGGGAAACTAGAATTTTGAGGAATATGCTTCCTAGGTAACTAGTTTTCAAAGCAGAATCACTACACTTCCTTAATAAAAATAAGACCATAGAGTATGCAAAACATACTAATATTTTAGTTAATGTATCCTTGCTTCTTGGAAATACAAAGCTAAAATATACCTTTAAAAGTCATCTTGTAAGGAATTCTGAGATGGAAAATCTGTAAATGTTCGAAGGGCGTGGAGAATTTGAGATATTTCCTAGCCAAGAGTTTAGATGAAAATCTAGACAATTATGGTGGCCTTTTATAGCCTTCAAGTGTGTCTAAAGACATATTAAGCACACAGTGCTTTGATGAAACAGGGGAAAAATGTAAAATAATTTGTTGGAAAATGTTTTCTAACTAATGGATTGTGGTATTAAAAAGTGAGAATGGATTAATATTCATTGAAATCTCAAAGGCGTTTATAAAAATCCCATGGGACAATTGAGTGACAGCTACAAGATAATGACTTAAAGATGTGATTATTTCCTGTGAAATCTTAAACAAGGGGATCTTTGGAACAAAGGATTCTAGAACTCTTGGTGCCAACAGAGCTACTCTACTATTTATTTGAAGCCAGTTGACTGAACCTACCTTATACCACAATCAAACCCCCAAGGGCATCAAATAGGATAAAAGAAAAAAAACACCCATCCAAAAGATAACAGCCTCAAAGGCTGAAGGAACATCAGCCCACAAAAATGAGGAAAAAACAGCACAAGAACTCTGACACTCGAAAAGTCAGAGCGCCTTCTTTTCTCTAAACAACCACAATAGTTTTCCTGCCAGGGTTCTTAACTGGGCTGAGATGGCTGAAATGACAGAAATAGAATTCAGAATATGGATAGAAACAAAGGTCATTGAGATTCAGGAGAACACTGAAACCCAATCCAATAGGAACAAAGATCATAAAGATTCAGGAGAAAATTGAATCCCCATTCTTAGGAAGCTAAGAATCACCACAGAATGATACAGGAGCTGACAGACAAAATTGCCAGGATAGAAAAGAAGGTAACTGACCTGATAAAACTGAAAAATGTAAGAATTTTATAATGTAATTGCAGGTATTAACAGCAGAATAACCAAGGTGAGGAAGGAATCACAAAGCTTGAAGACTGGTTTTCTGAAATAAGACAATCAGACAATAATTTTAAAAAAGAATAAAAAGGAACAAATAAAACCTCCAAGAAATATGGGATTATGTAAAAGACTAAATCTATGACTCATTGGTGTCCCTGAAAGAGGTGAGGAGAATGGAAGCAACTTGGAAAATATATTTAAGGATATAATCCATGAAAACTTCCCCAACCTAGCTAGAGAGGCCAAAATTCAAATTCAGAAAATACAGAGAACCCCCACATGACACTTAACTAAAAGGTCACCTTCAAGACACATAATCATCAGATTCTCCAAAGTCAAAATGAAAGAAGAAATGTTAAAGGCAGCTGGAGAGAAAGGACAGGTCACCTACAAAGGCAAATCCAGCAGACTAATAGCAGACTGCTCAGCAGAAATTCTACAAGCCAGGAGAGATTAGGGGCCTATATTCAACATTCTTTTTTATTTTATTTTAATTTTTATTTTTAGAGACAGAGTTTCGCTCTGTCGCCCAGGCTAGACTGCAGTGGAGTGATCTCCGCTCTCTGCAAGCTCCGCCTCCCGGGTTCACGCCATTCTCCTGCCTCAGCCTCCTGAACAGCTGGGACTACAGGTGCCCGCCACCGCGCCCGCCTAATTTTTTGTATTTTTAGTAGAGACGGGGTTTCACCATGTTAGCCAGGATGGTCTCGATCTCCTGACCTCATGCTCCACCCGCCTCGGCCTCCCAAAGTGTTGGGATTACAGGCGTGAGCCACAGCGCCCGGCCCAATATTCTTAAAGAAATTCCAATCAAAAATTTCACATCCAGTGAAAATAAGCTTCATAAGCATGGGAGAAATATCCTTTTTAGACAAGCAAATGCTGAGGAAATTTGTTACCACCAGACCTGCCTTAGAAGACTTTCTGAAAGAAGCACTAAGTATGAAAGGAAAGACCATTACCAGCCATTACAAAACCACATTTAAGTACAGAGACCAGTGACACTATAAAGCAACCACACAAACAAGTTGGCATAATAAACAGCTAAACATGATGACTGGATCAGATCCATACATACTAATACTAACCTGGAATGTAAATGGGCTAAATACCCCAATTAAAAGGCACAGATTGGAAAGCTAATTAAAGAAGCAAGACATAATGGTATGTTCTTCAAGAGACCCATCTCACCTGCAATGACAGCCATAGGCTCAAAATAAAGAAATGAAAAATAATCTACCCGGGAAATGGAAAACACAAAAAAGCAGGGGTTACAATCCTAGTTTCTGATAAAACAAACATTAAACCAAGAAGGATCAAAAAAGACAAAGAAGGGAATTACATAATGTTAAAGTGTTCAATTTAACAAGAAGACATAACTATCCTAAATATATATGCACCCAATATAAGAGCACCCAGATTCATAAAGCAAGTTCCTAGAGACCTTCGAAGAGACCTAGACTCCCACACACGGTAATAGTGGGAGACTTCAACACCCTACTGACAGTATTAGACAGATCACTGAAGCAGAAAATTAACAAAGATATTCTGGACTGCACTTAACACTGGACCAAAGGGATGTGATAGACATCTACAGAACTCTCCCCACCAAAACAAAAGAATATATTCTTCTCATCACCACACGGCACGTACTCTAAAACTGACCACACAATGGAACATAAAACACTCCTCAGCAAATACAAAAGAACGAAAATCATACCAACCACTCTCTCAGACCACAGCACAATAAAAATAAAAGGACCAAGAAAATCACTTAAAACCATACAATTACATGGAAATTTAACAACCTGCTCCTGAATGACTTTTGGGTAAATAATGAAATTAAGGCAGAAGTCAAGAAGTGCTATGAAACTAATGAGAACAAAAACAAAACATATCAGATTCTATTGGACACAGCTAAGGCAGTGTTAAGAGGGACATTTACAGCACTAAATGCCCACAGTACAAAGTTAGAAAGATCTCAAATTAACAAACTAACATCACAACAAAAAGTACTACAGAAGCAAGAGCAAACCAACCCCAAAGCTAGCAGAAGCCAAAAAGTAATTGAAGTCAGAGCTGAAATGAAAACGATTGAGACACACAAAAGAATCATCTAAAATATCAACAAATCCCGGCTACTCAGGAAGCTTAGGTAGGAGAATCGCTGAAACCCGGGAGGCAGAGGCTGCAGTGACCTGAGATCATGCCACTTCAGTCCGGCCTGGGCAACATAGCGAGAGTGCATCTCAAAATAAATAAATAAATAAAATAACAAATCCAGGAGTTTTTTTTAAATTAATAAGGTAAATAGATCACTAGCTAGACTAATAACGAAGAAAAGAGAGAAGATCCAAACAAACACAATTAGAAATGACGAAGGGGATATTACCATTGATGCGACAGAAATGCAAATATCCATCAGAGACTATGATGAATACCTCTATGCACACAAACTAGAAAATCTAGAAGAAATTGATAAATTTCTGGACACATACACCTTCCCAAGACTGAAGCAGGAAGAAATTAAATCACTGAACAGACCAATAATGAGCTCCAAAATTGAATCAGTAATAAATAGCCTAACAATCAAAAAAAATCCCAGGACCGGATGGATTCACAGATGAATTCTACCAGATGTACAAAGAAGAGCTCATGCCATTTCTACTAAAACTATTAAAAAGCAATGAGTAGAAAGGACTCCTTCCCAACTCATTCTATGAGACCAGCATCATCCTAATACCAAAACATGGCAGAGCCACGACAAAAAAAGAAAACTTCAGGCCAATATTCTTGATGAATTTTGATGCAAAAATCCTGTACAAAATACTAGCAAACTGAATCCACCAGCACATCAAAAAGCTTATCCACCATGATCAATTAGGCTATATCCCTGAGATGCAAGGTTGGTTCAACACACTTAAATCAATAAATGTGATTTATCACATAAACAGAACTAAAAATAACCACATGGTTATTTAAATAGATGCAGAAAGGCTTTAGATAAAATCCAACATCCCTTCATGTTAAAACCTTTCAACAAACTAGGTGTTGAAGGAACATACCTCAAAATAATAAGCACTATCTATGACAAAACCACAGTCAACATCATACTGAATGTGCAAAAGCTGGAAGCATCCCCCTTGAAAACTGGCACAGGACAGGATGCTCTCTCTCGCCACTCCTACTCAACATAGTAGTGGAAGTCCTGGCCAGAGCAAACAGGCAAGAGAAAGAAATAAAGGGCATTCGAATAGAAAGACAGGAAGTCAAACTATCCCTGTTTGCAGATGACATGATTCTATATCTAGAAAACCCCATAGTTGAGAACAAAAAGTTCTGTAAGCTGAGAACCAACTTCAGCAGTCTCAGGATACAAAAATCAATGTACAAAAATGACTAACATTCCTCTACACCAACAACAGCCAAGCAAACAACCAAATCAGGAACACAATTTCATTCACAACTGCCACAAAAAGAGTAAAATACCTAGGAATATAGCTAACCAGGGAGGTGGAAAATCTCCACTATGAGTAGTAACAAAACATTGCTCAAAGAAATTAGAGATGATACAAAAAAATGGAAAAACCATTTTATGCTCACGGATGGAAAGAAACAATATAATTAAATGGCCATACTGTCCAAAGCAATGTATAGTTTAAATGCTATTCCTATCAAACTACCAATGTCATTCTTCTCAGAACTAGAAAAAAACTATTTTAAAATGTATATGGAACCAAAAAAGAGCCCAAAATACTGTTCAAACCAGAAATCCCATTACTGGGTGTATACGCAAAGGAATATAAATCATTCTATCATAAATACATGTGTACTTGAAGGTTGAATGCAAAACTATTTACAATAGCAAAGACATGAAATCAACCTAAGTACCCATAACAATAGATTGGATAAAGGTAATGTGGTACATATACACCATGGAATACAATGTAGCCATAAAAAGAATAAAATCATGTCTTTCGTGTGCATGGATGGAGCTGGAGGTCATTACTTTTGGCAAACTAACACAGAAACAGAAAACCAAATACTGCATGTTCTCACTTGTAAGTGGGAGCTAAATGATGAGAACACATGGACACAAAGTGGGGAACAACAGACACTGGGGCCTACTTGAGGGTGGAGGGTAAGATGCAGGAGAGGATCAGAAAAAATAACTATTTGGTACTAGGCTTAGTGTCTGGGTGACAAAATAATCTGTACAACAAACTCCTGTGAGTTTACCTATATAACAAACCTGCACATGTATTCCTGAACCTAAAATAAAAGGTTTTTTTAGTGAAGTGAGAAAGCTCAGGACCTTCCGATTATGAGACTGGTGGATTTGTTAATAAACTTGCGGTAGTCATTTACAATGTATACTTGTATTAAAACATCATGTTATAGACCATAGGTATATCCAAGTTTTGTCAATTAAAAATAAATAATTTTAAAAAGACATGTATGTAAAAAGTGAGAATGCAAAGATGTTACTTATGAATCTTATTTAAAGAAAAAGATAAGAATTTATATTGCATATTCAAATTATGTTCAATCTTTTCTAAGTAAGAAACCCTGATTCAGTCCCATAGAAGTTGTAATAAAAGCTCCATTTTATTATACTCTATTATGTTAATAATACCCTCTTGTACTATTTATGGTCTCATGATCCTGTCCAGAGAAACAGAATAACAGGGTACTAGATCCGAGTTGAGACAGGATGGCTTTCAAGATTCCTGGTGAGGAGCAAGTACAGAGATATTCCAGGAGCAAACCTAAAGAGAAAGCACTGTAGGAAATATAGCGAAGACATCAGTCCATAGGGTCTTGGCTAATTTCATAAGGGGCCTGGGCCTTTGATAAGCACGAAGGGTGAGCAGTTAAGAGTCTTAAACTGGCTCAGACAGCAGTCAAATGTGTAGGAAATGTGTACATAAATGGCATTTAAAAGAGAATTCTTGAATATTGTATATGACAATGATTTCAACATACAGTTAAGAAAAAAATAGAATATAAAGTCGTGTATGCAACATGATCCAGATTTTACACACACAAACACACACACACACACACACAGACACAAATACAAGTAGCCATAGGGAAAAAAAACTAGAAACCATCTCTAGGTAGCATTATGGTTATTTTTTATGACTTCTTTGGCAGGTTCTGTGTCCCAAATATTCTATTACAAGCACACATTACTTTTGAAATCAATAATTAAAAAATGCAAGCATGGAAACTAATGGAAAAATGGCAGATAGGAGACAGGACTAACACACAGCTCCCACTTAGATGGACAGAACAGCATGTGGAGACTCACACTGTGAAATTTGCTCCAAGAACCAGGGCAAGAACATACCAGAAAAACTGAAAGAATTCACAGTCCCTTTGAAAGAAGCAACTTGCCGCTGCAAACTCTGCAAGAAAGCTGAAAAACTGAGTTCCCAAAGTGTGTGAGAGAGAAAGTCTGTCTCTGAACACACATCCCCACTGGGGAACCTGAAAATCCAGATCGGGGAGAAGGATTTAAACTTACCTAGAGCTGAAACAGATTTAGTGGGGCAAGTGAAATATAAAAGTGGAAGAAAAGGCAGGAAGAGCCCTGTAGGCACTCCCAGTTCCTCGCTCAAACCCAGGGAAGCCATTCCTGGCTTTATCACACAGGGGTCCTTGGAGAAGGCAGCCAGTGGAATAGAACAGAGGGCCATAGGATGAAGGAATCTTCCAGCTGAATTTTGTAATAATTTTGACTGTGCGTGAACTTTCCTGAGCAGAATCTGGGAGGGCAAATTGGAAGTGCAGATACAAGAGTAGAAGCTATAGTCAATGGTACAGGCAGGCAGGGAGGAGTGAGGCCTGAGATCCCTGCTTGTTTTCTCAGCTGGGAGGCTTGTAGCCTGGGACAAGATCTCAGACCTGCTCCTAGCTGCTTGGATATAAACTCAGTGCTGTTGTTGGGCACTGGGGGAATGAGACAGGCCTTGCTGGCTGTCTCAGACCTGGGTGAGGCCTGTCACTTCCGGGTTTCCCTCAGTTCCCTGACGACCTGTATGATGCAGTGGAGGGAGCCATAATTTTCCAGGAAATACAACTCCATTGGCCTGAGAACTACCCCTTCACCCCCAACAGTGGCTGCAGCAAGCCCCACCCAAGGGGAGTCTGAGCTCAGACCCACCTAACCCTGCCCCCACATGATAGTTTTTCTCTACCTTCCTGGTAGCTGAAGACAACAGACATAAACTCTTGGGAGCTCTGTGGCTCTGCCCATCACCTAAGAAAACAAATACATATTCTGGCCAATGTAGGGAAATATTATGTCCTTGTTCCACTACTGTAGCTGGAGCTCTGTTGAAAGAACCACCTTCTGGTTGAAGGCCAACCAACTCTAGTCATTACAGCAACTCATAACAGAGCAACCCTGCTTCAAAGAGGAAAAAAAACAACACCATGGCTAACCAGAGGTCCTGAGTCTGTTTACATGACAAATTCACTACTAGCATTACCAGCATTCGAGAAAACCAGCACACTAAACCAAACTACAACCAAGGACTCCCAGATGGTCCAGTCCACTCACCTGCCACCTCTACCAAAGCAGGTGCTGGTATCTACAACTGGGAGACCTGAAAACAGATCAAATCACAGGACTCTTTGTAGCCATTCCCCAGCATCAGCCCAGAGCCCAATAGCCCAGCTGGGTGGCTAGACCAGAAGAGCAATAGCAATCACTGAAGTCTGGCTCTCAGGAAGCCCCATCCCTAGGGGAAGGGAAAGAGCACCAAATCAAGGGATCACCCCATGGGACAAAAGAATCTGAATGGCAGCCATTGAGTTCCAGATCTTTCCACTGAACCAGTCTACCCAAATGTGAAGGAATCAGAAAAGTAATTCTGGTATATGACAAAACATGACTCTATAATACCCCTGAAAGATCACACTAGCTCTCCAGCAATGGATCTAAACCAAGAAAAATAAATCTGAATTGCCAGGTAAAGAATTCAGAAGATTGATTATTAAGCTACTCAACAAGGTAGCAGAGAAAGGTACAAACCAACTTAAATACATTTAAAAATATATAAGATATTGATTAAAAAGTCCATCAAAAAGTGGGCTAAGGACATGAATAGACAATTCTCAAAAGAAGATATACAAATGGCCAATAAACACATGAAAAAATGTCCAACATCACTAATTATGAGGGAAATGCAAATTAAAACCACAATGTGATACCACCTTACTCCTGCAGAAGTGGTAATAATTTAGAAGATCAAAAAATAAGAGATGTTGGTGTGGATGTGGTGAAAAGGGAACACTTTTACAATGCTGGTGGCAATGTAAACTTGTACAACCACCATGGAAAACAGTATGGAGATTCCTTAAAGAACTGAAAGTAGAACTACCATTTGATTCAGCAATCCCACACTAGGTATCTACCAAGAGGAAAAGAAGTCATTATCGAAAAAGACTCTTGCACATGCATGTTTATAGCAGCACAATTCATAATTGCAAAAATATGGAACCAGCCTAAATGTCCATCAACCAATGAGTGGATAAATAAAATGTGATATATATATACTATGGAATAATATTCAGCCATAAAAAGGAATGAAGTAATGGCATTCACAGGAACCTGAATGGAGTTGGAGACCATTATTCTAAGTGAAGTAACTCAGGAATGGAAAACCAAATGTTGTATGTTCTCACTTATAATTGGGAGCCAAGCTATGAGGAAACAAAGGCATAAGAATGATACAATGGACTCGGGGGACTCAAGGGGAAAGGTAGGAAAAGGGTGAGGGATAAAAGATTACACACTGGGTGCAGTATGCACTGCTTGGGTGATGGTGGCACCAAAATCTCAGAAATCACCGCTATAGAACTTATCCATGTAACCAAAAACCACCTGTTTCCCCAAAACTATTGAAATTAAAAAAAAAAAGCATGGAAGCTGAAATATCTAACATTTTGTGACACCATGGTTTGTGAATTTTAGGGGATGGTTCAATAGAAGATATAGACAAAAATGGAAATTTAATTAGAGAGCTGAAGAAAAAAATATGAGTTGCAAGTAAAGTAAGAATGTCTCATTAGGAGAGAGAAAATATTTGGTCATTTTGATGAGGACTTAATTACATAGAGGCTGTTAAAGAGGGTGATAGCTGCAAGTTTGTGGCAGTGGGCTATGGTGATTCACTGTTAGTTAAGACTATAGGGGGAATAAACTGTTTAAATATGCCATGACTTTTTCCACAGGTAATGAAGGCAAATTATAATGCTGCATAAAAGAAGCAAACAGCATAATTTAAAAGTAATAGGAAAATAATATCAAGGTAGGTCACAAAATGAATATGACTGCATCTTTGAAGTAACAGCCATACATATGGGCACTGAAATGAGAGACTAGGAGCAAGTTTATGTGAGAAGAACACACTTTTCCTACTGTGCAATTTTGCCAGATATTGGCTCTAATAATGTCGAAACTAATGATACACAATATGACCCTAAAATCCTACTTAAATGAGTAATGCTTTCTTCCAAATCATGTAGCTAGCAATTTTCTCAAAATAGAAAACAACTCATTTTTGAAAAATATAAGAAATTAACTTAGGGATAATTTAAATTCAATGAGGAAAAATAAAAATTCGATAATGGAGAAAATACTGTTCTAATTTTGATAGGAGGAAATATGTTTCTTTTTTTTCCCCAAGGAAGTTCCTCAGATAAATGTTTAAATGTGTTAAATTTTTCCTCCAGATACCTTCTTTTTCAATCCCTTATCTGCTTGATAATTTTTAGTTTTTCTTCTTCCCACTTGAGTGGTTTCACTTTTGCCTCATCTTTCTTAGCTCACTCTTTGGAAAATGTCTACTGTTATTTACAGTACATCCTGAAATTAAGTTAATTATTTCAGTAATATTTACTCTTTTGTCCTCAAAACTAATTTTTAAAAGAAGTATGTGGCCTTCACTCCTCATATTTTAAGTCTTAGGCAAAAGGAGGCTTGGGTATGCAATGGTGACAAGAAATTCCAAAGTCTCAGAGGCTTGAAAGAACCAAGTTTATTTCTTGCTCACACTGCCGGTTGGTTCATTATGGGTTGACAGGGTATCTGCCTATTGTAATGAGAGTTGCAGGCTGACAGAAGCTCCATCTCAACCCATGCTTCCATAATAATGACAGGGAAAAGAAAATATACAGTGCATTCTGTGTTCTTTTATGCGATGGTTAGTCAGGTGGGACCATGAGAGAAGATGCCGGATAGGCTGAGGAGAACAAAGTTTATTATACTCGCAGGTCCTAGCAACAGGAGGCATGGCATACCACCTAGGGCCACATGTGAAAATACCAGGGTCAGTCTGGAGGCAGAAGGGATAGGCATGAGGGGAAGGAACAGGACACAGTCTTTATTGTAGTTTTAGAGGGAACAGCAAGGCAAGACAGGGTAAACAGCTTAGGATTGGCTAATTAAAAAAATTCCATTGAGCTCTAAGCTATAAGAATGGTCCCTAGTTGCCTGGAACCTAGCCCTGGGATGGTTAAGGTAGAGGAATATTGCCCCTTGAGGTGTATGGAACAGATAAGGGAGGTATGCATCTGGACTGGTTAGGTTGCATGTTGAAGGCATGCTCCCAGAGCAGCCCCTTGCTATCTCTAAGGATCGACTAGCCCTGGGAGGAGCAGACTTTCCAGCCAGAAAGGCTTTTAAGATGTCAAAACCTAATATACAGAAAATAAAAATATAAACAATACACAAGGAAATACACACTGGCTTTAAAAATTTCTGCTTGGAAGAGACCCACATTATTCTTCTTACTTTTTAATGGCCCAAGCAAGTCACAAGGCCATGCACGAGTTCAAGTGGACAGAAGGATACCTTCCCCATGCATGTGGATATTGATGAACAACGAGTTTATCATAGAGGGGAAGTTGTATTTGTTCCAAGTGTTTTCACCTAACCTCTTGCTGTTTCTCCAGTGCAAGATTACCTGTTGCTTCTTAGACTGATCCCTTGAGCACAGACACAATGGATGCCATTTTACCCAGCATGGCCTTAAGAATTTATGAGGCCCATTACTTCTCTAAGAACTTGGAATAGTGAGACTTTTTTTTTCTTGTGGGGCTTCAATGGTCAATAGGAAGTTATTTGAATACTAGGCAGGATCTGTCCCTACGTTCATTTCTGACTTTATTTGAGTACTCCTTTTTGTTTTTATTTAGTCTAGCTGAAGTTTTGTTCATCTTGTCAATCTTTACAAAGAACAGGTTTTGATGCCATTAATGCTCTCTTTTGTTTTTTGTTCTCTATTTCATGTATCTCCATTTTAATCTTTATTGTTTCCTTCCTTTTACTAGCCAAGTAAAATAAACTTCTAATTATTGTTGTATTCATTTTTCTTTTAGATTTTGTAGAGAACAAAAAGAGGAGTTACATAACAAAAATGCAATATTAGTGGCTTTAATGTTTATCTATGTATTTACCTTTACCTAAGTTTTTTATTTATTCATATGGCTTCAAATTACTGTCTAAAATTTCTTTAATTTCAGCCAGAAGGACCCCTTTTATCATTACTCAAAGGGAAAGTCTACTATCAACGAACTCAATTAAGGTTTATTTGGGAATGTCTTTCTTTTTCATTTTTGAATGATAGTTTTACTGAATATGAATATAAAATTTGTGATTGATAGGTTTTTTTTTTTTTCCAGTTTCAACACCTTCAACATTTTATCCTAATGCCTCTGGCCTCCGTGGTTTCCAAAGAGAAACCAGATGTTAATCTAATCAAGGATCCCTTGCATGAGATGAATTGCTTCCCTCTTGCAGTTTCCAGGATTCTCTTTGTCTTTCAACAGCTATAATGTGTTTCAGTGTGGACCACTTAGAGTTTATTCTGCTTGGAATTCATTCAGCTTCTTGAATATGTAGTTTTTTTTTTCTTTTATTATTATTACCTTTTATTACATTTGGAAAGTTTTTATTTATTATTTTCAGATATTTATTCTCTCCTTTTTTGTCCCTACTCTTTTTCTTCCAAGACTCCCATTATATGTATGTTAGATATGCAATGGTAACAAGAAATTCTATACAATTGTTGATGTCCTAAAGCTTTCTTTGACTCTGTTCAATTTTTTTTCTTTTTGTCTCCCTGCTCCTCAGACTGAATAATTTCAATTGACATGTTATCAAGTTCACTGGTTGTTTCTTTTGCCTACTTAAATCTGCTATTAGAATGTTCTCAGCTTTCCATTTCAGTTTATAGTACTTTTTAGCTTCAAATTTTCTGTAAGTTTTTTGTTAATGCTTTTAAAAAAATTTGAAGTTCTTTTTTCTTATACCATTCTCTTGGTGTTTAATTTTTTTATTCCTGGTTTCATTTAACTCTTGGAACATGTTTCAAACAAAAGTTTTGAAGTTTTTTTCTAGTAATTCCTACATCTGTGTTTCCTTAGGAACTGTTTCTGTTAATTTCTCCTGTAAATGGGCCATACTTCCTTATTTCTTTGATACCCTCTATTTTTTACTAAAAACTAGATGTTTTCTTTTTATAGTGTGGTAACTCTGGATATCAAATACTTACCCCTTCTTGGAGTTTGTTCTTGTTGCCTGCTGTGTGCTGTAGCTATTCATTTATTGACTTGTCTAAACTATTTTTGTAAAATATGTATTTGCATGTGTGGTCTCTGAAGTCTCTGTTTCCTTAGCTTATGTTTGGCTTGTGTTTTGAAGGACTTTTCCTTGAATGCAAGGAAAAAAAAATTAGGAAAGGAAGCAGTGAAGAAAAGAAGAAAAATAGAAAGAGTAAAATGAGAAAAATACTTAATTTTTGATATTGGTTTTCTGTTGGGGCACCTTTTTAATACTTAACCAGGCTGTTTATAACTCTGCCTTAGCCTTCACTTGCTGATGGTGCTGAGTCTAGAGATCAGCCAGAGGTGAAAACTTAGGGTATTTTTAGGAATTTTCTGAGCATGCCTCCTGCTCTGGTCATGCATGGGGCTTTCTAAATTCCCCAGCATACATGGGTATTATTGAACCCTAATTTCTCAAACCCCAGGTTTTCCTATAAGCCTTTCAGCAATCTGTTTTTTGCCTCAACTGTAATATTTGGCCCCAGGTGGTAACTGGCTGTTTGTTTGCCTTACAATGTCTTTAAGAAATTTCTTTTGCTTTTTCTACCAGAATGAGTTCAAGTTAGGTGGAACTGAGTTGACTGCCTTGTTTCAGTCCTTCTGGTAGTTTCTCATAGCATCTAGACAGGTAAAAACAGAGAACAACATTTATTTGAAAATAAGGTCTGCTTGGCTTCCTCCATAACTAGAGACCACACAGAGGAACATATGTTATCATTTCCACGACCGATGGTGAGGCAGAGTGGTTGATGGGGTTAAGAACATATTAAAATATCAAAAGGCTTTAGTTTTAAACTTCATTTATTTATGTTAAAAGTTGTACTCTGTAAACATTTGACTATGTTCCAGAGTACTTATGAAGGTGATGCTGACAGATTTTGATTTATATTTTGATATTTCTGTGGAGGGCGACACTTAGAGCTATCTAGCCCTCCATTATTCCTGATGTCTTACCCTACATATGCCTTTATAAATGAGCATAAGACCTGCTAGGTTTGTAAACCAATAATTGTAACTTTTTAAATGCATTCTATGTAGTGGATGTATATCATATTATATAGTAGTTTAACTATTTAGAATCAATAAGATATGAGATGAAGACACCCCACCATCAACAAGCAAACAAACAAAACCCATCAAAATTGTGCAAATATGTAAAATCTCATCTCCCAGGGCTTTGCAGAGGACTTGTCAGCTCTTTTCTAGTTTTCCTCCAAATGCAGATCAGAAACAAAAAATTAAAAGGTTAAGAACTGGAAGCTTTCAGAAGTAGAAAAAATCTGCACTAATGGAAGAAGTATATAGATAAGTTAAAAGCAGACACGGACTCAAAATACAGGAATTTGTTCAATTTTGTATTTTAATTTTTGTGGGTACAGTGTAGGTATATAGACTCACATCAGGTTAAATGGGGTATCCATTGCCTCAAACATTTATCCTTTGTGTTATAAAAAATCCAATTATACTCTTTTAGTTCTTTTAATATGTACAATTAAATTATTTTTGACTACAGTTGCCCTGCTGACCTAGAAAATACTAGGTCTTACTCATTCTTTCTATTTTTTTTTCTGTAACCGTTAACCACCCCACTCTCTCCCCACCCTCTACTATCCTTCTCAGCCTCTAGTAACCATCATTCTACTATCTATCTTGATGAGTTCAGTTATTTTAATTTTTGCTTCCCACAAATAAATGAGAACATGCTAAGTTTGTCTTCTGTGCCTGGCTTATTTCGTTTAACATTATGGCCTCCAGTTTCATCCATGTTGTTGCAAATGACAGGATCTCATTCTTTTTTATGGCTGAATAGTACTCCATTGCATACGGAGTACCATATTTTCTTTATCAATTCATGTGTTTATGGAAACTTAGGTTGCATCCAAATCTTGGCTATTGTAAATAGTGCTGCAATAAACATGAGAGTGCAAATATCTTTTTTACATACTGATTTCCATTCTTTTGGTTATATATCTAGGAGTGGGACTGCTGAATCATATGGAAGCTCTATTTTTAATTTTTGGAAGCTCCAAGCTGTAGTGGTTGTAATAATTTACATTCCCACCAAAAGTGAATGAGGATTCCCTTTTCTTTACATCTTCACCAGCATTTGTTATTGCCTGACTTTTGGATAAAAGCCATTCTAATTGGGGTGAGATGATATTTCACTGTAGTTTTGATTTACATTTCTCTGATGATCAGTGATGTACAGCACCTTTTTATATACCTATTTTCCATTTGTATGTCTTCTTTTAAGAAATGCTCTATTCAGATATTCTGCCCATTTTTAATTGGATTATTAGATTTCTTCCTATAGAGTTGAGTTCCTTATATATTCTGGTTATTAAACTATTGTCAGATGGGTAGTTTGCAGATTTTTTTTCCTATTTTGTGGGTTGTGTCTTTATATTGTTAATTGTTTCCTTTGCTGTGCAGAAGACTTTTAACTTGATATGATCCCATTTGTCCATTTTTTCTTGGGTTGCCTATGCTTGTAGGGTATTAGTCAAGAAATCTTTGCCCAGTCCAATATCCTGGAGAGTTTCTCTAATATTTTATTGAAGTAGTTTCATAGTTTGAGATCTTAGATGTAAGTCTTTAATCCATCTTGACTTGATTTTTGTATATGGTAAGGGATAGGGGTCTAATTTTATTCTTTGGCATATAGATATCCAGTTTTCCCAGCATCATTTATTGAAGAGACTGTCCATTCCCTAGTGTATATTCTTTGCACCTTTGTCAAAAACAAAATCACTGTAGATGTGTAGGTTTATCTTTGGGTTCTTTATTCTGTTACACTGATCCGTGTTTCTGTTTTTATGCCAGTTCCAAGTTGTCTCGGTTACTATAACTCTGTACTATATCTTAAAGTCAGGTAATGTGATTCTTTCAGTTTTGTTCTTTTTGCTTAAGCTAGCTTTGACTATTCTGCATCTTTTGTGGTTTCACATAAATTTTAGGGTTGTGTTTTCTATTTCTGTGAAGATTGTCATTGGTACATTGATAAAGATTGCATTAAATCTGTAGACTGTTTTGGGGAGTATGAACATTTTAATAATTTTATTTCTTTCAATCCATAAATATGGAATATCTTTTGGTGTGTCTTCTTCAAGGTCTTGCTTCAGTGTTTTATAGTTTTCATTGTAGAGGTCTTTCAATTATTTGGTTAATTTCTAACATGTTTTTCTTCATTTGTTGCTATTGTGAATATGATTACTTTCTTAATATTTTTCTTAAGATGGTTGGCTGTTGGCATATAGAAATGCTCCTGATTTTTGTATGCTGATTTTGTATTCTGCAGCTTCACTGAATTTGTTTATTAGTTCTAATAGCTTTTTGGTGGAGTCTCTAGGTTTTTCCAAATATAAGATTATATAATCTATAAGCAAGAATAATTTGACTTCTACTTTCCAATTTGGATGCCCTTTTTTTTCTCTTGTCTGATTGCTCTAGCTAGAAATTCCAGTCCTATTTTGAATAACTGTGGTGAAAGTGGGCATTCTTTCTTTGTCCCTGATCTTAGAGGAAAGGCTTTTATTTTTTCATTATTCAGTATGATACTAGCTGTGCTTCTGTCATATATGGCTTTTATTATGTTGAGGTATGTTCCTTCTATCCCATTTTTGAGGGTTTTTATGATGAAGGGATGTTCAATTTTATCAGATTTTTTTCAGCATCAATTAAAATGATCATACAGTTTTTATCCTTAATTCTGTTGTTACAATGTATGACATTAATTGATTTACATATGTTGAGCCATCCTTGCATCACCCACTTGGTCATGATGAATGTTTTTAATATGTTTTTAAATTTGGTTTGCTAGCATTTTGTTGAGAATTTGTGCATC
The DNA here is from genome assembly GCF_028885655.2 of Pongo abelii. NCBI lineage: Eukaryota > Metazoa > Chordata > Mammalia > Primates > Hominidae > Pongo > Pongo abelii. Next base: position 28,882,084 of record NC_072000.2, read on the forward strand.
AGTATTTATCAGAGATATTGGCCTATTGTTTAATTTTTATATGTATTTTTGTCTGGTTTAACTATCAGGGTAATGCTGGCCTTGTATAATGAGTTTGAAATTATTCCCTCTACTCTATTTCTCAGAATAGTTTGAGTAGGATTGGTATTAGTTCTTCTTTAAATGTTTGGTGTCATCCATCAGCGAAGTGAGCAGGTCTGGGCTTTATTTTATTTTATTTTTTTGCTGGGAGACTTTTTATTACAGCATCGACCTCATTTTTATTTATCTGTTTAGGTTTTGAATTTCTTTGTGAGTTCAGTATTGGTAACTTGTGAGTGTCTAGAAATTTATTCATTTCTTCTGAATTTTCCAATTTACTGGCATATAGTTGTTCATAGTAGCCACTAAAGATTCTCTGAATTTCTGAGGTATCAGTCATAATGTCTTCTTTTTCATCTCTGATCTTGTTTATTTAGGACTTCTCTCTTTTTTCTTAGTCTGGCTACAGGTCAATTTTATTTATCTTTTCAAAACACCAGCTTTTTGTTTGTTGATCTTCTGCTTTTTTCCTCATTTCAAATTTATGTCTTCTCTTACCTTTATAATTTCTTTTATTCTACTAATTTTGGGTTTGCTTTGCTTTTGCTTTTCTAGTTCATTAAGAGGCATTCTTAGGTTGTTTATTTGACATTTTTCTCCTTCTTTGATATAGGCATTAATGGCTATAAACTTCCCTCTTAGTACTACTTGTATTATATCCCATAGATTTTGGGATTTTGTGTTTTTATTATCATTTGTTTCAAGAAATTTTTCAATTTCATTCTTAATTTCTTTATTGAACCACTGATTATTCAGGAGCACATTGTGTGATTTCCATGTGTTTGTATAATTTTTGAAATTCTTTTTGTATTGATTTCTAGTATTATTCCATTGTGGTCAGAGAAGATATTTGATATTTCAATATTTTGAATGTTTTTAGACTTGTTTTTTGATCTAGGATATGATCTATCCTTGAGAATGATCCATGTGCTAATGAAAATAATGAGTATTCTGCAGCTGTTGGATGAAATGTTCTGTAAATATCTATTAAGTCCATTTGGTCTATAGTACAGATTAATTGTGATATTTCTTTTTTTTTATTTTCTGTCTAGATGATCTGTTCAATGCTGAGAGTGGGGTGCTGAAGCCTCCAGATATTATTTTATTGGGATAAATCTCTCTCTTTTGCTCTAATACTGTTTGCTTTAATATATCTGTGTGTTCCAGTGTTGGGCACATATATATTTACAATTGTTATACTCTCTCTTGCTGAATTGACCCCTTTATCATTGTATGATTGCCTTCTTTGACTCTTTTTATATTTTTTGTTTTAAAATCTATTTTTTTCTGATGTAAGTATAGCTACTCCTACTCTTTTTTGTTGTTTGTTTCAATTGACATGGAATATCTTTTTTTTCGGTCTATGTGTGTCTTTATAAGTGAAGTATGTTTCTTGTGGGCAATAGATCATTGGGTCTTTTTAAAAATATGTATTCAGCCACTTTAGTTTATTTACATTCAATGTTATTATTGATATGTAAGGATTTACTCCTGCCATTTTGTTATTCAGTTTTTTTTTTTTTTTTAGTGGTCTTCTCTTTTCTTTTTCTCTTTAATTTCTTCCTGTCTTCCTTTTAGTGAAAGTGATTTTCTCTGGTGGTATGATTTAATTTCTTGCTTTTTATTTTTTCTGTATGCATTGCATGAATTTTAATTTGAGATTATCGTGAGACTTGCAAATAATACCTTATAATTCATTATTTTAAGCTGATAACACAGTTTGCATAAACAAGCAAGCAAAAAGAAAACTAATAAAAATCCTACACCTTAACTTTGTCCCCTTATGACTTTTTAACTTTTTGTTGTTGTTATTTATATCTATTGTACTATGTCATGAAAAATTGTTGTTATTATTTTTGATTGGTTCATCATTTAGTTTTTCTTAAGATAAAAGTAGTTTACACACCATAGTTACAGTGTTATAATATTCTGTAGTTTTCTGTGTACTTGCTATTGCCAGGGAGTTTTGTATCTTCCCATGATTTCTCCTTCCTTATTTTTATCCTTTTCTTTCTGATTGAAGAACTCTAGCATTTTTTTTAGGACAGGTCCTGTGTTGATAAATCATTCAGTTTTGTTTGTCTGGGAAAGTCTTTATTTCTCCTTCATGTTTGAAGAATATATTTTGCCAGATATACTATGCTAGGGTATAAGTTTTTTTTTTCTTCAGCACTTTAAGTATGTCATGGCACTCTCTCCTGGCCTCTACAGTTTCCACTGAAAAGTCTGCTGCTAGGTGTACTGGAGTTCTATCATATGTTGTTTCTTTTCTCTTGATGCTTTTAGAATCCTTTCTTTATCCTTGATCCTTAGGAGTTTGATTATTAAATGCCTGAAGCCAGTCATCTTTGGGTTAAATCTGCTTGATGTCCTATAACCTTCTTGTATTCAAATATTGATCTCTTTTTCTAGGTTTGGGACGTTTTCTGATATTATCTGTTTGAATAAACTTTCCATCCCTATCTTCTTCTCTACTTCCTTTATAAGGCCTATGAGTCTTAGATTTGCCCTTCTGAGGTTATTTTCTAGATCCTGAAGGCATGCTTCAGTTTATTTTCATTTTTCTCTTCTCCTACTGTATATTTTCAAATAGCCTGCCTTCAAGCTCACCGATTTTTTCTGCTTGATTAATTCTGCCATTAAAAGACTCTGATGCATTCCTTCTTATGCCAATTATATTTTTCAACTCCAGAATTTCTGCTTTATTATTTTAAATTATTTCAATTTCTTTGTTAAATTTATGTGATAGAATTCTGAATTCCTTCTTTGTGTTATCTTGAATTTCTTTGAGTTTCCTCAAAAGAGCTATTTTTAATTATTTCTCTGAAAGATATCTGTTTCTTCAGGATTAGTCCCTGGTGCATTAGTTAGTTCATTTAATGAGGTGGTATTTTTCTGGTTGTTCATGATGCAAGTGGGTGTTTACTTGTGTCTGGGCATTGAAGAGTTAGATACTTATTGCAGTCGTCACAGTCTGGGCTCCTTTCTACCCATCTTTTTGGGAAAGGCTTTTCAGGTATTCAAAATGACTTGGCTGTTTTAATCTAAGCCATATCTCTATTAGGGTGCACCAAAACTTAGTAATGCTGTGGTTCTTGCAGACTCATAGAGGTACTACTTTGGTCATCTTGGATAATATCTGGAAGAAATATCTGCATTACCAGGAAAAGACTCTAGTTCTCTTTCCTTACTTTGTCCCAAACAAGCATAGCCTCTTTCCGTGTTCTGAGCTGCCTGGAGCTGGGGGTATGGTGTTACAAGTTCCCCTGTGGCCACCACCACTAAGACTGTGATGAATCAGACCTGAAGCCCACTACCTGTCCTTTGCCTATGTTTGTTAAGGCACTGGAGCTCTACTCTCACCAAGTGGTGAAGCTAGCCAGGCTTATGTCCTTTGTTTCAGGGCAATGAGCTCTGTCAGGCCCTGGGTGGGTGTAGAAGTGCCATCCAGGAGCCAGGGACTGGACTAAAAAACCTGGTGTTCTACTGTACTGCAACTGAGCTGACACTCAAACCATGAGATGCAGTCCTTCCCACTCTTCCTCCCCTTTCCACAGGCAGAGGAGCTTCACTCCATGGCCACCAGTGTCACAGGCCTGTGGGGAGTACTGCCAGACTACCAGTGATGTTCCCTTCAGGCCCAAGGGCTCTTCAGTCAACTTTCAGTGAATGCTGCCTGGTCTGGGACTCACTCTTCAGGGAAGTGGGCTTCCCTGTGGTGCAGAGAAGGTCTAGAAATGCCATCCAAGTGTCAAGGTCTGGAGTCAGGGACCCCAATAGCCTTCTTGGTCTTCACACCCCTGTGACTGAGCTAGTACCTAAGGTGCAAGACAAAGTCCCTTTTCTTTTTCCTCCTCTTTTCTCAAGCAGAAGGAGTCTCTCCCATAGCTACCATACCTTGGAATGTGCTGAGTCTCAGTTGAAGCCAGCAAGTCTCAGAATCTCACCCAAGTCCCATGGTGTACTACCTAGGTATTGCTGCTAGTTATTCAGGGTTCAAGGGGTCTTTAGTCAGAAGGTGATGGCTCGTCCCAGGGCTGGGTGATTCCCTTCAAGGCAGTGGGTTTCCTTTTGGCCTAGGATGTGTCTAGAAATGTTATCTGGGAGTCAGGGCCTGGAATGGGGGACTCATGACTCTGGTTGTTGCCTTATCCTGCTGTTGCTGAGCTGGTATCCAAGACGCAAGACAAATATCCTCATCATTCTTCTCTCTCCTCTCCTCAAGTGAAAGAAAGGGGTTTCTTTTGGAGTCATGAGCTGTGCAGCCTGAGGTTGGGGGGTGGGTGGAACTCTGGCAGGTGTCTGAGTAGGTCTCATGCCCCTAAAGTCCACTAGTTCTGAGCCCAGTTCAGCACTAGAACTCACCTAGAAGTTGCAGTCCTTGTGGCCTAGGGTACCTTTCAAATTTATTTATAGGCCCTGAGCAATTTAGCCCACAGTGGCAAGGCTTGGTGGGACTCAAGTTCTGACCACTGGGATGTGCAATTTCCCTCTTGATAGAGCTGGTTTAAATAATCCTTCTGTGGACAGGCATCAGCTGAGTTCATCCAGGTTTTGCTTTCTGCTGTGACAAGGCAGCACTGAGTTTAATGTAATGTCTCACAGTTGCTGCACTTTTCCTCTCCCAAGAGCACAAATTCTCTGTGCTGTGTGGCTGTTGCCAGGAGATGGGGGAAGGGTGGCATTGGTGATATGAGGCTCTTTCCTACAAGCTTCAATGCCTCTTTCATCGATGTGAAGTGAAAACCAGGTACTGTGAGTGCTTACCTGATTTTTTGGTTCTTATAAAGGTGCTTTTGTGTGTGTGTGTAGGTAGTTGCTAAATTGGTGTTTTTGCAGGGGGAATAATTGGTGTAGCCTTCTATTCAGGCATCTTGCTGTGTCCTCCTTTTCAAGATACAGATATTTGGGTGGTACATGTAATATATGAGTGAAAAATCAGTAGCCATCAAGGATATTATTATACAGTAGGGCTCAACTAAAAATTAAACAACTGATATCTTTTTCAATGTGAGATCTTGCAGTCATAAGTATAGACTAATGATGATAACAATAATGATAGCTAATGGTTTGATGTTCACTTTATTCCAGACTGTAATCTAAGAGTTCTGTACCTATAAACCTATTTAATCATCATCAGGTGTACTGTTAGTAGCCCCTGTTTACAGTGAATGCACAGACATGTCACAAGGTCACATAGCAATGTCAGAGAATGGCCAAGAAGGGATCCAGACCCAGGCTTTAGAGCCCATGCTTCCAAACATTTCAGTGTGTCAATAAACATGGAATTTGAAATCTGTGATTATTATACCAATGACTGCCAAGACCAAAGTATATCCAATTCTCAAATGAATTATACATCCATTTATCTCTTGGTCCCTTTCCCTTTTCTCACTGCCACAGAAAAATTATAATTTTTAATGGTTATTGATAATCAAATTTTATCCTTAGTATTATGCTTAGATAGACCTCCTGAAACCTCATCTCCACTCCAACACAAGGTTTGAACTAGACCCTTTTATGCAGAGTGAGGTTACCAATAGACTTGGAAGATTAGCTCTGAATACAAAAAAGAGGTGAAGGGTGGCTTCTGGGTCAATTGCATGGAGTATTCCAGAAAGTTAGAAACAAATCATAGTAGGTTATTCAAAGTCCTAAGTTATAATCTTACACTATTTAATCAAGCTGTTCATTTGTGCAGGTTACTAAACCTCTTCTCTGATATTTCCTAGACAATAAAATGGGGATACTAATTCTTAACTAGTGGCTTAATTATTCATTTTATAAACGTATTTTGAGCATCTATTATGTCCAGGAGCACATCAAGCCAATCATATTTGGGCCCTCACTCAACTTACAGTCCAGTTGAGAAGACAGAAAAAGTGTAAGCAAATCAATAATTTCAAAGAATGGTAAGTACTCTGAAAGAAATTCAAGAACAATGGGATGAAGTGAATAGTGGGGGAGGTCAGGGATAACTTATTAGTTAAATGAAATTTGGACTGACAAATAAATGATGTGATGGAACTGATACAATAATGATGAGAGAGAAGACAGCAGAAATAGATGGAATAGCCTGCGGAAAAGCATCAAGGTGGGGATGCACTTTACACACAGAAAATACAAAAATAGGCCAGATAACATGACCCAGAGGGAGTAGCAAGGGAGGTGAGGTTGAAGAGAAAGCCCAGAGCCTACCATATTAGTTGGAACTTAGGGTAACATTTGCTGTGAAATCATGGTATGCATCATTATGTTTCCAGAACATGGTAAATTTATCAACAATTTTATATAAAATTTATCTTGGAGAGAATGGGTTAAAGGTGGGTTCCACTAGCCTTCCTTATATGTGGTTATCCTCTGTGTAGCATCAGAGGTTATTTTCTTGGCAGTCCCCATGTCTCCGCACATTGACTGTTGTTGCTGCTACCTATACTATCATGCTTATTTTGTGTATTCCAATTTTAGCACTTCACAGAAATCGTATAATCTTAATGCTGGAAGGCCTCTAGGGATCAGGTAGGCCAATGTCTTAATTTTACAGATGTGGAGACAGAGACCCAAAAGATGAAAAGTTTTCAGTGCTTTTTGCAGAGCCTCTGCAGTCTCTGTGAGAGATTTTTTCTTATGTTTATGAACTTTTAAATCCTTCAGTACTTCTGTGCCTTTAATGGTTCTGGTTATTTCCACATCCCCAGGGCAAGCATCCTGAATGAATACTGATTCTTTCAGATATTTTGCAATCTCACTTCCCATTTTAAGATGGGACAAGAGCAGTTTCTCCCTAACAACTTGTTATTGTACCTGCTTCTGTTCAAATTTAGTTAATTTTCTCGTGAATAGTAAAATTTCCAGCACCATAAGCCAGCTCCTTTTTTCCTGCTCTCCTTCAGGTTATGGCTGCTTAGTGAAGCAGAACCCATTTTTTTTTGTAGAGACCTGTGGATTTATCAACTGTCTGCAGGAAAAGTTCTTATTCACATTGCTCTTTTTGCCTGAGCTATAAGTTGTAAATGTCTAAAGTCTCTTGCCTGGGTGGGAAAATAAAGTGATCTTTTCTCACTTGCTTAATCTGACTCCAGCAGTTTGCAGATTTGAAGTGAAACATTGCTTAACTTGTTCCCGGTTTTCTTTGACATTTCCTGAAAGGCAGAGTTTAGGCAGGCTTTTTCCATTATCATTCTTTCTTTGCTTGCACCGTTTCTGATTGTGTTGAAAGAGATTGATAGACACCAGCATAATATCTCACAAATGGAACTGTTGTTGAGAGACTGTTTCTATGTGTGGCGCTGGGCTCACTCTACCTGAGTAAACATTTCTAAACCTTTTGCTTCAGGCTTGATTCTCATGTTTGTCAAGTAGAAAGTATTGTTCTACTAACTCTGGATCTGAACTCAACTTTTATGAACTTCTTGAAAAAAGGAAATAAAGACTTTAGACATGACATGGTATCTAGTTCACTTATTTATTAAAAATAAAACTTTATAGAAAATTTGCAAAAAAGTAAATGATATAGAATAGGGAACACATGATGGACCTATGTAGAAAACAAATTGACTTGGGTACAGCTTCCCAAATAATACGCAATGTCCCTTTGTATCTTTTCTTTATTGTTATTATTATTGTTTAAGTTCTGGGGTACGTGTGCAGAATGTGCAGATTTGTTAAATAGGTATACACGTGCCATGGTGGTTTGCTGCACCTATCCACCCATCATCTACATTAGTTATTTCTTCTAATGCTATCCTTTCCCTAGCCCCCCACACCCCAACAGGCCCCAGTATGTGATATTCCCCTCCCTGTGTCCATGTGTTCCTATTGTTTGAGTACCACTTATGAGTGAGAACATGTGGTGTTTGGTTTTCTGTTCTTGGGTTAATTTGCTGAGAATGATGGTTTTCAGCTTCATCCATGTCCCTGAAAAGGACATGAACTCATCCTTTTGTATGACTGCACAGTATTCCATGGTGTATATGTGCCACATTTTCTTCACCCATTCTGTCATTGATGGTCATTTGGGTTGGTTCCAACTGTTTGCTATTGTGAACAGTGCCGCAATAAACATATGTGGCTTTATAGTAGAATGACTTACAATCCTTTGGCTATATACACAGTAATGGGATTGCTGGGTCAAATGGTATTTTTGCTTCTAGATCCTTGAGGAATCGCCACACTGTTTTCCACAATGGTTGAACTAATTTACACTTCCATCAACAGCGTAAAAGTGTTCCTATTTCTCCACATCCTCTCTAGCATCTGTTGTTTCCTGACTTTTTAATGATTGCCATTCTAATTGGCATGCGATGGTATCTCATTACGGTTTTGATTTGCATTTCTCTAATGATCAGTGATGATGAACTCTTTTTCATATGTTTGTTGGCTGCATAAATGTCTTTTTTGAGAAGTGCCTCTTCATATCCTTCACCCACTTTTTGATGGGATTGTTTTTTTCTTGTAAATTTGGTTAAGTTCTTTGTAGATTCTGGATATTAGCCCTTTGTCAGATGGATAGATTGCAAAAATTTTCTCCCATTCTGTAGGTTGCCTGTTCACTCTGATGATAGTTTCCTTTTCTGTGCAGAAGCTCTTTAGTTTAATTAGTTTAATTTAGTTTAATTAAGTCCTATTTGCCAATTTTGGCTTTTGTTGCCATTGCTTTTGGTGTTTTAGTCATGAAGTCTTTGCCCATGCCTATGTCCTGAATGGTATTGCCTAGGTTTTCTTCTAGGGTTTTTATGGTTTTAGATCTTACATTTAAGTCTTTAATGCATATTGAGTTAATTTTTGTATAAGGTGTAAGGAAGGGGTCCAGTTTCAGTTTTCTGCATATGGCTAGCCAGTTTTTCCAACGCCACTTATTAAATAGGGAATCCTTTTCCCATTGCTTGTTTTTGTCAAGTTTGTCAAAGATCGGATGGTTGTAGATGTGTGGCATTGTTTGTGAGACCTCTGTTTTGTTCCATTGGTCTATATATCTGTTTTGGTACTAGTACCATGATATTTTGGTTACTGTAGCTTTGTAGAACTATTTGAAGTCAGGTAGCATGATGCTTCCAGCTTTGTCCTTTTTGCTTAGAACTGTCTTGGCTATGCGGGCTCTTTTTTGCTTCCATATGAAATTTAAAGTAGTTTTTTTCAATTCTGTGAAGAAAGTCAGTGGTAGCTTGATGGGGATAGCATTGAATCTATAAATTACTTTGGGCAGTATGGTCATTTTCTTGATGTTGATTCTTCCAATCCATGAGCATGGAATGTTGTTTCATTTGTAGTTCTCCTTGAAGAGGTCCTAAACAGCCCTTGTACAAACTACCATCAGAGAATACTATAAACACCTCTATGTGAATAAACTAGAAAATCTAGAAGAAATGGATAAGTTCCTGGACACATATACCCTCCCAAGTCTAAACCAGGAAGAAGTCGAATCCCTGAATAGACCATAACAAGTTCTGAAATTGAGGTAGTAATTAATAGCCTACCCACCAAAAAAAGTCCGGGACCAGATGGATTTATGGCTGAATTCTACCAGAGGTACAAAGAGGTACAAAGAGCTGGTAGCATTCCTTCTGAAACGATTCCAAACAATAGAAAAAGAGGGAATCCTCCCTAACTCATTTTATGAGGTCAGCATTACCCTGATACCAAAACCTCACAGAAACACAACAAGAAAAGAAAATTTCAGGCCAATATCCCTGATGAACATCGATGCGAAAATCCTCAACAAAATACTGGCAAACTGAAACCAGCAGCACTTCAAAAAGCTTATTCACCACAATCAAGTCAGTATCACCCCTGGGATGCAAGGCTGGTTCAACATATGCAAATAAATAAACATAACTCGTCACATAAACAGAATCAATAATAAAAACCACATGATTATCTCAATAGATGCAGAAAAGGCCTTCAACAAAATTCAACAGAGCTTCATGCTAAAAACTCTCAATAAACTCGGTATTGATGGAAGGTATCTCAAAATAATTAGAGCTATTTATGACAAACCCACAGCCAATATCATACTGAATGGGCAAAAACTGGAAGCATTCCCTTTGAAAACCAGAACAAGACAAGGATGCCTTCTCTCACCACTCCTATTCAACATAGTATTGGAAGTTCTGGCCAGGGCAATCAGGCAAGAGAAAGAAAAGAAAGCGTATTCAAATAGCAAAAGAGGAAGTCAAATTGTCCCTGTTTGCAGATGACATGATTGTACATTTAGAAAACTCCATCGTCTCAGTCCAAAATCTCCTTAAGCTGATAAGCAATTTCAGCAATGTCTCAGGATACAAAATCAATGTGCAAAAATCACAAGCATTCCTATACACCAATGACAAACAGAGAGCCAAATTATGAGTGAACTCCCGTTCACAATTGCTAAAAAGAGAATAAAATACCTAGGTATACAACCTTTGTATCTTTTCTCTGCATCTTTTGTTTCAGTATCTGTAGGACTTGGAATAAGAAATGTTTATTTAGGAGGGGCTTCAAGATGGCTGACTAGATGTATCTGGTACTCACCTCTTGTATAGAGGGGACCAAAATACCAAGTAGATTGTCACATTTCATATAGATCATCTAAGAGAGAACATTGGAAATCAACAAAGTGAAGGGAAGTCCTAACAGCAAGAAAGGAGATGGAAACAAAGCAGCCTGTTTGACCAGGATCTGCTGGGCATCTGAAGTGGCTCCCTAATAAGGGGGAAAAGTAAGTGAAAATCCCCCAGCAATCCATGTTCCTCCATGAACTCCTGTAATATACACTGTTGGAGAGCCTGTCAACCCTCTTGAGCCTCTAGGGAACTGCCTGGAGACTGTGAGAAAGCTTTGCTCCAGAGAGAGAGCTCACACTGGATCTCACAAACCCATAAATCCTGAGCTGCTGCAGCACAGCAACATTTTGAAAGCACAGCCCCTGGCAGCCTACATCTTGCCCTGCTGCCAGGGTCAAGGAAGGAGCCATGGGCAGCAATCTCATTTCCCCCTACCCCCAGCAGAAAGGCAGCCATGCATTTCCACATGTCCTAAGGACAAATTCCACTGCCTGTGTAACACCAAGACTGCAGGCTGCTGCAGGGCTGAGGAGCAGCTGCCTGCCTATGGCTGCACCCAGGGATAACATCCCTCCTTTATCTAGTAGCAGGGCTGCAGTGCAGCTGTGGCCACCCCTACTTGAGCATTCCACTGGTTTCCTGGGGATTGCCCCATTCCTATCACAAGGAGCACCTGCATGGACCATGGGGAAGCGTGAAGGCAGGTCTGCCCAGCTTTGCTCCACTGCCTCCAGTACCTGAGCATACCATCCAGGGGTCTTACAGTTACCCTCACACACCATCTAGGGGCTTGAGGAATCACCCAGCCTGGTTTACTAACTGGCACCTGAGAACTCCTCCAAAGGTTTGAAATCAGGCCCACTCAACCTGCCACTACCCCCGTAGCTGGCACCCACCCACATGCACCACCTATAGGTTAGAGAAATGGCCCACCCAACACATTGCAGCTGCTGCCAACATCAGCATGGGCTGCTTGGGTCCCTGAGGGTTGTCCCACTACTGTTACTGTCATTGCCCATGCCATGCTTGTTGCCCAGGGGCTTGAGAAACCACTCACCTATTTGACCCACCATATCCAATTTTCGTATCAAAAAAAGCCAGCTGGAGGCTTAAGAATTGACCTGTCTATACCCACCAATGCAAATTCCAGCATACACTGCCCTGGGTCCCATGAAAAGGCACTCTCAGTCCACAGCTGCCATTCCTGGGGCCTGAAGACTGGCCCACTGAGCATCCCAGTCCCCAGAAAAAACTAATCACAGCCTCCACTAACAATTATACCCTAAGTCATCAGGAAATCACAGACACCACTGACACTGTTTACAGCTAAAGAAAACAGAGACTACACTACTGAACATACCCAGAATAAAAACCAAAGTGCCCTACCCAGCTATCATTATAGATACATCATCAGGAAAAATTCTTCCCCTATGACAGAAATTTTAAAAAATTGGAAGAAGTTACTGTTACAGCAGGTGCACAGATATCAATTTAAGGAAATAAGAAACATGATAAAGCAAGAAAATATGACATCTCCAAAGGAAAATAATAATTCTCCAGTAACAGATTGCAACTAAAAAGACATTTAGAAAATCCTGGGGAAATAATTTGAAACATTAATACTAAAGAAACTCAGTGAGATACAAGAGAATTCTGGAAAAAGAATACAAAGAAACTGGAAAAACAATTCAGGATATGAATGAGAAATTTACCAAAGAGATAGATATAAAGATGAACCAAACAAATTCTGGAGCTAAATAATTCATTGAATAAAATACAAAATACATTTGAAAGCTTAAACAACAGACTAGATTAAGCAGACAAAGAATCTCAGAACTTGAAGACAGGTCTTTTGAAATAACCAAGTCATATAAAAAATAAAAAAAAATAAAAGAATGAGCAAAGCATTCATGACATCTGGATATATGGGACATTATAAAGTGATGAAATATTTAAAATTTTGGCATCCCAAAAGGTGAATAGACAACAAAAGGGTTAGAAAAACTACATAACAAATAATAGCTAAAAACTTCCCAAGTCTAGCAAGAGATTTAGACATCCAGATACAAGATTTCCAAATAGATACAATGTAGAAAGGTCTTCTCCATGGCACATTATGGTCAAACTGTCAAAAGTCAATGACAAATAGAAAATTCTGAAAACAGTAATCAAAAAGTATCTGTCACCTATAAAGGAATCCTTATCAGTAACAGTGAATTTCTCAGCAGACAATTTAGATGCCAGGAAAGAATGAGATGATACATTCAAAGTGCTGAAGGAAAAACAAAACAAAACAAAAAAACACCGTCAGCTAACTTACTCTCTTCCCCCTTAGAAGAAACAGAATGGCTAACCAAATTTTAAAAAATGACCTAACTGTATTCTGTCTACCAGAAACTCATCTCACCTATAAAAACACATATAGAAAAATAATGAGATGGAAATAGATATTTCATGCAAATGGAAGCCAAATGTGAGCAGGAATAGCTATATTTATGTCAGATAAAACAAATTTTAAGTCAAAACAGTAAAAAGAGACAAGGTCATTATACAATGATAAAGGAATCAATTCAAAAAGAGAATATAATTCTGAATATATATGTACCCAACATTGAAGCACCCAGATATATAAAGCAAATGTTATTAGATATAAAGCAAGAGATAGATTCCAGTACAAGAATATTTGGGGACTTCAACACTTCACTTTCAACATTAGACAGTTCACCCAGACAGAAAATTAATGTGAAACATTGTACTTAAATTGCACATTAGATCAAATGTACCTAACTGATATTTATAGAATATTTTATCCAACAGCTGCAGAATATATATTCTTCTCTTCAGCACACAGAAATTTCTCCAGGATAGACCATATGTCAAGACACAAAACAAATCTCAACAAATTTTTTTAAGTTAAAATCATATCAGGTATCTTCTCAGACCATAGTGAAATAAAATTATAAATCAATACTGAGAAAAGTTTTGAAAACTATAAGCACATGGAAATTAAACACTATACTTCTGAATGACCATAGGGTCAAGAAATAAATTAAGGAGGAAATAAAAAAACTTGAAACAAACAAAAATGAAGATGCAACACACTAAAAACCTATGCAATACAACAAAATAACTGCTAAAGGAGTTTATAGTAGTAAACACATACCAAAAAAGTAGAAAGAGTTAAACAATTTAAGGAGGTACCTCAAGGAACTAGAGAAGCAAAAACAAATCAAACTCAAAAATTACTAGAAGGAAAAAATAATAAAGATCACAGCAGAACTAAACAAAATAGAGACTAAAAAAAGTACAAAGAATCAATGAAATAAAAGGTGTTTTTGAAAAGATAAATAAAATTGATGAACCACTTGCTAGACTAATCACAAAAAGGGGATACTCAAATAAAACCAGAAATAAAAAAGGAGACATTACAACTGACACCATCAAAATACAAAAGACCTTCAAAGATTATTATAAACAACTGTACACTAACTAGAAAACCTATAAGAAATAGATAAATCCCTAGACACATATAACCTGCCAAGATTGAATTAGAAAGAAATAGAAAACCTGAACAGACCAATAATGAGTAATGAGATTGAATCAGTAATCATCTCCCAAAAAAGAAAAGTCCAGGACCATGTGGCTTTACTGACAAATTCTACCAAACTTTCAAAGAAGATCTAACACCAGTTCTCCTTAAATTAGTCCAAAAAATTGAAGATGAGGAGTTTCTCCCTAACTCATTCTATATGGCCAGCATTATCTTGTGTCTTGGTCTATTTGTATTGCTATAAAGGATTACCTGAGGCTACGTAATTTATAAAGAAAAGAGCTTTATTTGGCTCATGGTTTTGCAAGTTGTACAAAAAGCATGACACCAATATCTGCTTCTGGTAAGGACCTCAGACTGCTTTGACACATGATAGGCAGTGAAGGGGAGCCAGAATATCACACGGCAAGAGAGGGAGAAAGAATGACAAGGGAGAGAGGTGCCAGGCTATTTTTATACCATCAGTTATCACAGGAAGTAAAAGAGTGAGAAGTCACTCATTATGGTAAAGACGGCACAAAGCCATTCATGAGATATCTACCCCCATGATCCAAACACCTCTAACTAGGCTCCACCCTAAACACTGAGGATTAAGTTTCAACATGAGATATTTGTGGAGGGACAAATATCTAAATTATATTACTCTGCTACCAAAACCAGACAAAGGATACAACAACAACAACAACAACAAAGAAAACTAATATCCCTGGCTAACACAGACTCAAAAATTCTCAACAAAATACTGAACCCAACAGCACATCAATAAAGTAATACACCATGATCAAGTGGGATTTATCCCGGGGATTCAAGGATAGTTCAACGTATGCAAATGAATAAATGTGATATATCATTACACAATGAAGGACAAAAAACACTATGATCATCCTAATAGATGTAGAAAAAGCATTTGGTAAAATTCAACACCTTTTATTATAAAAGCCTCAACAAACTAGGCAAAGAAGGAACATACCTCAACATAATAAAGACTATATATGACAAACAATAGCTAACATCATACTTGCTGGGGAAAAGTTGAAAACCTTTCTCCTAAGAACTGGATCAAGACTAGAATGCCCACTTCTACCACTGCTATTCAACAAAGTACTGGAAATCCAAGCCAGAGCAATCAGGCAAGAAAAAAACAAATAAATAAAAGGTGTCCAAATTGGAAAAGAGAAAGTCAAGTTGTCACTCTTTGCTGATGATTTCATCTTATACCTAGAAAAACATAAAGGCATTTCCAAAAAAAAAAAAAAACCAAAAACCTCTTAGGTCTAATAAATAAATTTAGTAAAGTAGCAAGATACAAAATCAACATACAAAAATCAGAAGCATTTATATATACCAATAATAAACTATCTGAGAAAGAAATCAAGAAGGCAATCCCATTTACAATAGCTACAAATAATAAAATAAAATGCCTAGGAATACATTTAACAAAGGAAGTGAAATACAAAGAAAATTACAAAACCCTAACAAAAGAAATTGAATAAGACACAAACAAATGGAAAAATATCCCTTGTTTATGAATTAGAATAATTAATACTGCTAATATCACCATACTGCTTAAAGAAATCTACAGTCAATGTAATTTCTGTCAAAATAGCAGTCATTTTTCATGAAATAGAAAACAATCCTAAAATTTGTATAGAACCAAAAAAGAGCTTGAATAACCAAATCAGTATGGGCACTGTATTAATCCATTTTCTCACTGCTAATAAAGACATACCCAAGACTGGGTAATTTATACAGGATAAAGGTTTAATGGACTCATAGTTCCACATGGCTGGGGAAGCCTCACAATCATGGAAGAAAACAAGGAGGAGCAAGTCATGTCTTATGTGGATGGATGAGAGCAGACAAAGAAAGAGCTTGAGCAGGGAAACTTCCCTCGTATGAAGCTATCAGATCTTCTAAGACTTATTCACTATCATGAGAACAGTACGGGAAAGACCTGCTCCATGATTCAATTAACCCCCACTAGGTCCCTCCCACAACATATGGGAATTTCAAGATGAGATTTGGGTGAGGACACAGCCAAATTATATCGGGCACAAAAAACAAAGCCAGAGACATCATCACACTACCTGATTTGAAAATATGTTTCAAGGCTATATTAACCAAAACAACAAGGTATTGGCAAAAAAAAAAAAAAAAAATCACAAAAAACAAACAAAAAACCCAGACACATGGAACGATAGAACAAAATGGAGAATCCAGAAATAAACCCATTGATTGCTCTTACATACAGCAATGTGTTTTTCGACAAAGACATCAAGAACATATGTCAGGAAAAGGACATGCTCTTCAATAAATGTTGCTGGGAAAATTGGACATTCATATGCAGAAGAATGAAACTGGACCCCATTTCTCATAACATAAAAAAATAAGATGGACTAAAGACTTAAATATAAGATTTTATAAAACTATAAGCTACTAGATGAAAACATTGGGAAAACATTTTAGGACATTGGTCTAGGCAAAGAGTTTATGGATAAGACCTCAAAAGCACAGAAAACAAAAACAAAAGATAAATGGCACTATATTAAACTATTAATGTGGTGCAAAAGTAATTGCAGTTTATACTGTTACTTTTAATGGCAAAAATCACAATTTCTTTTGCACCAACCTAAGAAAAAGCTTATGCAAATAAAATTAGTTAACAGAGTGAAGAGACAGTCTGTTGAATGGGAAAAAAATATTTGCAAACTATGCATCTGACAAGGAATTTATATCCAAAATATAAAATAAATTCGAACAACTCAACAGAAAAAAAAAGAATTCCATTAAAAAATGGGCAAAGGACAGACATGAAGAGACATTTCTGAAAAGAGGACATACAAAGGCAAACAGGTATATGAAAAAAAAGCTCAACATCTGTAATCATCAGAGAAATGCAAACGAAAGCTACAATGAGTTATCACCTTACCCTGGTTGGAATGGCTTTTATTAAAAAGTCAGAAAATTACAGGTGCTGTTGAGAATGTGGAGGAAAGTGAACTCATACACTGTTGGTGGGACAGTAAATTAATACAGCCACTATGGAAAACAGTGTGTAAATTTCTCCAAAACTAAAAGTAACATATGATTCAGCAATCCCACTATTGTTTATCCAAAGAAAAAGAAATGGATATATTAAAGGGATACCTGCACTACCATGTTTATTCCAGCACTATTCACAATTGCAAAACTATGGAATCAACCTAAGTGTCTGTCAACAGATGAATGGATAAAGAAAATGTGGTATACACACACAGTGGAATATTATTTGGCCATAACAAAATGAAATTCTGTCATTTGCAGCAACACAGATGGAACTGGAGATTATTATGTTAAATGAAATAAGTTAGTCAGAGAAAGACAAATTTCCCCCATGTTCTCACTCATATGTAGGAGCTGAAAAAAATTGGCTTCATCAAGGCACAGATTAGAATGATAGATACTAGAGGCTGGGAAGTGTGTGTGGGTTGGGCCAGGTGCAGGCAGTGAAGAGAGATCGGTCAATGGCTACAAATATACAGTTAGATAGAAGGTATAAGTTCTAATGTTTGATAACAGAGTAGGATGACAATAGTTAGGAGCAATGTATTGTATATTTCATGGCAGCGTGAAGAGAGATCTTGAAATGTTCCCAACACATAAAAATGATAATTACTCAAGATGATAGATATGCCAAATACACTGACATTATCACTACACATTCTATGCATGCAAGAAATATCACATGTACCAATAAATATGTAAAGTATTTGTATCAATAAAAAGTATTATATTGTATCTCTATATGTATCAATAAAAATAAGCTTATCAAATAAAAAATAATAAAAATATTTATTTGAATTAATTATGAATTAAAATTTTAATTCATCAGATCATCTCTTTTCCTTTTTTAATTAATTAAATTTTTAACATTTAACAAATCATTTATTGGAAGTTTTTTTTTAATACTTTAAATTCTGGGATACACGTGCAGAACATGCAGGTTTGTTAAATTGGTATACACATGCCATGGTGGTTTGCTGCACTCATCAATCCGTCATCTACATTAGTTATTTCTCCTAATGCTATCCCTCCCCTAGCCCCCCACACCCCAATAGGCCCCGCTGTGTGTTATTCCCCTCCCTGTGTGCATGTGTTCTCATTGTTCAACTCCCACTTATGAGTGAGAACATGTGGTGTTTGGCTTTCTGTTCTTGTGTTAGTTTGCTGAGAATGATGGTTTCCAGCTTCACTCATGTCCCTGCAAAGGACATGAACTCATCCTTTTGTATGACTGCATAGTATTCCATGGTGTATATGTGCCACATTTTCTTTATCCAGTCTATCATTGATGGGCATTTGGGTTGGTTCCAACTCTTTGCTATTGTGAACAATGCTACAATAAACATACATGTGCATGTGTCTTTATAGTAGAATAATTTATAATCCTTTAAGAATATACCCAGTAATGGGATTGCTGGGTCAAATCATATTTCTGGTTGTAGATCCTTGAGGAATCACCACACTGTTTTCCACAATGGTTGAACTAATTTACACTTCCATCAACAGTGTAAAATTGTTCATATTTCTCTACATCCTCTCCAGCATCTGTAGTTTCCTGATTTTTTAATGATCACCATTCTAACTGGCGTGAAATGGTATCTCATTGTGGTTTTGATCTGCATTTCTCTAATTACCAGTGAAGACTAGCTTTTCTTTAATGTTTGTTGGCTGCATAAATGTCTTCTTTTGAGAAATGTCCGTTCTTATTATTTGTTCACCTTTTTATGAGGTTGTTTGTTTTTTTCTTGTAAATTTGTTAAGTTCCTCATAGATTCTGGATGTTAGCCCTTTGTCAGATGGAGAGATTGCAAAAGTTTTCTCCCATTCTGCCTGTTCACTCTGATGATAGTTTCTTTTGTTGTGCAAAAGCTCTTTAGTTTAATTAGATCCCATTTGTCAATTTTGGCTTTTGTTGCCATTGCTTTTGGTGTTTTAGTCACGAAGTCTTTGCTCATGCCTATGTCCGGAATGGTATTGCCTAGGATTTCTTTCAGGGCTTTTATGATTTTAGGTCTAACATTTAAGTCTTTAATTCATCTTGAGTTAATTTTTGTATAAGGTGTAAGGAAGGGGTCCAGTTTCAGTTTTCTGCATATGGCTAGCCAGTTTTCCCAACACCATTTATTAAATAGGGAATCCTTCCCCCATTGCTTGTTTTTGTCAAGTTCATCAAAGATCAGATGGTTGTAGATGTGTAGCGTTGTTTCTGAGGCCTCTGTTCTGTTCCTTTGGTGTATATATCTGTGTTGGCACCAGTACCATGCTGTTTTGGTTGCTGTAGCCTTATAATATAGTTTGAAGTCAGGTAGCATGATGCTTCCAGCTTTGTTCTTTTGCTTAGGATTGTTTTGGCTATACAAGCTATTTTTTTGGTTCTATATGAAATTTAAAGTAGTTTTTTTCTAATTCTGTAAAGAAAGTCAATGGTAGCTTGATGGGGATAGCACTGAGTCTATAAATTACTTTGGGCAGCATGGCCATTTTCATGATATTGATTCTTCCAATCCATGAGCATGGAATGTTTTTCCATTTGTTTGTGTCCTCTCTTATTTCCTTGAGCAGTGGTTTGTAGTTCTCCTTGAAGTGGTCTTTCACATCCCTTGTAAATTGTATTTCTAGGTATTTTATTCTCTTTGTAGCAATTGTGAATGGAAGTTCACTCATAATTTGGCTCTCTGTCTGTTACTGGTGTATAGAAATGTTTGTGATTTTTACAAATGGATTGTGTATCCTGAGACTTTGCTGAAGTTGCTTATCAGCTTAAGAAGACTTTGGGCTGTGACGATGGGGTTTTCTAAATATAAAATCATGTCATCTGCAAATAGAGACAATTTGACTTCCTCTCCCTATTTGAATACCCTTTATTTCTTTCTCTTGCCTGATTTCCATGGCCAGAACTTCCAATACTATGTTGAATAGGAGTGGTGAGAGAGGGCATCCTTGTCTTGTGCTGGTTTTCAAAGGGAATGCTTCCAGTTTTTGCACATTTGGTATGATATTGGCCATGAGTTTGTCATAAATAGCTCTTATTACTTGGAGATATGTTTCATCAATACCTAGTTTATTGGGAGTTTTTCACATGAAGCGCTGTTGAATTTTATTGCAAGACTTTTCTGCATCTATTGAGATAATCATGTCGTTTTTGTCATTGGTTCTGTTTAATTGATGGATTACATTTATTGATTTCCGTATGTTGAACCAGGGTTGCATCTCAGGGATGAAGCCGACTTGATCGTGGTGGATAAGGTTTTTGATGTTTTGGTGGATTCGGTTTGCCAGTGTTTTATTGAGGATTTTCACATCGATGTTCATCAGGGATATTGGCCTGACATTTTCTGTTTTTATTGTGTTTCTGTCAGGTTTTGGTATCCAGATGATGCTGGCCTCATAAAATGGGTTAGGGAGGGTTCCCTCTTTTTCTATTGTTTGGCATAGTTTCAGAAGGAATTGATACCATCTTCTCTTTGTACCTCTGGTAGATTTCGGCTGTGAGTCCATCTAATCCTGGGCTTCATTTTTGGTTGGTAGACTATTAATTACCACCTGCATTTCAGAACTTGTTATTGGCCTATTCAGAGATTTGACTTCTTCCTGGTTTAGACTTGGGAGGGTGTATGTGTCCAGATATTTATTTATTTTTTTCTAGATTTTCTAGTTTATTTGCACAGAGGTGTTCATAGTATTCTCTGATGGTAATTTGTATTTCTGTGGGATCAGTGGTGATATCCTCTTTGTCATTTTTTATTGTGTCTATTTGATTCTTCTTTCTTTTCTTCTTTATTAGTCTGGCTATGGTCTATTTTGTTGATCTTTTCAAAAAATCAGATCCTGGATTCATCAATTTTTGAAGCATTTTTCATGTATATATCTTCTTCAGTTCTGCTCTGATCTTAGTTATTTCTTGTCTTCTGCTAGTTTTTGAATTTGCTTGCTCTTGCTTCTTTGTTTCTTTTAATTGTTATGTTAGGGTGTTGATTTTAGATCTTTCCTGCTTTCTCTTGTGGGCATTTAGTGCTATAAATTTCCCTCTGAAAACTACTTTACCTGTGTCTGAGATTCTGGTATGTTGTGTCTTTGTTCTTATTGGTTTCTAAGAACTTATTTATTTCTGTCTTAATTTTGTTATTTACCCAGTAGTCACTCGGGAGCAGGTTGTTCAGTTTTCATGCAGTTTTGTGGTTTTGAGTGAGTTTCTTAATCCTGAGCTTGAATTCGATTGCACTGTGATCTGAGAGACTGTTATGATTTCCATTCTTTTGCATTTGGCCTCCAGACATTTTTAAGATTTTCTTTTAATTTCTTCATTGATCCATTGGTTGTTCAAGAGTCTGTTGTCTAATTTCCATGTATTTGTGAATTTTTTGAAGTTCCTTCTGTTATTGAGTTCTAGTTTTATACCATTATAGTAAGAAAAAGTATTTGATATTGTTTCAGTCTTCTTGAATTTGTTAAGACTTGTTTTGTGACCTAACATATAATCTATCTGTAGAATATTCCATGTACAGTTGAGAAGTACTCTGTGGCTGTTGAATGGAATATTCTGTATAGACTGTTAGGTTCACTTGGTCTAAAAGAGTGCTTAAGTTCAAAGTTTCTTCATTGATTTTCTCTCTAGATGGCCTGTTTGTTGCTAAAAGTGGGGTGTCAAAGTCCCCTGCTACTATATTGCACTCTCTGTCTTCAGATCTATTAATATTTGCTTTATATATTAAGGTGCACTGGTGTTGGATGCTTATATGTTTTAAATTGTTATGTCTTCTTGCTGAATTGACACCTTTGTTATTATATGATCTTGTCTCTTTTTGCTGATTTTGACTTGAAATCTATTTTGTCTGATGTAAGTATAGCCATTCCTGCCCTATTTTGGTTCAATTTGCATAAAATATCTTTTTACATTCCTTCACTTTCAGTCTATTTGTGTCCTTGAAGGTGAAGTGAGTTTCTTAGAGGCAGGCAGCATATGGTTGGGTCTTTTTTTTTTTCTTCTTCTTCTTTTTTTTTTTTTTATCCATTCAGCCACTCCACGTTGTTTGATTAAAGAATTTAATCCATTTACATTCAAAATAATTATTGATAGATAAAAGACTTATTGTTTCTACTTTGTTAATTGTTTTCTATTTATTTTGTGGATTTTTTTGTTTCTTTCTTCTTTTGTGGCTAAGTGATTTTCTCTAGTGTGTTTTCATTGCTTGATTTTTAGTTTTTGTGTATGTACCATAGGTTTTTTCTTTGTGGTTAGCATGAGGCTTAAAAGTCATCTTAATAAACAGATTGTTTTAAGCTTATAACAAACTTAACTTTGATCACAAAAAAACTTTATATTTTTACTCCATATCCTCACTAGCATTTTAATTTATGATGTTACAGTTACATCTTTTTATATTGCATATCTATTAACAAATTATTATAGTTATTATTATTTTTCATAGTTTTGTCTTTCACTATTTATACTAAAGATATAAATGATTCATATACCATCATTACAGTATTAGAATTTTCCAAATTTGACTGTATACTTACTTTTACTAGTGAATTTTATACTTTCACCTATTTATCTTACTCATTAACTCATTAGCTCCCTTTAGCATTTCCTTTTTTTTTTTTTTTTTTTGAGATGGAGTCTTGCTCTGTCACCCAGGCTGGAGTACAGTAACCCAGTGGCTCACTGCAACTGTCTCCTGGGTTCAAGCGATTCTCCTGCCTCAGCCTCTGAGTAGCTGGGATTACAGGTGCCCACCACCACACCCAGCTAATTTTTGTCTTTTTAGTAGAGACAGGGTTTCACCATGTTGACCAGGCTGGTCTCGAATTCCTGACCTCAGGTGATCTGCCTGCCTTGGCCTCCTAAAGTGCTGGGATTACAGGTGAGAGCCACCATGCCTGGATAGCATTTTTAATAAGACAGGTTTAGTGATGATAAACTTCCTTAGCTTTTGTTTATCTGGGAAAGTCCTTACCTGTCCTTTATTTTTGATGCACAGTTTTGCCAGTTATAGTATTCTTGTTGACAGGGTGACAGGGTTGGTTTTTTTTTTTTTTCTTTTTCAGCACTTTGAATTTATCATCCCACCATCTCCTGGCCTGTAAGGTTTCTAATGAGAAGTCTACAACTAGCTGTATTAAAACCCTTTTACGTGTGTTTTGCTTCTTTTCTCTTGCTGCTTTCAGAATCTTCTCTTCATCTTTGATTTTTGACAGTTAGATTGTAATATGTCTTGTGGTAGTCTTACTTGGATCAAAACTGATTAGAGGCCTTCTTATACCTGGATACTTATATATTTCTTAAGGTTTGGATACTTTTCTGTTATTTTTTTTAAAATTATATTTCTACTCCTTTGTCTTTATTTTCTCCTTTATTTTCTCACTATGACTTGAAAATTTCCTCCTTTATTTCCTCTTATGACTTGAAAATTTTCTGTTTTGATGCTGTACCATAAATCCTGTATGCTTTCTTCATTTCTTTTCATTCTTTGTTCTCTTCTCTCCTCTGACCATATATTTTCAGATAACCTGTTTTGGGGTTCATGTATTTTTTCTTCTGCTTGATCAGTTCTGCTGTTGATGCTTTCTATTGCATTTTCCATGTTAGTCATTGTATTTTTCAGTTGCATAATTTGTTTGATGTTTCAAAATTCCAATATCTTGGTTAATTTTTTTGTTCTGGCCACTTACTTTTTCCTCATTTGGTTAAATTGTTTCTTTGGATTTTCTTGAAACTTGCTGAGCTTCTTTAAAAAAGTTATTTTGAATTTTTTGTCTAGGAAGTACATATATCCATTTTTACGGGGTAAGTCATTGGCATTTTGTTTTGTTCCTTCAGTGATGTTATATTTCCCTGATTGTTCTAGATCCTTGTGACCATGCATCAGTGTGTGTGCATTTAAAGAAGTAGGTACTTATTTCAGTCCTTGCAGACTGGCTGTATCTGGAAAAGACTTTAAATAGTTTGTCTAGTGGGACATGGTGGTGGGCACCTGTAATCCCAGCTACTTGGGATGCTGAGGCAGGAGAATCACTTGAACGCAGAGGTTGAGGTTACAGTGAGACGAGATCATGCCACTGCACTCCAGCCCGGGGTGACAGGATGTGACTCTGTCAAAACAAACAAAAACAAAAAGAAAACAGTTTGTTGAGAGATTCTGGGCAAATCAAAATTCTCCTGTATCAGGGGAACCCACCCCCAATATTTCAATGTAAGTTCTTTCTATTTTCCCTAAGTGTCAGCTGGTCTGAGAAATAAAGAGAAAGAGTACAAAGAGAGGAATTTTACAGCTGGGCTGCCAGGGGTGACATCACATATCGGTAGGTCTGTGATGCCCACTTGAGCCGCAAAACCAGCAGGTTTTTATTAAGGACTTCAAAGGAGGAGGGGGTGTACGAACAGGGAGTAGGTCACAAAGATCACAAGGCAAAGGACAAGGCAAAGATCACAAGGCAAAGGGTAAGATCAAAAACTCATGATAAAGGTCTATGTTCAGCTGTGCATGTATTGTCTTGATAAACATCTTAAACAACAGAAAACAGGGTTTGAGAGCAGAGAACTGGTCTGACCTCAAATTTACCAGGGCTGGGGTTTCCCAATCCTAGTAAGCCTGAGGGTACTGCAGGAGACCAGGGCGTATCTCAGTCCTTATCCCAACCGCATAAAACAGACACTCCCAGAGCGGCCATTTATAGACCTCCCCACAGGAATGCAATTCTTTTCCTAGGGTCTTAATATTCCTTGCTAGGAAAAGAATTTAGCAATATCTCTCCAACTTGCATGTCTGTTTATAGGCTTTCTGCAAGAAGAAAAATATGGCTCTTTTTGCCCGACCCCACCAGCAGTCAGACCTTATGGTTGTCTTCCCTTGTTCCCTAAAATTGCTGTTATTCTGTTCTTTTTCAAGGTGCACTGATTTCATGTTGTTCAAACACACAGGTTTTACAATCAGTTTGTACAATAGTGGTCCTGAGGTGACATACATCCTCAGCTTATGAAGATAACAGGATTAAGAGATTAAAGTAAGACAGGCGTAAGAAATTATAAGAGTATTATTTGGGAACTGATAAATATCCATATTAAAATGAAATCTTCAGAATTTATGTTCAGAGTTTGCAGTAAAGACAGGCGTAAGAAATTATAACAGTATTAATTTTGGGAACTGATATATGTCCATATTAAGATGAAATCTTCACAATTTATATTCCTCTGCCATGGCTCCATCCGGTCCCTCCGTTTGGGGTCCCTGACTTCCTGCAACACTCTTGCGGCCACTGGAGATGATGAGGTGTTGGAGAAGAGAATCCTGCAACCTCTGAAGCTGTGGTGATGCTGGAGCATCCCTGGGCTTGCTGCAGCTGGCAGAACCCTGAGGTGGGCCAGAGGTTGATTGTGCACTTCAAGCATGAAGCCTGGGACTGTGTGGTTCCACTTGGCATTGAGATTGGTCTGAAGGCTTTGTCTGCTGGTATCAGCCTGGAGTTTGGGGCCAAGAGGGGCTGCCTGGTGCTGGGTTTTACTGTGGTGGGCCTGGCGTTGAGGTCTGATACAATGTCCTGTGCTCATTTTTCTCTCTTTTTTTCCCATTGGATGGTCTGTCTTTGAGGTGGACAGAAGGGGAATACAGGTAACGTAAAACTCCTTCCTTCCCTCTTCAATGCATCTCTTATTATTGTGTTATGCCAGGTGCTGTGATCTCTCATCCGATTTTCTGAGCTCTTATGAAAATATTTTTCTGCATGGATAGTTGTTCTAATTGATGTTTCTGTGGATGGACAATTGCTGGAGAGTCCTATTTCACCATCTTGCTCTACCCGTTTCTAATCTCCATTTAAAAGATAAAATTAAAGAATAGACTGATTAAATAGCTTGCCTAGGTCATATATTTCATATCTGCTGGGTGGCTACAATACCTGTGCTCTGAGTTTTAGATGCTTTTCTGAACTTTAATGTTTGTTGTTCTAACACTTTTAGACCACTTGAATATAGATTAAGCTCCATGTATTTAGAAAGGTTAAGGTTGACCTTTGTGCCAGTCATTCATTTGTTCACATGGTTTTGGTTTAAACTTGACGCTAATGTCATTTAAGGTGAAAGGTTGAATTGGAATGGCTGTTTTTCATTAAGGAATTAAAAGTAAGAAAACTATTGCATTTCAAATATGGCCATGTTTTAACTCTTCTATGGTAACATATATGAAGCCAGACTTTCTTTCTTTTGCAGAGGAAAGTACTTCTATAGAATCTGCTTATCGTTATGCTGTGATAAACTCAGCTACTGTGACAAATCCCAAATCACCATACACGTTTGGTAAATGTCAACTGACTTTACTGGCTTTCTAGGTTTAGGAAAACATAAATTCATATGTAAGAAGAGAATTTTTTTTTAATAATTAAGTATATCTTTAAACTGCAAGGGTTCTGAGCTATAACATCACTAGAATTGAGTAACTGCCAGGAAAGCTTCTCTGTTTTATCAAAATTCTTCATTTGTCTGAAATTTAGAAGCATTTGCTATTATCAAGTTCAGGCTAGGATCAGAGTTTATGATAGGAACATTTCTAAAATTGCAATTCTATATAAGTCAATCTGATTTATTAATAGTCCATTATTCAGTAAGACAACCCCAATATTAATGCTATACAGGAATTTATGGAACCAATTACTCTTCAGAGATTGTCACTTGTTTACTGTGTACCATGCAGTAATGTTTGGTTAGGAATAATTCATAAGTCAACATAAATATAGTATGCAGGTAAATCAGAGAGGAAAAGTTTTGTAATGAAGAGAGAAAACTTCCACCATAAAGGGTTACAATATAAAATTGAAAAGACATGAGAGCCCAAGGCAGGAAGATCAGTTGAGACCAGGGTTTGAGACTAGCCTGGGCAATATAGCAAGATTGCATTTCTTTATTTTTACTTTTATTTTAGGTTCAGAGGGTACATGTACAGGTTTTTTATGCAGGGAAACTTGTGTCATGGGGTTTGTTGTACAGATTATTTAATCACTCAGGTACTAATCCTAGTACCCAACAGTTATTTTTTATGATCCTCTCCCTCCTCTCACCTTCCACCCTCAAGTAGGCCCCAGTGTCTGTTGTTCCCCTCTTTGTAAGACTCTATTTCTTAAAAAAAAATATATATATATAGATATATAGTCGGGCATGGTGGTGCACACCTGTAGTCCTAGCTGCTTGAGATACTAAGGTGGGAGGATTGCTTGATCCCAGGAGTTCAAGGTTATAGTGAGCTATGATTGTGCTGTTGTACTCCAGCCTGGGTGACAGAGTAAGACCCTGTATGAAAAAAAGATTGAAAAGAAGGTCAATCAGAATACTAGGGAATAGAATAGGATAATTACCTATAAAATCATTAGCATATGAATATTTTCTGTTTCTGATGAAATAGAAACTCTTTGGAAAGGTTTGAGAAACATTGAGGCCATAGAAATAAAATAACAGTAAAAGAGTGAGAAGTAAATTAGTGTATTTCAGCCCTGGATGAACATTAGCATCACTTGAGGAGCTATTAAAAAATACTAATCAATCTGAGACAAGACTTGAGCACATTATTTGAAAGTCCCAGGTGAGTCTAATGTTCATCTAGAGTTAAGAAACTCTAAATTAAATGATGCTTTGAAGGCTATTTATAGGTCTCTTACTTTGGAAAGATCAAAGATGTGAGCCATAAACAGCTTTATATCAAGTTTTATCTTCATAACATTTCAAAATCTGTGTTTTCTGTGAAAGTTCTTAAAAATAAATCTGACTTATTAGAACAATAAAAGCCCCTGATGGCTTATATTTCACAAACTTTTATATTTTATACTTTTATTAGGGTGATATATTCTTTAAAATTTGTGGTAACCCTTTCTTATTCATAGTAGCTATGGAAGAAATTAAAGAAAAACACAACCCTCATTTTAGAAAGAACTTTAAAAAGACTATAGCTCTGTTTCTTCATGTTGATTTAAACAACAGCTGCCCTGCTTTTTTTCTTCTTTCTAAAGAAATCATCAAAAATCCTGTTTGGTATTTATATGATATGAAACATCTATTTTGTGTAAACATAGAATAACTTTCTACATGACATTATACATTTGTCAAAACCCATAGAATACACAACTTAAGAGTAAACCCTAACATGAATTATAAACTTTGAGTGATAATAATGTGATAATATTAGTTCATCAGTTGAAACAAATGTGCCACTATGGTGGGGGATGTTGATAGTAGGGGTATGTGGGGGTAAGGAGTATATGGAAACTCTCTGTACTTTATACTCAATTTTGCTGTGAACCTAAAACTGCTCTAAAATTGAGTTTATTAGTTAAATTTTTTTCTTTACTTTTCTTAGGAATTTAAATAGTAGTAACCAGGACTATTGGCTTTTTAAACTAATTTGCAGCCAGTTATAATGGCCAAAGATACTTTATTAGTTTTCTACGATTGCTGTAACAAATTGCCAATAAAGTTGGTGACTTAAAATAATATAAATTTGTTCTTTCACAGTTCTGGAGGCCAGAAGTCCAAAATCGGTATCAGTAGGCTAAAATCAAGGTGTTGGCAGGGTCATGTTTCCCCTGGAGGCTCTAGGGAAAATCTATTTCTTGCCTTTTCCAGTTTCTGGTGGCCGCCAGCATTCCTTGAGTCACGGCAGCATCATTTCATTCTCTGCCTCCATAGTCACTTTGCGTGTGTGTGTGTGTGTGTGTGTGTGTGTGTGTAAAATCTCCCTCTGTTTCCTTCCCATAAAGATTCATGTGGTTGCATTTAAGGCCCACCTGGATAATCCAGGTTAATCCAGGTTAATCTCCCCATCTCAAGATCCTTAACTCAATCACCTCTGCAAAGACCACTCTGCCGCCAATTTTTGCCATATAAGATAACATTCACAGGGTCCAGGGATTAGGAAATGAACATATTTGGCGGTGGGGAGGGACACATTTTTCAGCCTGTTGCAAATACCAGGTAAAAAACTTGACCTTAGGAAAGTTTACTTTAAAATGTGTCCTGTGGCCATAGATAATAGAAGGATGGCTACCAGAGTCTGGGACGGGTAGTAGGGATTGGGGGGATGGTGGAGGTGGTTAATGGGTACCACAAAAATAGAAATAACAAATAAGAACTACTATTTGATAGCACAGTAGGGTGACTATAGTCACTAATAATATATTTTAAAATACAGAATATAATTGGATTGTTTGTAACTCAAAGGATAAATGCTTGTAGGGATGGATACCCCATCTAAAACAATAAAAAGTAAATAAAATGTGTCCCAGGTTAGAATGCCACCTAGTATCATCCTTCCATCATTCCTGATGCATCGATGGGAAGCATTGGTAATGTTCTCTTTTTATACATTGCCTGAGCTTGTCTGTCTTTTTACATGGAAACCAGAGTGTGTCCTCTCCCCATCTCCAGTGACGGCTTCTGAGGAAAGTATTATATTTCATAAATGCTTACCTTCTACTGTGTTTCCTAGGCACATGGTGATTATATTTATAATAATCATAATTACAATAATAAATATTTATTGCATTAATTAAATAACAAGATCCCCATCCTTATCCTGCCTTATTTAATGGAAAAGGCAAATCTTGATGAGGTATTCCTGTATGTATGATAACCAATGTAATAGAGAAGGCCTCAGGTTTGTAGGAAACAAAAGAAATGTTTCCGTTTAGAGTAGCTGCAAGATAAAATTTAACACAATTTCCAAGAACCCTGCCAGTATGAGAGTTGCTGCTTGCCAGTTTTGTCAGTCTGTTGCCTCTATAATATAACTAGTAAAATTAATTAAAATAAAAGGGACTTTCAACAGAAATCATTCGGGAATCAGAAACAAGTGTTAGCCATTGAGCTTTTTAGGTTGTTAAAGCATGACCTGAAAATGCATAAACCTGAGTGAATTTGGCAACTTGAAAAAGGCTTAGGAAACTTTTTGAAGCATCAGTAGCAGTCTGACCCTTGGTTTCAGAAGATACTATTTCCAGTACTTCAGAGGCGTGTGGGTGAACTGAGTCATTCTCATTCCCTCCCAGTGCAATCTCTCCTTTCCATCCTCCGCCAGCACCCATGAGCAATTGGCTCCCTTCTGTCCAGCAGAAGGCAATAACTTACTAAGAGTGCTTCTGAAGAAAAACTTAAAAAGCCAATCACACATATAAACGTATAGCAAATCAGGATTCATTAATTTACCATTTATCAACTCTGCTTCCTTCCACTACTTTGATCCAAGCTGGAATATTGGCAAGAACACTTGGATATATCAACATCAATAATGCCAGGCCATTTTTCAGGTTATACCCTACTGTAGGGTAAGAAGATGAATAATGAAGCATAGAACAAATGGCACTGGGTGCTCTGTTCTGTTGGCACTGCTGATTTTCTTTTATGCATTCTCAAGAGTGGGATTTAATTCTGAACAAGAGAACCTGAAGGTCTTTGCATCTGTGAATCATGAAGTCTCAGCAACCCACAAAGCCCCAGGCTCCTTTAAAAAATATTTGTTTGACACCCCAGGAGATTCTCTATACCAATAAGGGCATGGTCAGAGATGACACTTTGCTGTCACTTTTGTGCTGCCTTCTCTGCATCTAGAAGTTATGCTCCTTGGGTAGCACTTGTGTCAATTAATTAGATATTAATAGCGGAACATATGTGCTGCTCTCCCCTGCTGTCTCTTGGCTTTAAACAGGCTGCTGAGGGTCGGTGAGAGATTACTGATATGTATGAAGACTTTGGAAGGATGTGAGAGGGGAAACATATTATGCTTCCAATAACTTCTAGATGCTTGTTCCCAGCTCCTGCTGCTCTGCTTTGCCAGAAGATGACTCCCTCCTGACCCTGCCTGTCATCATTTTTGTCCTTGAAACTCTCCCAGAAACAATTCATTGAATCAGAGACACTGTGGCTTTCCAGAGGCCTGCCTCTTGTAACATTCTTGAAGATAAATATTTAGGAGAAACAAGAAAGGCCATGAAGACATTGTTTTCAGGGATATTGAGTTGGGAAAGCTAAAATGTGCCTCAGTACCTGACAGACAATGGGACATCCTCCATTCCTGTGTTTCCTAATGCTTGCATGCCAAGTACAATCCCTTGAATGCAGCTTCCTAATTAGGGTTTTGAAGTGGAGGGTCTTCTAGGGAAGGACCTAAAGTTCCACTTTTCATTTGTTGTTTTGGCAACCCCTATTGTGATGGTTAGTATTAGGTGTCAACTTGATTGGTTTGGAGGATGCCTAGATAGCTGCTCAAGTATTGTTTCTGGTTGTGTCTGTGAAGGTGTTGCCAGAGGAGATTCACATTTGAGTCAGTGGACTGGGAAAGGAAGACCCACCCTCAATGTGGGTGGGCACCATCCATTCAGCTGCCAGAGTGGCTAGAATAAAACAGGTGTAAGAAGGTGGGATACATTGGCTTGCTGAGTCTTCTGGCTTTTATCTTTCTCACATGCTGAATGCTTCCTCTTGTTCCTCCTGCCCTTGGATATCAGACTCGAGGTTCTTCTGTTTTGGACTCTTGGGCTTACACCAGTGTATTGCCAAGGGCTTTTGGCCTTAAGCCACAGACTGAAGGCTGCACTGTCAGCTTCCCTGCTTTTGAGGCTTTTGGACCTGGGCCGAGGCACTACTGGCTTCTTTCTTCCTCAGCTTATGGACAGCCTATCATGGGACTTCACCTTGTGATTTTGTGAGCTGTTTCTCCACAATAGACTCCCTTTCATACATACGTATACCCTATAAGTCCTGTCCCTCTGGAGAACCCTAACTAATACACCTATTCTGTTTATCTAAAAGTCTAGCTAGTGGTCAGATCACTCACGGTGCACTGCGTATGATTTACCCTGCCTGTTCCAATAGATGACAAATCCTCAGGATGATAGCCTATTCAAAAAACAGCTATTTTGTCAAAATTTCCATAAGACTACTTTAAGTCTGCTGCTCATGGTGACTGGGACTGCCTCCTTTCATCACAAGCATACTTTTTCTCTTGCAGTATCTTTGCCCTGAGTGAAGCCTGTCTGCCCCAGTCTAGTCTGCGTGATTCAGATATGAGGACACTGGGAGGCATGTTGGCTGGTTCCATTTCTGCACCACCTGCATGAGTTACTTGGGTGAGTCAGTTTTGAGTTCAGTCTTCTGATCTATTAGATGATTGGGTTGGATCAAATGATGTCTCAGGTTCCTTCCAACTTGATTACCTTTGGATCAAAAGAGCTTTTTGAGTTACTTGGTATATTCTCAATAGCTGTTCACTTATTTGTTATACGGAAGGTTCTAGGAAAAGATCTAGGACCATCCCTATTCTTTAAAACCCGATCTGTTCAAAAAATGGTATGAACTACATGTTCATCACCATGATAATTCCTACATTTATACAGAGATAAGTAGTTTTGTAAAGTGTGTTCACATTTATTATCTCAAATGGCCTGCTTAGGCCAGGCAAAGCTGGGGTTCAGAAAATTAAGGTGCTTATTCAAGACCTTGAGGCTAGTTGTTTTCATCTATTTTGCATTACTATAAAGGAAGACCTGGAGCTTGGAATATATAAATAAAATAAGTTTATTTATCTCAGTTTTGTAAGCTCTACAGGTATGGTGCTGACATCTGCTTGGCTTCTGGTGAGGGCCTTAGGCTGCTTCTACTCATGGTAGAAGGATAAGGGGAGCCAGTGTGTGTAGATATCATATGGCAAGATAGGAAGCAAGAGAGAGAAAGGGGAGGTGCTAAGCCTTTTTTAACAACCAGCTCTTATGGGAACTAATTGAGTAAGAACTCATCACCGAGGAAAGGGCATTAATCTATTCATGAGGGATCTTCCTTTGTGACCCAAACACCTCGCATTAGACCCTATCTCCAACATTGGGAATCAAATTTCAACATGATTTTTGGAGGGGTCAAACATCCAAACCATAACACTAGTAAATGAGCTGGGACTAGAATCCACTTTTTCTCACTTGAAGTTTAGCACTCTTTCCACCTCACTGTAATAAAATAGTACTGAAACAATACAAGCCAGAATGCAGTAATATCATCCAAATGGTATAGACTATGCTCTGCATATGTCTTCTGTAAAGAAGGTAACAAGTGAGTAGAAAAAGGTTACGTTTTAGTTTCTCTTAAAAGATATTACAAGTGTCAATACTATTGCCATGGTGAACATTCCTGTTAGTTATATTTCTTTTTAAGTAACATAGTCACCAACACAGCATTTATTTTGTTTTTATGAGCTAGACTTTATAGTGCTGGTTGTTTTCCTATTCTGGGCTGGTTTTTCCTCCACCAAGGATCTTTATTTGTATACCATTTTCTTATTTTGGTGCTTGAAATAAATGATAAGTAACCTTGATAGAGAATGTTGATACCTGTACAAATTAGCTTTTCTCCTACTGTATAGAGGTCATCCTTATAAGAAATCTAATCTATAGCACTCTTCTTTGTTCTAAGAAATTATATAGAATCAGATTGGCTAGATTATTATTTAAGTCTCATCAAAGACCAATTGGTAGGATATCTCTTAACTTGGCATGACTAAGCTTACAAGCACTAGAGGGTAGAAATTAATGAGCAATTTATAGTTGTATAATATTTTTCTTATTAGAATTGACTCCTCTTCTAATATCATTTTTTATCCTGTGCCTTTGTAAATTTTAATTGAATTAAATTTTACCAAAGAAGGACAGTAGCATTTGAGGTATACAGAAATGTTTAATACATTGGGGATGGGAAAAGAGAAAAAAAAACAATAGCCCAATTAATTTCTTCCCTGTGAACTCCCTATGAACCTTCTACAGTTAAGAGAGCAAATTGTACTCAAAACTCCATTGTTCAGGAAAGAGTCTTTGTTTAAAGAACTAATGCAAATTCCAAGACTTCAGCTTATTGAATTTACTTCAATGGCTTGTGGCCAAAAATTTAATGAGGACTGAAACAGCTGATATCTCCCAGCATTCAACTCTGTACCACTGGGACTACAGATGAGAGAGAGAGTTGTCTTAAAGTTCAAGACAGAGTTAATATATTCTGTCTATTTGCAACTTTCATCAGAATGAAGTCACCTTCATAACAATGACTTGTAGCATGAGTTTGTCCTCATTTGCCATTTTTAGCTGAAATTCTGAGTGAAAATAAAGGAAAATAAATCACTCTGTCCTTTTCTTTCTCTTTTTCCCTTACAGATTTGGGGACTGCTTTTAAATTTCACAGTAACAGGGATGAGAGCAAAGGAGAAAATATCTTTTTAGTAATTTGCAAAGCTAATTTGAGTGATTAGCTTCATGAATGCTAGAAGAGTAAACTTGGATTTCTTAGTCTCACTGAATAATTAATAAGTAATTCTGAGTGGACCAAACCAAGATGAAGAATGAAAACTGAGAAGGCAAGGAGCACACAGTTCTTAGATCTCCCTGTTTTATCTCTATAAGCAATACACTGCTTTCAACATTTTTCAATGTCTACCATTTATTGAATATTTAGAAGATAATGCACTACTATGTCATGCTTAGGGTCTCTGAAAGACAAAGACAAAGAGATGTGAATCCCAGTCCTTTCCATGTGGAACAGAGCTAGATTGATATAGAGAAATTAGGTTATTATTAGCCATTGTATGAGTGTGTGCATATGTGTTTATGTGTATGTATGTATTTATATGTGTGTACGCATGTGTTTATGCATGTGTACACGTGTATGTGTACACGTGTATGTGTACACGTGTATGTGTACACGTGTATGTGTACACGTGTATGTGTACACGTGTATGTGTACACGTGTATGTGTACACGTGTATGTGTACACGTGTATGTGTACACGTGTATGTGTACATATTTTCCTTCTGGGATCTTGACAAGTATCTTGGAAATTACAAATTGTATTATTTTCTCTGGATCAAAAGTGAGTAGGAATATTAGCAATCAGCATCAAACTCTTGGATTTCATTTTAGCACCAGAACAGGCAGGAAGCTTCCTACCTTGCTCTTGCCTTACACAATCTGGATAGGGTAAAATATTGGGCATTAGATAAAAATAGGAGATAAACCCAAGATTAGAATGTTACTTGGGATCTTCTAGCTTTTTTCCTAGAGATGTATTTTTCATGCTGAGCATACAACACTAACTCTAGTCAAATTAATACCAGCTTTTAATCTGAATTGAAACTCTAGAGATGATGGCTCTAATGTTCACATGTAGAATAGCTGAACCTCAGGCACTGATGCTTTAACAAACAACATAGTTCAGCTGAAATAGACTTTTACTGTATATTATCAAGCAGGTGAATTTAATGTGAAAGTTATTTCCATAATTAAGGCTATTGAGAGTGTCACTGTAATTATAGATACTTAAAAAAAGTTCCTTTCTAATTATCATCTGAGGGGTATGTGCTCTCAGTGGATTAATGATAGCATTACCCACTGCTGAGCTAGACTCAGGATTAAATAGACCTAACATCTGCTGCTGTGACATCTACCCAATGCACTTTATGGTAATATGTTGGGTCAGGCCTCTATTGACTTGTCTTTAAAAGCTATGTTTGCTTCAATTAGCTAGAAAGTTCTAGCATAAGTGGACTTAATGCCTGAATTAATGGGAAACCTCTTTCAATTTTCCACTTTATTTTGCAAATAGAAATGGAATTTCAATGCATGGCGCAGGGTAAATGCTAAATATTAACTTTATTGGGAATTTTATTTTAACTTCAAGCATTCCTTTTTTAACATCATAGAGTGAAATTGACTAGGATAGAGTATAGTTTTTAAACTTCAAAATTTTCTTTGTGGAAAATATAAATTAACTGAGGGAAAACAGGGATTCCTTGGGGAAAGGAGGTGGCTTTTTTGTAAATCAAGGCCATGAAACAGTGCGGCAAATTATCTCTGTACATATAGGTATTGTGAGTCATATTAATTAGAAAGCGACAGTTTTTGGGGCGGGTAGGTCTGAGTTTGACAGCATCCTCAGAATAATTATTATATGCAAATCTATTTTTATTAGGTAATAAAATCTATAAAATAGTCACTGTTTATTTTTAATTATTTCATAAATGATTGTGTTTTTTCCAAAGCAGCAAGCTCAGAATGCAAAGAGCTGAACTTGATAAAGAAGTTAGTCAATTGGCATGAGAATTTCTACCTAGAAAACATATTTTTTCCAATATGAATTTATTTTGATATAACTGGCTCTAATATCCTACTGAGATAGGTTTTACAAGAGATGTTCCAGTGTGTGGCAAGGCAATGAGATAATGGAATCCTTGTGAGGTTTTATATGCTGGAAAGTCTTTTGGGGGTTTCCAGCCCAGCATGTAGGGAGCTTGGAAGTCACCACTTCTTCCTGACAACAAGAGAAATACTCAACAAAATGAAAAATCAACAGCTCTTCTAGGATTCATCAGAGATGTGAGGTCACAGGGAAAACCAGTGTCTCCCCAAGTTGGAGGGACAGACAGTCAGATACAGAGGATTACAACTTACCAGAACAGAAACCCACAACCAGGAAATTCCTTCAGAAGCAGTGATGGGGTAGGACAATCTGAACTGCAATTGATGTATTACTAGGGGCTCGGTGTGAACAAGTCTGGACAAGATCCCAGGGCGGGGGCCGAATCATGGGGGACTCTAACTTTTGTGAGTTTCACCTCCAGTAGCTCTACTAGATCCTCACGTAAATATCCCTTTGTACTTTTGTCAGAGGTGTATGAACCAGCACAACTCCATCTTGAATAGGAGCTGGGTAAAATGAGGCTGAAACCTACTGGGCTGCATTCCCAGACGGTTAAGGCATTCTAAGTCGCAGGATGAGATAGAAGGTCAGCACAAGATACCGGTCATAAAGGCCTTGCTGATAAAACAGGTTGCAGTAAAGAAGATGGCTAAAACCCACCAAAACCAGGACAGCGATGAGAGTGACCTCTGGTCATCCTCACTGCTGTACTCCCACCAGCACCATGACAGATTACAAATGCCATAGCAACGTCAGGAAGGTACCTTATATGGTCCAAAAAGGGGAGGCATGAATAATCCACCCCTTGTTTAGCATATCATCAAGAAACAACCATAAACTTGGGCAACCAGCAGCCCTCTGGGCTGCTCTGTCTATGGAGTAGCCATTCTTTTATGCCCTTACTTTCTTTATAAACTTGCTTTGACTTTACGAACTCTCCTTGAATTCTTTCTTGTGTGAGATCCAAGAACCCTCCCTTGGGGTCTCGATCTGGACCCCTTTCCTATAACACTTCCAGCAGGTGGGAGGGAAAAAGGAGTCATTTTAAAATATGCCAGAGCACTCTGCTCTTCTTAATAAGGCCTACCCCCAGGAGAAATTATTTTACCAGAGTCTAATTTGCTGGAATTTAATTAGAGTGGAATCTACCTGAGATAAGACTCTAGCCATTTTGTCTCACCTAATGGGGAAAAGAGACAGAGAAGCACTGATGAAGTTCACAATACAGAGGCACAGGCTTACCAAAAAATGGATACCCAATCCGAATAGAAAACTTCACCTCTCTCCATACCATTAAATACCTATTTATTGGTATTCAACTTGCATTAATACATCACGTTCAGATTTGAAAGAAAAATTGGAAGGCGTATAAAAGGCAGAAACAGTTGGAAGAGACTGAACAAGCATCAAAACCAGCCTCAGATATGGCAGAGATGTTGGAATTATTAGACTGATAACTTTCAACAACTATAATTAATATGTTAAGGGCTCTAATAGAAAAACGGAAACTGGATGTGGCTGAGGAGAGAGTCTCTGAGCTTGAGGATATGACAACAAAAAACTCCAAAACTGAATAGCAGAGGAAAAATAAAACTGGAAAAGAAACCCAAACCCCAAACCAAAAATACCGGAATAGGATATTTAAGAACTGGGGAACAACTACAAAGGGTGTAACATACATACAATGAGAATAACAGAGGAGAAGAAATAAACAGAAGCAATATTTGATGTAATAATTACTGAGAATTTCTCCAAATTAATGTCAGGCACCAAACCACAGATCTGGAAATCTCAGAGAACACCAAGCAAGATAAATGCCAAAAATGACAGATGAGCATATCATATTCAAACTTCAGAAAATCAAATATATAAAAGAATCTCGAAAGAAGCCATAGGGAAAAAAATACCTTACCTACAGAGGATCAAAGATAATAATTACATCTGACTTCTCCTTATAAAACATAAAACCAAGAAGACAAAGAATGAAATATTTAAAAGATTGAGGCAAAAAAACCCCACCAAACTAGGATTCTGTATCCTATGAAAATATCCTTCAAAAGGAAAGGCATAACACTTTCTCACACAAACAAAAATTGAAGAAATTGTTTGCTAGTAGATCTTCCTTGCAAAACATGTTTTTTAAAAAAAGGTCTTCATAGAGAAGGAAAAGATACAAGTCAGAAACTTGGGTCTATGTAAAGGAAAGATGAGTATCACAGAAGGAAATAAGTGAAACATGTGTCTCAGCCACATGGGACCAAAGAATCTAACTTGCGTTTTGGAATTCTTCCTCCTCCACTTCTTAGATGACTTGGAACTGCAGCCTTTCCTCTTCAGGCTGTCCCTGAACCGTGCACCTAGTCACAGTGCTTGGGAACTTGCTCACATCCTTCTGATTGTCAGCTTTGACCTCACCTCCACAACCCCATGAACTTCAACCTGTCCTTAGCTGACATTGGTTTCACCCCTGCCACAATTTCAAAGATAACTGTAGACATCCAAACTCACAGCAGAATCATTTCATATGTGAGCTGCCTGAAATAGATGTCTTTTAAAATTATTTTTGGATGTTTGCACAATCTACTCATGACTGTGATGGCCTATGACCCATGTGGTGACCTGTCATCTCTTGTACTACACAGTGATCAGGAATCCCCACCTCTGTGGCCTCCTGCTTCTGGTCTCTCTCTCTCTCTCTTTTTTTTTTTTTTTTTTATCAGTCTTTTGGAAACCCAGCTGTACAGTTTGATGGTGTCACAAGTTCTCTCATGCAAATGTAGATATTCCTCATTTCTTCTATGACCCTTCTCAGTTTCTCCACCTTCCCTGTTCTGACACTGCCACCAATAACACATTAATGCATTTTATTGGTGCCATCTCTGTGGTCCATTCTCAGGGATCCTTTACTGTTATACTCAAATTATGTTCTCCATACTCATAACCCTATAAAAGATGGGAAGTGTAAAGCAAACCTTCTTCACCCGTCGCTCTCACCTGTCAGTTGTTTGCTTATTTTATGGAACAGGCCTTGGAGTATACCTTAGTTTGGCTGTCTCACCTTCCCCAAGAACGGGTGTGGTGTCCTCAATGGTATATACCACAGTCACCCTCATGTTGAACCCTTCATTCACAGCCTGAGGAACAGAGACATCAAGAATACCTGGTGGTGGCTCCTCAGCATAACTGCCTGGTATCAATACCTGTGCTATCCTTTATGGAGTGTAGTTAGAAAAAAACAGCAAACTCAAATATCTGGAGCCAGAAATGCTGCATGTTTGGTTACATATTTTTTTTTAGCTCTTGTGGCTTTCAATCCTCTTGTTGTTTCATATCTGGATATTGCTTCTTTTTGTAAGTCTTTAATGGGATCAAGAGAGTATTCTGGAATCCTACCTACATTATAATCATGAGTGAATCTTATTACAGCTGTAGAGCCCTCTTTATCTCTCTTTTGTGATCCAGGCATATTGGATAAATGTACAACTCTCTGTTCTAAGAAATACTATTTTCAGAGCAGTTTTAGGTTCACAGAAAAACTGAGAGGAAGATGTAGAGATTTCCCATATACTCTCACACATGCATAGACTCTCAAATTTTCAACATCCTCCACCAGAGTGGTACATTTGTTACAACTGATGAATCCACATTGACACATCATAATCACCTAAAGTCTGGAGTTCGCTCAAGGGTTCACTGTTGGTATTGTACATTCTATGGGTTTGCACAATTGTACAATGATGTGTATCCATCATTCTAGTACATACAGTATTTTCACTACTCTAAAAATCCTCTGTACCCTGCCTATCCATTCCTCCCCTTTTCCCCATGCCAACTCCTTGTAACCACTGATCTTTTACATCTCCAAAGCCATGTAGTTGTAATCATACAGTATATAATACGTATAGTCAGTTGTATGTAGTAATTTGACCAGCTGGTAGCTTAATAGTCTGTCACTGGGGGGAGTGGCATAAAGTAAGAGAGATGAGGAAGAGAGGCAGTTATTTATAAAGCAAATATCTGGGAAAAAATGGCTAGTGCTCCATACTTAGATCAGATTGGGGTGAGTATTTCATATGGTTTCTGAGCAGTGATGGTACCAATCATTGCAAGGAGAACAGTGTATAGGTTCTGTGACACTTCTGGATTAGGTGAGATCACAGCTAGTAACTGAAGATATGGGAACTGGTTCTAGTTTCAGAGAGGGGATAGATGAAGCTTAAACAGATTTCAAATGTCTTCTATTCCCAGGAGTGCATATTACTGGAATTGAGAAAAGGGAACAAATCTGGAGATTGAAAGGTCCTAATGTACATTTAGGCATTTTTTTCCCAATCATTAGAGACCTGCTAGGCTGACCTGGTAGCTAAAGGTCTTCACTACTTGATGGAATTGGAGTGATTAGCATATGCAGATAAAGTAATACTATTAGCTACCATTTGTTATACTCCTATTATGTACCAGTTATCTGTATGTTTTAAGTCTCATAACAATACTGAAAGATGTTTTATTACTTCATTGGAGGGTTTATCTTTAAACCCTCCAATGAAGTAATGAAACACCTTTTTCTTTCTGCCTTCAAGAAAAAGAAAGCTATATTTTTAAATTGCTAATGATAAGCTCTCTAGGTATATGGGACTACTGGAAGAATAAGAAAAGAATAGAATAATAGAAGAATAATATTAGAGGAAAAATATAGGAGGAAACAGGGCTTGTGAAGAAGTTAGAGGAAGGAGGGAAAAGATGTATTCTGGGAAAAACAAAGAAGGGCAAAAGCATTTTCACCTTTGGAAAAGAAAATAAGAGATTACCAGAGAAGAGTACTAGTGACCTCCGAGCTAATTCTGAGAGGTTGGTTTGAGAAATGTTTTAAGATTGGGCTGGGAAAACTGGCTAGCCATATGTAGAAATCTGAAACTGGATCCCTTCCTTACACCTTATACAAAAATTAATTCAAGATGAATTAAAGACTTACATGTTAGACCTAAAACCATAAAAACCCTAGAAGAAAACCTAGGCAATACCATTCAGGACATAGGCATGGGCAAGGGCTTCATGTCTAAAACACCAAAAGCAATGGCAACAAAAGCCAAAATTGACAAATGGGATCTAATTAAACTAAAGAGCTTCTGCACAGCAAAAGAAACCACCATCAGTGTGAACAGGCAACCTACAAAATGGGAGAAAATTTTCGCAACCTACTCATCTGACAAAGGGCTAATATCCAGAAACTACAACGAACTCAAACAAATTTACAGGAAAAAACCAAATAACCCCATCAAAAAGTGGGAGAAGGATATGAACAGACACTTCTCAAAAGAAGACATTTATGCAGCCAAAAAACACATGAAAAAATGCTCACCATCACTGGCCATCAGAGAAATGCAAATCAAAACCACAATGAGATACCATCTCACACCAGTTAGAATGGCGATCATTGAAAAGTCAGGAAACAACAGGTGCTGGAGAGGATGTGGAGAAATAGGAACACTTTTACACTGTTGGTGGGACTGTAAACTAGTTCAACCATTGTGGAAGTCGGTGTGGTGATTCCTCAGGGATCTAGAACTAGAAATACCATTTGACCCAGCCATCCCATTACTGGGTATATACCCAAAGGATTATAAGTCATGCTGCTATAAACACACATGCACATGTACATTTATTGTGGCACTATTCACAATAGCAAAGACTTGGAACCAAGCCAAATGTCCAACAATGATAGACTGGATTAAGAAAATATGGCACATATACATCATGGAATACTATGCAGCCATAAGAAATGATGAGTTCATGTCCTTTGTAAGGACATGGATGAAGCTGGAAACCATCATTCTCAGTAAACTATTGCAAGGACAAAAACCAAACACTGCATGTTCTCACTCATAGGTGGGAATTGAACAATGAGAACACATGGACACAGGAAGGGGAACATCACACACCAGGGCCTGTTGTGGGGTGGGGGGATGGGGGAGGGATAGCATTAGGAGATATACCTAATGCTAAATGACGAGTTAATGGGTGCAGCACACCAACATGGCACATGTATACATATGTAACAAACCTGCAGTTTGTGCACATGTACCCTAAAAGTTAAAGTATAATAACAATAAAAAAAATAAAGATTGGGCCCTTTAGAAGCAGAGCCTGAGAAGAGGATTCTTATGCAAATATTTAGTGAAAGAGGGCTCTCCAGTAGTGGAACCTGTAAAGAAATGAGGAAAGCCGGGTAGAGCAGAAGAAACTAAGACAAATATGAGTTCAGGTGAAGTGTAGTCTCATCCTGATTGAAATGAACCTTGGAACTTGTGTGGCCAGCAGCAACTGGGCTTGTCTATTATGGCACGGTATTAACCACTGGCTATGGGCTACTGGGGGTTGGTGTGTGACCTCCCAGTATCTCCAAGATAGGCAGGGTTCAGAAGTGAGCGATTTGCATCCAATACCCACAGACCAGGCTTATATAAGGGGATCATATTGAGACACCAATAGCATCTGTTATGGAAAGGGGAGAGCCCGCTGCTTGGGAAGAGTCAAGTAGATGGGCCTGGAAAAGACCACAATCAGAGGCATCAGAAAAGTTCTCAGGACCACATGGAAATCAGGTCTTTACTTGCAGACCTCCTAGTTTTGACTGAGCACTTCCCATTATCTGTATCTAGGAGCTCTTTCAGCTGTTGCCCTTATGCTGTCTGGTAAGGATCTTATTCAACTGCATCTA
The DNA here is from genome assembly GCF_028885655.2 of Pongo abelii. Classification (NCBI taxonomy): domain Eukaryota; kingdom Metazoa; phylum Chordata; class Mammalia; order Primates; family Hominidae; genus Pongo; species Pongo abelii. The sequence continues at coordinate 28,925,223 of NC_072000.2, forward strand.
GAACTTTGCCTGTTGGTGGACCAGCAGGGCTAGTATCAGTCTGTTCCATAGGAATATACTCAGTGCTCATCACATTGCCCACTGTGGATATCCCTATACTTAGTGTCTAATAAAAACAAGGAATTGATAACTAATGCTATAGTGGTAGGCAGACTCCTTATACTTGTAATTGGGAGAGGTGCTGAATTAAAGCAGCTTAGACAGCCTTTACATTGGAAAGTGATTAACAGTTAGTTCCCTTGTAGTTATTAATAGCTGCTCATGTAGCTCATACTCCTGGAAATGCAAGGCCTCTGGTAAACTGAGTCAGAGAATATGGCTTACCCATGAGATCATGGAAGTCCTCTTTTTCTCACATTTAATTTAAATCATTTAATTTAAATCATTTAATTTAAATCCTAGAACACACATACTGGGACTATTGCCCAGAATTTCAGATCGTTAAAATTAGGTTGAAGAAGAGATGCCAATACTCTTGGCCAAACAGCTGCAGGCCACTAACAGCAGGCCTGTCTCACCACCTCTCACACTCCTGTGTAGGAAGATGGGACTTGGATAAAAAGTTTTTACTCTCAATGGCCCAATGCACAAACCAGAGGAAAGAGAGAGAAAATTGTTCCGTGTTCTGGTCATTGGGTAATGCATCTGAAATCCAGTTCAAAGTGTCATACTTACGGTAATTGGGTTTCTCCTTTTCTGTTAATAAGTAAAGAAGGCAATATAGACTTGGAAATACATCTCATTAGACTGAAAGGTAGGAAACCTATTTTCTGTTCTTGGTTTTGTCCTTGTGTAACCTTGAGAAAGTCATTGAACTTCTCCGTGCTTCTGCTTCTCCACTGTAACTGTGTAACTCTTTCCTAATCATCTTCCTAAATAAGAAATCAGGATGTGATTATTTTGCAGCCCAGTTATGTTACTAATGATAAATGTGCTTGGGATGAGCTCAAAACAGGCCATTCAGGTGGCCTGGTCAAGGTGTTATGGTCATGCTGGGCTGTCATTAGAAGCAAGGAGACAAAGACGACTATGTCAAGTTACTCAATTAGGCAATTGTGTAAAATAATTCAATCCACTCAACTGAGAAAGAAAAATAGTCAACAAATTACTGTCATAGAGATAACTATGTCTAAAAATTGTTTAAGTGGCTTTTCAATTTTTGACTAATTTTCTTGGCAGCAAGCAAACTTTTTGGAAAATATGTTAAAATGCATTTTTATAATCTTTTGAATTCTTAACTTTTCATTTTATGAAAATATTATGAAAATTATATATTTGATTCTGATACTTGATGCTAATAGCAATGATAAAACTCCAGGTTTCTAAATTACATCTATTTAACTTGACCTCACAGAATTTTACATTTATAACGATCACACAGGTGGTGGGTAAGTGGTTTCAGAGACATTAAGTTTTAAAGCACCTGGGGTGTGTACTAGTATTCATTCTCAAATTAGTTTAACGATTAATAGAAACTGCATATAAACTGTTTTGCTTTTTATTGTCCTTTTCTTTAATCTGCTAAATTTCTATAAGTATCAAGAGAATATAAATGAGAGAAAAAATAAGTAAAGGCTCTGGATCAATTACCAATCATCTCTGAATTAATTCTTTTCTTAAGTTAGTTTTTCTTAGACCATTGCCCTTTTTATCCCTCTTTAAGATTCTTGAGGGCTTTCTCCTTCCTGACTTTTGTCCTCAAACATTCTCATGAGGTAGACTTGGGAAAATGGTAAAAATTGTAAGTAACAGTTGTGAAACATTTCTCAGTTCACCAACTCATACATATGGTCCCATTTATTCTTTCAGAAAATTAGTAGATTTGGTAGAATAGGGATTATTACTCCTTATCTAAATATGAAGGAATTGAAGGGCAGTTTTCCATGTGGATCAACCCGTGGCCCAGTGCACATGGATAAATTTGGAAAGTGACACAATAAGGAATGCCCACAAATGCCAATGGGATATTCAAGAAAGGAGTCTGTTTTTGCTGGTTTGCTCTGTTTCATATCCCTTTTTGAGTTGCATTCTCATTTAATTTTTTTCAATTTATTTCTTAGGAAATATTTGATACTTATAAAACAACAGTATAAAACACATATGAGGATTGTGAAGCATAATGATAAGGTGAATTCCCATGAAACCAGCACCCTACGTAAGAGTTAGAACAATACTAATAGATTTTTTTTTATTTATATGTTACTCTCTTGCTTCTCTGCCTCCCTGATTGCCTCCCACCTAGAAATAATGACTACTTTAGATTTTGCATTTTTCTCTTAAAAAGTATTTAAAATCATATATGTAGATACTCCTCAACAATTCATTGTTTAATTAGTTTTGCATTGTTTGATTTTGACCTTTACAAAAAATGACAACAGCTTATAGTCTTAGGAGATTTGCTTTTTTCATTCAATAGTATGTTTAAAGATTCAAGACTTAAACGTTAGACCTAAAACCATAAAAACCCTAGAAGAAAACCTAGGCATTACCATTCAGGACATAGGCATGGGCAAGGACTTCATGTCTAAAACATCAAAAGCAATGGCAACAAAAGCCAAAATTGACAAGTGGGATCTAATTAAACTAAAGAGCTTCTGCACAGCAAAAGAAACTACCATCAGAGTGAACAGGCAACCTACAAAATGGGAGAAAATTTTCGCAACCTACTCATCTGACAAGGGGCTAATATCCAGAATCTACAATGAACTCCAACAAATTTACAAGAAAAAAACAAACAACCCCATCAAAAAGTGGGCAAAGGATATGAACAGACATTTCTCAAAAGAAGACATTTATACAGCCAAAAGACACATGAAAAAATGCTCATCATCACTGGCCAGCAGAGAAATGCAAATCAAAACCACAGTGAGATACCATCTCACACCAGTTAGAATGGCGATCATTAAGAAGTCAGGAAACAACAGGTGCTGGAAAGGATGTGGAGAAATAGAAACACTTTTACACTGTTGGTGGGACTGTAAACTAGTTCAACCATTGTGGAAGTCAGTGTGGTGATTCCTCAGGGATCTAGAACTAGAAATACCATTTGACCCGGCCATCCCATTACTGGGTATATACCCAAAGGATTATAAATCATTCTGCTATAAAGACACATGCACACATATGTTTATTGTGGCACTATTCACAATAGCAAAGACTTGGAACTAAGCCAAATGTCCAACAATGATAGACTGGATTAAGAAAATGTGGCACATGTACACCATGGAATACTATGCAGCCATAAAAAATGATGAGTTCATGTCCTTTGTAGGGACATGGATGAAGCTGGAAACCATCATTCTCAGTAAACTATCGCAAGGAGAAAAAAGCAAACACCGCATGTTCTCACTCATAGGTGGGAATTGAACAATGAGAACACATGGACACAGGAAGGGGAACATCACACTCTGGGGACTGTTGTGGTGTGGGGGGAGGGGGGAGGGATAGCATTAGGAGATATACCTAATGCTAAATGGCAAGTTAATGGGTGCAGCACACCAGCATGGCACATGTATACATATGTAACAAACCTGCACATTGTGCACATGTACCCTAAAACTTAAAGTATAATAATAAAAAAAAAGATTCATTTCTGAAGTTTTGTTTGATGTGGTTTATTCATTTTTATTATGGAAGAATAGACTTTACTAGTTTATTCATTTGTTTATCCATATCCTTGTCAATGAACCTTTGGATATTTGAGTGGTTCCCCAATCTTTTTTTTTAAATTTTTTTAATACTTTAAGTTCTAGGGTACACGTGAACAACGTGCAGATTTGTTACATATGAATACATGTGCCATGTTGGTGTGCTGCACCCATTAACTCATCATTTACATTAGGTATATCTCCTAACTCTTTCCCTCTGCCCCTTCCCCCACCCTACAACAGGCCCCAGTGTGTGATGTTCCCCTTCCTGGGTCCAAGTGTTCTCATTGTTCAATTCCCACCTATGAGAGGCAACATGTGGTGTTTGGTTTTTTGTCTTGGCGATAGTTTGCTGAGAATGATGGTTTCCAGCTTCATCCATGTCCCTACAAAGGACATGAACTCATCATTTTTTATGGCTGCATAGTATTCCATGATGTATATGTGCCATATTTTCTTAATCCAGTCTATCATTGTTGGACATTTGGGTTAGTTCCAAGTCTTTGCTTTTGTGAATAGTGCTGCAATAAACATACATGTGCATGTGTCTTTATAGCAGCATGATTTATAGTCCTTTGGGTATATACCCAGTAATGAGATGGCTGGGTCAAATAGTATTTCTAGTTCTAGATCCTAGAGGAATCACCACACTGTCTTCCACAGTGGTTGAATAGTTTACAGTCCCACCAAAAGTGTAAAAGTGTCCCTATTTCTCCACATCCTTTCCAGCACTTGTTGTTTCCTGACTTTTTAATGATCACCATTCTAACTGGTATGAGATGGTATCTCATTATGGTTTTGATTTGCATTTCTCTGATGGGCAGTGATGATGAGCGTTTTTTCATGTGTCTGTTGGCTGCATAAATGTCTTCTTTTGAGAAGTGTCTGTTCCTGTTCTTTGCCCAATTTTTGATGGGGTTGTTTGTTCTTTTTCTCGTAAATTTGTTTGAGTTCTTTGAAGATTCTGGATATTAGCCCTTTGTCAGATGAGTAGATTGCAAAAATTTTCTCCCATTCTGTAGGTTGCCTGTTCACTCTGATGGTAGTTTCTTTTGCTGTGCAGAAGCTCTTTAGTTTAATTAGATCCCATTTGTCAATTTTAGCTTTTGTTGCCATTGCTTTTGGTGTTTTAGACATGAAGTCCTTGCCCATGCCTATGTCCTGAATGGTATTGCCTAGGTTTTCTTCTAGGGTTTTTATGGTTTTAGGTCTAACATTTAAGTCTTTAATCCATCTTGAATTAATTTTTGTATAAGGTGTAAGGAAGGGATCCAGTTTCAGCTTTCTACATATGGCTAGCCAGTTTTCCCAGCACCATTTATTAAATAGGGATTCCTTTCCCCATTTTTTGTTTTTGTCAGGTTTTTCAAAGATCAGATGGTTGTAGATGTGTGGTATTAATTCTGAGGGCTCTGTTCTGTTCCATTGGTCTATATCTCTGTTTTGGTACCAGGACCATGCTGTTTTGGTTACTGTAGCCTTGTAGTATAGTTTGAAGTCAGGTAGCATGATGCCTCCAGCTTTGTTCTTTTGGCTTAGGATTGTCTTGGCAATGCAGGCTCTTTTGTGGTTCCATATGAACTTTAAAGTATTTTTTTCCAGTTCTGTGAAGAAAGTCATTAGTAGGTTGATGGGGATGGAATTGAATCTACAAATTACTTTGGGCAGTATGGCCATTTTCATGATATTGATTCTTCCTATCCATGAGCATGGAATGTTCTTCCATTTGTTTGTATACTCTTTTATTTCATTGAGCAGTGGTTTGTAGTTCTCCTTGAAGAGGTCCTTCACATCCCTTGTAAGTTGGATTCCTAGGTATTTTATTCTCTTTGAAGCAATTGTGAATGGGAGTTCACTCATGATTTGGCTCTCTGTTTGTCTGTTATTTGTGTATACGAATGCTTGTGATTTTTGCACATTGATTTTGTATTCTGAGACTTTGCTGAAGTTGCTTATCAGCTTAAGGAGATTTTGGGCTGAGAGGTTGGGGTTTTCTAAACATACAATCATGTGATCTGCAAACAGGAACAATTTGACTTCCTCTTTTCCTAATTGAATGCCTTTCATTTCTTTCTCCTGCCTGATTGCCCTGGCCAGAACTTCCAACACTATGTTGAATAAGAGTGGTGAGAGAGGGCAAACCTGTCTTGTGCCAGTTTTCAAAGGGAATGCTTCCAGTTTTTACCCATTCAGTATGATATTGGCCATGGGTTTGTCATAGATAGCTCTTACTATTTTGAGATACGTCCCATGAATACCTAATTTATTGAGAGTTTTTAGCATGAAGGGCTGTTGAATTTTGTCAAAGGCCTTTTCTGCATCTATTGAGATAGTCATGTGGTTTTTGTCTTTGGTTCCGTTTATATGCTGGATTATGTTTATTGATTTGCATATGTTGAACCAGCCTTGCATCCCAGGGATGAAGCCCACTTGATCATGGTGGATAAGCCTTTTGATGTGCTGCTGGATTTGGTTTGCCAGTATTTTATTGAGGATTTTTGCATCAATGTTCATCAGGGATATTGGTCTGTTATTGTTCTATTCAGAGATTCAACTTCTTCCTGGTTTAGTCTTGGGAGAGTGTATTGTCGAGGAATTTATCCATTTCTTCCAGATTTTCTAGTTTATTTGCATAGAGGTGTTTATAGTATTCTCTGATGGTAGTTTGTATTTCTGTTGGATCGATGGTGATATCCCCTTTATCATTTTTTATTTCGTCTATTTGTTTCTTCTCTCTTTTCTTCTTTATTAGTCTTGTTAGCAGTCTATCAATTTTGTTGATCTTTTCAAAAAAACCAGCTCCTGGATTCATTGATTTTTTGAAGGGTTTTTTGTGTCTCTATTTCCTTCAGTTCTGCTCTGATCTTAGTTGTTTCTTGCCTTCTGCTAGCTTTTGAATGTGTTTGCTCTTGCTTCTCTAGTTCTTTTAATTGTGATGTTAGGGTTTCGATTTTAGATCTTCCTGCTTTCCCTTGTGGGCATTTAGTGCTATAAATTTCCCTCTACACACTGCTTTGAATGTGTCCCAGAAATTCTGGTATGTTTTGTCTTTGTTCTCATTGGTTTCAAAGAGCATCTTTATATCTGCCTTCATTTCATTATATACCCAGTATTCATTCAGGAGCAGGTTGTTCAGTTTCCATGTAGTTGAGTGGTTTTGAGTGTTTCTTAATCCTGAGTTCTAGTTTGGTTGCACTGTGGTCTGAGAGACAGTTTGTTATAATTTCTGTTCTTTTACATTTGCTGAGGAGTGCTTTACTTCCAACTATGTGGTCAATTTTGGAATAAGTGTGATGTGGTGCTGAGAAGAATGTATAGTCTGTTGATTTGGGGTGGAGAGTTCTGTAGATGTCTGTTAGGTCCACTTGTTGCAGAGCTGAGTTCAATTCCTGGATATGCTTGTTAACTTTTTGTGTCATTGATCTGTCTAATGTTGAGAGTGGGGTGTTAAATTCTCCCATTATTATTGGGTGGGAGTCTAAGTCTCTTTGTGGATCTCTAAGGACTTGTTTTATGAATCTGGGTGCTCCTGTATTGGGTGCATATATATTTAGGATAGTTAGCTCTTCTTGTTGAACTGATCCCTTTACCATTATGTAATGGCCTTCTTTGTCTCTTTTTATCTTTGTTGGTTTAAAGTCTGTTTTACCAGAGACTAGGATTGCAACCCCTGCCTTTTTTTGTTTCCCATTTGCTTGGTAGATCTTCCTCTATCCCTTTATTTTGAGCGTATGTGTGTCTCTGCACATGAAATGGGTCTCCTGAATACAGCACACTGATGGGTCTTGACTCTTTATCCAATTTTCCAGTCTGTGTCTTTTAATTGGAGCATTTAGCCCATTTACATTTAAGGTTAGTATTGTTATGTGTGAATTTCATCCTGTCATTATGATATTAGCTGGTTATTTTGCTTGTTAGTTGATGCAGTTTCTTCCTAGCATCGATGGTCTTTACAATTTGGCATGTTTTTGCAGTGGCTGGTATCGATTGTTCCTTTCCATGTTTAGTGCTTCCTTCAGGAGCTCTTTTAGGGCAGGTCTGTTGGTGACAAAATCTCTCAGCATTTGCTTGTCTGTAAAGGATTTTATTTCTCCTTCACTTATGAAGCTTAGTTTGGCTGGATATGAAATTCTGGGTTGAAAATTCTTTTCTTAAAGAATGTTGAATATTGGCCCCCACTCTCTTCTGGCTTGTAGATTTTCTGCTAAGGGATCTGCTGTTAGTCTAATGGGCTTCCCTTTGTGGGCAACCTGACCTTTCTCTCTGGCTGCCCTTAATATTTTTTCCTTCGTTTCAACTTTGGTGAATCTGACAATTATGTGTCTTGGAGTTGCTCTTCTCGAGGAGTATTTTTGTGGCATTCTCTGTATTTCCTGAATTTGAATGTTGGCCTGCCTTGCTAGATTGGGGAAGTTCTCAACAATATCCTGAGGAGTGTTTTCTAACTTGGTTCCATTCTCCCCATCACTTTCAGGTACACAAATTAGATGTAGATTTGGTCTTTTCACATAGTCCCATATTTCTTGGAGGCTTTGTTCATTTCTTTTTACTCTTTTTTCTCTAAACTTCTCTTCTCACTTCATTTCATTCATTTGATCTTCAATCACTGATACCCTTTCTTCCAGTTGATCGAATTGGCTACTGAAGCCTGTGCATTCATCACATAGTTCTCGTGCCATGGTTTTTGGCTCCATCAGGTCCTTTAAGGACTTCTCTACATTGGTTATTCTAGTTAGTCATTTGTCTATTCTTTTTTCAAGGTTTCTAGCTTCTTTGCAATGGGTTTGAACTTCCTCCTTTAGCTCAGAGAAGTTTGATCATCTGAAGCCTTCTTCTCTCAACTCGTCAAAGTCATTTTCCATCCAGCTTTGTTCCATTGCTGGGGAGGAGCTGTGTTCCTTTGGAAGGGGAAAGGTGCTCTCATTTTTAGAATTTTCAGCTTTTCTGCTCTGTTTTTTCCCCATCTTTGTGGTTTTATCTACCTTTGGTCTTTGATGATGGTGACGTACAGATGGGGTTTTTGTGTGGATGTCCTTTCTGTTTGTTAGTTTTCCTTCTAACAGTCAGAACCCTCAGCTACAGGTCTGTTGGAGTTTGCTGGAGGTCCCTCCCAGACCCTATTTTCCTGGGTATCATCAGCGGAGGCTGCAGAACAGTGAATATTGCTGAACAGCAAATGTTGCTGCCTGATTGTTCCTCTGGAAGCTTCATCTCAGAGGGGTACCTTGCCGTATGAGGTGTCAGTCTGCCCCTACTGGTGGGTGCTCCCAGTTAGGCTACTCGGGGGTCAGGGACCCACTTGAGGAGGCAGTCTGTCCATTCTCAGATCTCAAACTCTGTGCCTGGAGAAACACTACTCTCTTCAAAGCTGTCAGACAGAGACATTGAAGTCTGCAGAGATTTCTGCTGCCTTTTGTTTGGCTATGCCCTGCCCCAAGAGGTGGAGTCTACAGAGCCAGGCAGGCCTCCTTGAGCTGTGGTGGACTCCACCCAGTTCGAGCTTCCCAGCTGCTTTGTTTACCTACTCAAGCCTCAGCAATGGTGGGCACCCCCCACCCCCAGCCTCGCTGCTGCCTTGCAGTTTGATCTCAGACTGCTGTGCTAGCAATGAGCAAGGCTCCGTGGGTGTGGGACCTTCCGAGCCAGGCACGTGATATAATCTCCTGGTGTGCCGTTTGCTAAGGCTGTTGGAAAAGCGCAGCATTAGGGTGGGAGTGACCCAGTATTCCAGATGCCATCTGTCACTCCTTCCCTTGGCTAGGTAAGGGAATTCCTTGACCCCTTGTGCTTCCTGGGTGAGGTGATGCCTCGCCCTGCTTCAGCTCACACTCGGTGGGCTGCACCCACTGTCCTGCCCCCACTGTCCGATGAGCCCCAGTGAGATGAACCCGGTACCTCAGTTGGAAATGCAGAAACCACCTGTCTTCTGTGTCACTCATGCTGGGAGCTGTAGACTGGAGTTGTTCCTATTCAGCCATCTTGGAACCGCCCCTTGTGGTTCCCCATTCTTAATGAATAGGAACAATGTTTATATGAACTTGTGCTTGTATGCAAGGGTTCTGTACATATTTATCCAAGAGCATAACCATAAAATATGCATCTACTAAACTTCGGCAGGTTATGGCATGGTGCTTTCCAAAATGGTTGTATAAGTTACACTCTTACCAATAATGTAAAAGAGGTCTAGTTGATCAACATTCTCACTATTTTATTGCTATTATCATATTTGTACATCTTTTCCCTCTTGTGGGTGTGTATAGTGCTTTGTCTTGAAGTTTCAGTTTTAAATAGAGGTGGGATTTGCTTCTTTTAAAGTCCTTAATCTCACCTAGCAGTTGCCACCTCTCCTAATCCATTTGTTTGCAGAGAAATTGGACTGTGCTTCATGATTAAATAAAATCAAATAGTCTGCTGCCCTACAGGGAAAACTTGAATTCTCTCATGCCTTCCTCTTGCTTCCTCATTAATACATTGCACCTTCTCCAAAACACAGGAAGAGGACACAGCTTCTTAGTCTCAAGACTGTTTCTTCTCCCACTCTGCTTACTCAGATTGCACAAACAAACATATGTGAGGCAGATCCAGTTTTTCTTGTTTTTCATCTACTGCAAGCATGACTGCTCTGCTGAGCATATTAAACTTTGAAGCTGCATTGTTGGTAATATGTTGAGTGAAAGAGTCAGAAATTCGCAGTGGGGCATGAATGATGGATTTTCTATAGCAGAAGGGATAGAATCTGCTGCTCATCAAAGGCTGAAAAACAGGCCTCCCTTAGAAGTCAAGACAGAAGAAAAATGAGATTGGAATGAGAAAGTATATGATAGAAATGTGGATATCTTCAAAGAAATATGAAAGTTAATGATTATGGGCATATGTGAACTCCACACTGAGATATGCCTTTCCAGATAGCAATATTTTCATAGGCATTTAAAGACCCTGGATATGTTCTTCAGCCCAAGAAAATATCAGCAGATATTCTGAAGACTAGAAATGGTGAATGGCTTGCTCAGAATTACACAGCTAGTTATTCACAGACCTAGACTAGACTCTGGGATATTTGAGTACCACATAAGCACGCTTTCCATTAAAACACAAACTATTGCTTTCTCTATTTGGCTCTCTACTTTTCCTTCTGCTGATTAAACTGAAACAATGCCATAGTATACAAATTCCCAGATTAGAAATATATATTGTATTCTGTTAGAATAAAGGTTCATGACAAAAATAAAATAATTTTTTAAAGAATTTATATTTGAACTCTCACAACCAAAATGTCTTCTTCCTTTCTTACAAGCCAATTGTGGTACAGGGACTTCTGTTAAGTGTGACTTGTTAGAAACCCTTCCCAGAACATTTTATTGGAATGAGAAATTGGTCAGGGAAAGGAAGGAAGCCAGGCAAGCAGTACTCACAGGGAATGATGGTCCAGCTCCACAGGGAATCTTGAAGATAGAGTAGACCACAACTTGGAGTTGTTTCCAAGAGGACACAAGGAAGCTAGGGTATTTATATACACTTAAAAGTCAGTCTTTGGTTAAGGTTATCCCTGTGGTGAGGGGAAGTGAATCCCCAAGCACTTCTGGCTTTCCTTTTGCACAAAGCAGATCCTCACAGCTGGCCATCAGGATTAAAAAGCACATCAATAGTTGGCGTGCATGAACATGGTAAAGAAATCCAAAGAGATATAGCAGAGCACTGACTGCTTCCGTGGCTGCTTTAAACTAGATTTTTCCTATTAACAGAATTCTCTGAAGCAGTGGTGGTGTAGTAAAACTCTACTACCTGATATATGTCCTTGGGCTGTCTCACACATGGCTGATAAAAAACCAAATTCATACAATGTTTTTTGGGGAAAGTTTGGCAATATATCTCAAAAGTCTTAAATGTAGAATTTTCTAATAAAAATAAGACATGTTACTTATCAAGTGTTTAATATGTTACAGATATCATACTATGTGGTTTATTTGTAGGATCTTATCTAAAACTCTCAACAACCTAATAATGTAGATATTATTACTATCCTCATTTTATAGATGAGGAAACTGAGTCTAATTGATTGATTGAATTGCCCAAGTCACACAGTTAGTAGGTGGTATAGCTAGAATTTGAACCAGATCTGTTTAATTCCAGGTACTGTACTTGATTCCAGAGCCATTTACATTAAATGATTAGGAAAATGTACACAAATTTTATCCATAGTAATTTCTTCACAGTGTTTTATATTAAAAAATTTGAAACTACCACAAAAACCCAAGAGGACAGGGTTCAGTGAGCTTCTGGATAGCTGAACATATGGAGGTTACTAAAGGTGACACACTCAGGGAGGACATGGAAGCTTTGTACCCTTTCCCCCATGCCTTGCCCTATGCATCTCTTCATCTGTGTCCTTTACAATATCCTTTAAAATAAAACAATAATGCATTAGTCCATTTTCACACTGCTATAAAGATACTACCTAAGACTGGGTAATTTATAAACAAAAGAGGTTTAATGGACTCATAGTTCCACATGGCCGGGGTGGCCTCAGGAAGCTTACAGCCATGGTGGAAGGTGAAGGGGAAGCAGGTGCCTTCTTCACAAGGTGGCAGGAGAGAGAGAGAGAATGCAGGGGAAACTGACACTTTTAAAACCATCAGATTTCATGAGACCTCCTTCACTATCAAGAGAACAGCATGGGAGGAAACTGTTCCCATGATCTGATTATTTCCCATTGGGCCCCTCCCTCAACACATGGGGATTACAACTCGAGATGAGATTTGGGGGAATACAGGGCCAAACCACGTCAAGTAAACATTAAAAAAATCTGAAACTATTAATATTTACATGTCTAAAAATTGAGGTCTAGTTGAAGAATTTGTATTAGAATTATTTGATGGTATAATTTTTAACACAAAACTAATATTTAAAATCTGTATTTTGTTTGACATGAAAAACTGTTCGCTATATAATATTAAATGAAAAATCAGGTGAAAACAACTATAGATTATGTTTTCATTTTTGTGAAAAGAAAATAACAAACAAAACAAAACTACACATAAATGGTTAGTGAGCTATGTGAAATAACAGATCTAAGCACTGGATGGTATTTATGACCATTCTTTTCTAAAGGTTTATGAAATGCGCTCACCTCTTGCTATGGTTTAAATGTGTCCCTCAAAGTTAATGTGTTGGAAATGTAATCTCCAATGAATCGGTGTTGTGAGGTGGGGCCTAATAAGAAGTAAATAGGACATAAGGGCTCTTCCTTCATGAATGAATTCATGCTATTAAAATCAGAGTGGGTTAGCATTGTGGGAGTTGGTTAGTTATGAGAGTTAGTTATGAGAGTTATGGTTGATAATGAGAGTTAGTTACGGTTAGTTATGAGAGGGCTTGTTATATAAACAAGTTCAACCCCTTCTTGCTCTCTCTTGCCATCTCTTTGCCCTTCTTCCATGGGATCATGCAGCAAGAAGGACATCACTAGATGTTTTGTTCTTGGACTTCTGAGCCTCCAGAACTGTAAGCCAAATAAATTCCTGTTCTATAAATTGTCCAGTCTGTGATATTCTGTTATGGTACTGTAAAATGGACTAATCCACCTTTCTAATTCCTTTTCAAGGCATCTCCTCAAAGTAGTGAGGGGCTAGAATTTTTCGACAAATATTTTGAATTTGATAACCACACATGGATGAAGAGGACCCTACTAAAACCTTGCCCATAGAGTAATTTAACCTGTTTTCATACTCACTTCCTAAGATTTGTGCACTGCAATCCTGGTAGCCTCTACTTGGAAAGTTATTTCCCTCTAAACTACCCTATTAATTCATAACCATTTTTCATATCTCAGCCCCAGGAGGGTCACCCATCCCTTCTTTTTCAGCATTTCTTTTCTCACTTAATAAAATATGTAAGCACCAGATACTATGCTGGCACCAAATAGGACACCAGAAAAGAAATTAGCTTAGGGACTTGTGTTCATAATATGTTACAGAACATTTGGACAGGAAGAGATATATGGATGAATGAGATTCAAAATGAGATTTTTCAAAGGCTTATTCTCAAATGAATGGGAAGGGTCATGTGTGTATTTACAAATAACTTATAAGCTGTCATGCATATCCATTTTTAAGTGACTATTAAACTACCAAAATAATAATAATAACAACTATAAGCTGTCAGGCATATCCATTTTTAAGTGACTATTAAGCTACCAAAATAATAATAATAACAACTAAGACCGTAAAGGGCCATATATGGTTTACAACTCTTCACAAATATTAGTCCAGAAATAACAGGATATTTGGAGGAAGATCTCCAAAAGATAAAGATTTTAGTCTTTGTTACTTATTTCCACAACTAAAGCAAATGGCTATTAAGTATTAGCATCTGCAAATATTTTTCTTTAGCATGTTGTTTAAAGAAGGAGGACTTGGTTACTGTGCTAGTTTGAGGAAAGCACTTTGGGCAGAATTACTCACCTTATTACACTTGATAGATGTATGGCGACATGCATCACTTTGGGTGCCATTCACACAACCATCTTGAAGTACCACAGAGGACAGCAGAGGAATAAATAGAACTTTAAACAGAGAACTTGGTGTTACTTCAATAAGTCTCACGTGAATGAGTAGGAGGCTCTGAAAGTTGATGTTCAGAAGGATATCAAAAATCAAAATTTATTTGGCTTTGAAAAGTTGTCTGGAAGAAATACATAATCTAATTAATTCTTACTCTTCTTTTAAAAAGCCTAGAATATCATTTGCTCTTATATACTGTATTGGAATCTATTCAGATTATTCAAGTGTTATAGTTCAATAATCCTTGGCGAAAGGCCAGGAAAACCTGAATGACAACACTACATTTGTTTTACAGGTAAAAATGGAAATTGTACAATCAAAATCGAGCTTCAGAAATACGATCCAGCGTGAGAGAGTTACGCAGAAATTAGTGATCCCATTAAAAAGATGCACGTTAAGAATAAATATGATTTTTGTTAGTATTTAATTTTAAAAAGTTTAAAATGTCAGACAAAAATTGTATATATTGGTGCACTCATCCCATTTGAAGTTTTGCAGACTTAAATTTCTGCTTTCTACTAAATTATTTTTTTGTTTACCCTATTTTTTCTACTAACTTTGTGTTATTCACATCCACATATCCAAAGATAATTAAAATATTGATGACTATTAATTTTATGAGAATATCTATACTGATATCTGTCACTTGTTCATTATGAAGACTTAATGGAAGAGCGATATCATTCCCTTTGATGTTAGGAGATCTAATTTCTAGGTCCAGCTCCAATCGTAATAAGCTCGATGACCTTGGGTAAGTCACATAATTATATATTAATCTTCAATTTTCTCATCTATGAAATGAAGTTGAACCATATGATTTTGAAAGTCCCTTTTATCTCTGAAATTGTGCTGTCAGCTCTCATTTTTACTAATTTGGAGGAGCAATGATCTGCTGTTACGACACAGTAGATTAATCCCCACTGTATTTGCCTAATTGGCATGAAAAGCGACAGAGACTGAGGAACGGATGCAGCTGTCTTTGGTGCAAGTGGGTACAGGCTGAGGCTCCTCAGTGCTCACTCCTGAAGCTTTTCAGTGCCTTTCCATTTTTCATTAGCCCCGCTGTCCACATGCTCTTGACCATTCTCAGAGTCGGGATCTGACCATGACTCTAGTGACCTTCAATATATATAATCATAAATTGATGGCCTTTGTCTTATAGTTGTTTCCTGAAGAATCATCTCAAATGTATACAAATCCTGGCATTTAATTGTGGGAATGGATCTGCTACTCTGCACAAAAGGTGAGTTGCTTAACAATGCCTTATTTATTTCACATTGGAGTGCTATAGACTGTAAGTCTATGGACATGATCTTGGGAAACCTCTCTGACCTATCTCAGAGTAATGTTTTTAAACACATAAAATAAAATACACAGGATTGCAAAGAAATGAAATAAATAGAAATACAGTTTCATTAATAAATCAAAATTTAAGACCTGTATGAATATCATTTTCACCTAGACTGTAAACTCCCTGAGACCAGGAAGTATGTCTCATTCATTGATTTATCCTAAGTGCTTAACACAGTGCATATTTCAGTCAGGATGCTCTATAAATGCATGCCTACTTATTTAGTCACACTATTTCAAAAATCTTCTTTCTTTTAAGTCTGCTTCCTCAATGGATTTTAAGTTCCTTGGGGATAAGGGTAGATGCTTATCCACTATTGCCTTTCCAGGTCTTATATGGTGTTCCAAACTTAGTTGGTGCTCAACTAACATTTATTAAAAGGACATATAGATGAGCTAGCCCTGTACATTTTCTGCTCTCTTCTGGCTACTTTGAGTACTGGGTTATTGGCTTATTGCTGGCAATTCTGTTCTCTGGAGGTGCAGGTTGGCCTGAAGTCTTGAAGAACTAAGGAGGAGGGTATATTAGTCTGCTTGGGCTGCCATAACAAAATCTCATAGACGTGGTGACTCCGACATCAGAAATTTATCCTTTCATAGTTCTGGATGTTGGAAAGTCCAGCATCAAGGTTCTGGCAGGGTATGCTTTTTGGTGAGAGTTGTTTTCCTTCCTAGCTTGCAAATGGTCACTTTCTCAGTTTCTTTTCATATGGTATAGAGAGAAAGAGCTCTCTTGTATCTCATCGTATAAGGACACTAATTCTATCAGATCAGGGCCCCATTCTTATGTCCTCATTTAGCCTTAATTACTTTTATAAATGCCATACCTCCAAATGCAGTCACGTTGGGGGTTATGGCTTCAATGTATGGATTTTGGAGTGATACAGTTCAGTTCACAGCAGAGAGTCAGTGTGGTGCACTGAAATATGAGGGAGATTCCAAAGTCTCATTCTGGCTGTGCCATTAACTAGCCAAAGAGAAAATCCACTGTTTTCTGACATGTAAACTTTTTGACTAGATAATCTGAAGTTTCCTACCTAAATTCAAATTCTTTGCACCTGTATGAAGATCCCAGTGAATCTCAGTAGAACAAAGTTGATGCCCAAACTGAAAATTGTCTTTTAGAATATTATCATACATCATTTCTGAAAATACCACACAATCAAGTTAACTTTTGATTGAAGTGCTTCAAAGCTTTTCAGTGAAGTTTAATACACAATATGGGTTGGTAAATTAATGCCAAATCAGTACTTCAGAGATCTGTACGGCTTCCTGGAGAATGAAATGGCTTGAATTTGTAACTGGCATTAGGAAAGCTAGCAGTGCTGGAAAACTAAACTAACATTCTCTTTTACTTCTTAAAGTTACTTCTTTAGGTCTTCTCAGGGTCATATTGATTCCTTCTTTGTTGTTATTCAAATAGAAAGAGGTAACAAAATAACTTCTAGAGTGTATTTTTTGAAATAAACTTATACCTAGGAAATTAATAAACAAATATGATTAATAGAAGTGTTCATTAGACTTAATCAAATAGTGACTTCAACACTTTTAAAAATGTTTATTTCTGTCCACATGCTCTTCCCCTCTTATTTCTAATGTGTTTAATATTCCTCATAGTAGTATTATGCAAGCTAAACTAACTGATATGTACTGCTTTGCTGAGAATTTCAATATTTTATAGCTTGATTAGAACCAGTGTTTCTTTTCTCAGAAAGAAAAAGGCTGACAAAGTTTACTAACTAGTTTTTTTGTAGAGCGTTTCTATGATTATTAGTGTTTTAAAAAAGGTCAGACATTTGAATAGGTTTCATAAGTCTTAAAAGCAGCAAAAGCTTTTGAATTGATTAATTTGGGCTACTAATTTTACAGAGTACTAGAAATAAAAGGATTTTGAATGATAGTATAATCCAACTTCGATGGTATAATCCAACTCTCATACATTACAATGCCCACAAATTCTCTATGACTTAAAGTTATTCTTAGCTCCAGTTATTTAATCAGTCATTCACTTACTACTCATTTATTTATGTTTTCATTCATTTATTCATCATTTGATGAATGAGGCAGTACAGCATAGTGGTTAATAGCATGGGCTTAAGTTGGAATCCTGGTTTCTCTATTATTAGTAGTGTGTGACCTTACTCAACTTCAGGAAAGCTTCGGTTTCCTCATTTTTAAGAAGGTGCTAATGGAAATGCCTACTTCTCAAATTTGTTTCAATGATTAAATAAGATTGTATTTGTAAAACATTTAAAAGGAGTGTCTGACACATATAAATGGCTCAATAAATGTTAGTCCCTCATATATACCCATAAGGCTGTTATGAGGATTAAATAGATGATGGGTATAAAGGTTTCAGCCAAGTACCTGGCAAATAGAATCCATCAACAAAGGTGAGCTAGTATCATTAGGAAATATATACATAGGTTTTGGGGACAAAAAGATGAATAAGCATCATTGACTTTTTAGAGTCCCTTCAGTCTTTATATCTTATTTCTTTAGGAAAAACTAGGCTAGGAGAACACAACTCAGGTTCTTTCCAGACGCAGAAGATAACTAGAAAATGCCTAACAGAAAAATAACCAGAGAGTTCATTATGGCTTTTTTCCAGAACCATTACTCAGTGGCTTGTCCCACAGATGAAAGATATTAACTCATCTTCATTTAGGAGCTTCGGACTAGGGGAAATAAAATGATGAAAGAGATGAAGTGGAGATAGATAAATAGTCTTTGAAGATAGACTTTAAAATTTTAATTTGTTTTAGAAAGGTTAATACTTAGAAGGGAATTGACTAGTGTCTTAAATTAATGAGCAATGTGACTAAGGAGATAAAAGAAACACTAAATGCTACCAAGTCCCAAAAATTAAAAAGGGGGGTATCTTTGGAAATCTTATGGAGTTAAATTTGAGCAAATTAAGAGCATAGCTTTCATACATACAAGGTAATATAGCATAAAATTGATTATTTAAAGAAGTAGTACTGCTATACAGGATTCTGGGAAACTAATGTAAAGGTCATAAATAGTTATTCAGAGAAGCTGAGATAAAGGGTAATATCTTCCATATTCTTACAGGACTTCTCATGGGACTTTTGGCAACAAAGTCTATATTATATGGACTGAAAATCTAATCCAATAAGGCTATACTATGCTCCCATATTTTTTCCATTGCTAGTTAAGTGGATAATTGATTATTGTTATTATGATAAACCGGTGAGCTTTTATTGTAGTTTGGAGAATTTACATAGAAAAATTCTTTCTCCAGTTTAGCAATTCAGTATGTAAATCTCTCACAGGACATTCATGTTTAGGGTAAATCTAAAGCCTTCATAATGCAGATGAAGCCATTTTTTGCTTTTCTCTCAGAGCATGTTGAATTCTATTGCTCTAATAGCTCTTAATGGGCAAAAAAATAAGGAATAATAAGATTTCTTCAGCCTTTTTTGCAAGGATGTTATTCTGTATTTATTTAATTATCTAGGTGGCTGTCAAAGCTTTCCATAGTTCTCAAATCAGAATATTCCATAGAGTTCTGAACTGTAGGTTTACATGGTCATTATTAAGTCCTGTAAATAAGCACATCTCATTGTACCTATGTCCTGAATCACTAAACATGTACTGCAAGATTATGTATTCTTCCAGATATGCATCTTTTAATGCTTTTCATTATACCTTCAACTGATGCATTATTTAAAACTTTAATATGCCTCTCATGTTCCTGTTAAAATATCCATCTCACTGCAATTTTTAAACCATTGCATCTCATTTTACATTTTTCTGCATGCATCTCTGTGCTCACTTCCATTTAGCCATTTCATTATACTTTTTCACTATCACGCTCCTTTTTATTAGTTTTGGATTTCTCCCTGAGAGTGGGGAGAGAAGTGTGCTTGCTTCCTCTCCTCTCCTCTTTAATATGACTTCAGTAAGATTTTCTAATTTTTTTGTAGCTATCCTCTCCTATCTGAGAGGATCTCTAGGGATCATTCTAAAAGTTTCTTTTCTTAGTGAATTTTCTGCCTTGGCTCTTTTTCATTCTTTACATGAACTGTTTGTTTTCTAAGGAAACTGCTCCTACATACTGTTTATTTCAAGCCCTCACAGACTATATTCTAGGAACTTCTGTGGCAGGGGAGGTGGGGGAGAGTGTTCACATTTATTGTTTTACCAGGTATTTTAAGTTTCCTTGTATTCTAGCATTGTTGAATAAAAACTGACAGCATAGGCTGTCTGTGTACATTACTTTGTGTGATCTGTATTAAAAGAAAAAAGTGATGAGAAGGCAGCTCTTATTTATTTTCCACAACATTTCAAGCCTATTTTATGTTTTGATTTGTCAGTCTTTTATTGGGTCCTAAATGGAGCATATGAAGCAGAGAAAACACATTTTCAATATTATTTGTTGATTTTTTCTCAAAGGCAGATGTCTAATGTTCATATTTCCCAGTAGACTTCTGGGAACCATCAAACGTGAATATGGGTGATAAGCAGGACCAAAGTGCTGTCCCCATTTTTTCCCCTTGGTAAGCCACCATGATTCTTGAAATTACCAAAGCTAGTTATTGGTGAAACATTTTCTATGGTATCAATTAAAGGTTCAGACAAAAATTAGCATTAAATGATTAGGGAAATATAGCTGATTTTAAATGGTATCTGTCTGGCAATCTTTGGAGCCATCTCTTCTAACTTTCTTTTTAAAGTTTCACTTATTCACTTATTTCCTTATTCATTCATACTCACTGAATGTGTGACACGTGCCATGTCTGTGATTTCTACCCAAATTGAAAAAAGATAGAATTTATACTACAGCCTTCAGTATAGTCAAACAGACACTGAAAGTCATTCTACTGATGAAAATGAAAGAATTTCTATTATTTGGAAGGACAATGAAGTTGCACGCAGAAAAACACTTAGTGATCTGTGTCTGCTACCTGAATCAAGGCAGTCGTGTCAACCTGAAAGAAATTTGGACGATATGAATTCTTCTGTCTGTGTTTGCCTTTGGGTGAGGCCTGAGTTATCCTAAAGTTGGGCAGCTGTCCATCATCAGTAAGACACTTTTCAGTATCCATTTAGAAACAACATGCAGCTCAGGGTGTATTTCCCTCCTCCCCAGTAGGGGTCGTAGACTCTGTGATATAACTTGCTGGAGATTGTGGTTTTTGATGTGTTCCAGTGGAAACAGCAAATCATAAGATCCCAACGTGGCTAGAGAAGCTCTTCCTCCTGCAGAATGACTCAGAGTGAACAGTGATCACCCCAACACTGGAGGCTATGTCACTGGAGTCTGGCCTGAAGTCAAAATAGACTTTTTTAACTTTGTACTTCTAAGCATGTCAGCTTGCATTTTCATTATTTTTTTATAGTAAACATCATGGTTTTATAATCTTTCTGATAATTCCTATCTGACATCTGCTATTATTTGTTTTGTTTTGTTTTGTTTTTCCTTGCTGGTTCCTTGTTTTCTTTTGTGTGTCATTTTCATTCTGTTTTGCTCAGTGTCCTTAAAAAATGATTTGCGGTGGTCCTCCACAACCTAGAATTATAGCATCTTAGTTTGGACTGAATAAAAAAATACCATAGATTGTGTGGCTTAAACAACAAAAGTTTACTTCTCACAGCTCTGGAGGTTGAGAAGTCAAGCTCTGGGTGCCAACAGATTCACTGTGTGGTGAGGGTCTTCTTGGTTTGCAGACTAGCACCTTCTCACTATATCCTCACACGGCAAAGGGAAAGAGATTATCTCTTTCGTTTCTTTTTTTTTTAAAAACTTTCAAAGGTCCCAGCTCTAAATTCCATAATCTTGGGGATTAAAGCGTCAACATATAAATTTTGGAGAGAGTCAGTTCATAGAAGATGGTGTCTTCCTCTACATAGAATGTGGATTGCCTTTTGTTTTAGTCTCTTCAGGCTCCTATAATAAAATATCTTATCCTGAGTAGCTTATAAACAACAGAAATTTATTTCTCATAGTTATGAAAGCTGGGAAGTCTAAGGTCAAGGCTTAGATCTGGGGTCTTGTGAGGGCCCCTTCTTCATAAACAGCATCTTCTTGTTGTATCCTCATTTGGTGGAAAGAACTAGCTAACTCTCTGGGGTCTCTTTTACCAGGGTACTAATTCTATTCCTAAGGGGGCGGCCCTCATGACCTAATCACCTCCCAAAGACCCCACCTTCTAATACCGTTACCTTCAGAAGTAAAATTTCAACATATGTGTTTTGGGGGGACACAAATATTCAGATCATAGCAGTTTCTGCCAGATGCTGAGAGCACTCAGGAACCAGTTTAAACCAAGTTTACAGATTCAGGTTTCCTTGACCAGGCAGAATATGTATATATGAATGGCCAGCTTGTGTAAAGTTTGGATTATGGCCACTGCCACTGATTCTAAGGGATTTTTTTTTTTCTTATTTTTGCATCTGTGACACAGCCATCTTTTTTGAGTGTCTGTGGCAGGAAGGAAACAAAGAAAACTCCCCACAATCTTAATTTTTGTAAGCCACTAAATTTTGAGGTTGTTTGATTAACTTGGACTAAGCTGAGAATGAGAATGCTACACAAAAATTTTTGTTCAGGGATTTTTACCTTTATTTTCTAGTAGTGTAAAAAGAGTTTCATTAAATTAACAAGAGGTTTTACAATTAATTATTCATCAACAAGATAGAACACTAAACATTCATTAAAAATTCTGTGTTGGAAGAATAATTATGGAAGCAATGCTCACGATATTATTAATCAAAAGCACTTTACCTTGTGGTATGTATCACATGATTCTATCTGGCTAAAATGAAAATAAATTAAATGTACATTTCCTTTTCACATTTTTTTACATTTTCCAATTGTACAATAGTCATGAGTGACTTTTATGTTCAAAAATAAAATATCTTCTTTTTAATGCCATCTTCTATTTTCCTAAGCAAAATTTAGTATCTTTCCTCTGTGAATATATGTTGTTCTGTATCACTTTGTTTAGTGATAAGATTTTATTTTATCCTGTCAATCTCGTAACAATAAAAACCATATCTATCTCATAACATTATTAGGAGAATCAAAAGAGATAATTCTTATAAAGCAATGAGCAAAATGTCTTGCATATAGTAACCACTGAATAAGAATAATGTGTTTTTATGATCTTATTTTGTGTTTTGACAGTTTTAGAGATGGACATAATTTTAAATCTTTTGGCAAAAGTGGAGTGGCAGGATGATTTTTTGGGTGAGCACTTACTCCTCTTTGATCCTGGAAAGTTATCATTTCTTGCAAGTGAGTCTTCATCTTCTCATTGGGAGTTTCAGAACCCAGATTCTTGTATACACACATGCACTACCCATTTCCAGTATGCTCCACTGGAAGGTGCTGCTAATGTAAAAGACTTGATTAACATACAATTCATGAGAGATGAATCAAAAACAGTTTTTGTTGTCTTCAATAGTCTCTTAAAAATGTATTTAGTAAGAGCATCTTTTTTCTTGCCACTAGTTTACTTTTCTTCTTACTCATAGATAATGAATAGTTTAAGTCTAGAAAAATATTTTCAATTTAGAAACTTTCATTGTCCAATCCAAAACATAAATCAGCATTTCATTCTTCATTCAGAAGAATGGCTTCTCTGTGTCCTCCTTTAGTTAATGCTGAAAGTTTGATTTGGCAATTGCCCACTTTTGGGGAAGGAGCTGTATTTGTCTTTTTGTTTCCCCTCTGTACATGCTCACTGGCTAGTTTTTAGACACCACCATGATCCACAATTTCCTCTTGGAAATTCCTCTTCACATTCTAATCATCTTTTAGATTCTTGGTCTAGCTGAGGGTTCCAAAAGTGATAGAAACATTTGTTGAATATTTCCTTGTAAATTCTGTATTTTGGCTTGGCACTTCACTTTGGTATGCAAGCATGATTGTGTCTTGGTGGCTGGATGAGCATTTTGGTGCTGACATCTTCTTATATGACTGTTTTAAGGAAATGGTAGAGCACAGCAGTGAGACAAAGGCGTTGGGAGGAGCAGAACTCTAGCAGTGTTGGAAAGCCGACGGGAAATAGTAAACTTAGTGGTTAAAAACACATATTTTAGAACTCAGATAAGCTCTTCCACTGACTAGCTATAATTTTGGGCAAGTAAATTAACCTTAGATTTCTCAGCTGTAAAATAGGATAATAATAGTACCTGTCCTATAGTCTGTTATGAGGATTACATGGGATAATGCATGTAAAGAATTAGCACAGTGTCTGGCATATGGCATGATAACAGGCCATAAATAGATTTAGCAAATATTGTCAAAATAACATGATGATGTCCTTGTGGCTTTGCAACTTTGAAGTTGTTTCAGATAGTATCCTAAAGGCTGTCTGCCTCTGAAAGCCACCCTCTCCTCAAACTTTTTACCTTACACTGACAATATATTCATCTATAGTTCCCATTGCTATAGAAATAGAAAGTCTCCATCTATTAAAGTTTTTAGCCCAAGGAACACTTGAGACTTGGTTCAGGTAGAGTCTGAGACTTGGCTTGGTTATCTCAAGATCATTATCTCCCCCATTAACATGACTTTAGGTGTGATTCTACACTTCCCCCTAACTCCCAGCTATAATGCATATGATTTTCTTCTCAGCCTTGATACTAAAACGACCTTGGATAACTTTTCCTCTCTGCTTTCTTTTCTGAATTCTGTCTCATAGTCTAATACCATGCCACATTGATTTGACTAAAATGATAGCTTTTTCATTTAGAATATTTTTACATGTTTCTATAATGCTCTTCCTAAATCAAAAGCAGTTTTGTCATTAAATCATGAATGCTCTCTTTAGTTCCACTTCAAAATGGCTTTCCCAGAGTCAGATGAAAGTCTTCAAAATGACTTCTGACAACTATCAAAGAACAATGGCATTCTTGCCACCATGTTGTTTCTAATCTATAAGAAAAGGGTGACAGGCATTGAAGAGAGAATGTAACCACTTTCACTAGAGGATTGCTAATTTAGTAAAGTTATCAAAACTCCCCAAATCATCAGTGAAAATATTTTTTCAAGATTTTTGTCATCCAACTTGTTTCACACATACTTTGTGTGTGGAGGTGGGGGTGAGGTAGGGATTGGGTGGATAGAGTAGGGTAGGGGTCATTTCTTATTTCCAAATAATCAAGCCTAAACATCTATTAACACTAAATTAGAACACCCTATATTTGGATCAGAGGCATGGCATGGTGGTTCATTTTCACATTAAAAAATGTCTGATGGTTACTGGATGTGATGATATGCATTTTTTTAAGTATCTGAGAAAATGTCTTTAAGCTACTGTTTTCTTTCAACTTTAGCTGCTGGAAATATGCAAAATTTTAAATTTTACTGGTGTATTAAAAGATACATGTAAGATTAGTATCTGTGTAATTGACCAAGATGTTTGTAACTTTTCTTTCCAAGTTTTCTTCATTTTTTTCATTGATACAGTGGAGAAAGAACCTTGGCATTTGGGTGCATTGCAGTTGCCTCTATTATCTGATTCAGTGTGATCTAATAATAAAATATAGACTATGTTAGTTCCACCACCATCATAGAATTTCAAGGAATAAGAAGTAGCAGGACTTAGGGAATATTACAATCTAATAGAGGCCAGTGAATCTTTTATAAATGAATGACATCATTCATGTAAAAATATTTGCCTTAATTTTGTGTTAATAGTATGAGAAATGATGCTCAAAAGTGCCTAATATTTGGGGAATCTGTATTCTAGGGTTCTGCCCTTGCACTTGTGTCTCTCAAGCACGTGGGTTTCTGTAGCAAAACAAAGGGCGGCAAAATTGAGTAGGAGGTAACATGATACTTTGCAACTTTTTTCAGGACAGTAATACTTAGAATGATTTTCCTCTATGATTTTGCTTCACTGTGATGTGCTTAGGTATGGTTTACTTTGTATTTATCTTTCTTGAGTTTCATACTTTTTGAATTTTTGACTTGACATTTTTCTTCATTTTTGAAAAATTATTGGATATTGTCTTCTGAAATATTACTTCTACCTTTTTTTCTACCTATGTCTCCTGGAACTCCCAATTATGTTCATGCAACAACCTTTTCATTGTGTTCTATAAGTCCCTTTCCTTTTCTCTATAATTTCTAATCCCTTTTCTTTAACTGTTTCAATATGTATATCCAGTTCACTGATCTTTTCTCTGGCTGTGTTCAACTTGCTGGAAAAGGAATTTTTTCCAAATATTTGTTAATTCAGAAAATATGGAGAAACTGCTATATGTCAGGAACTATTTTAGGCATTGGAGGTGCATTAGTGAACAAAACAGATACAAATCCTGCCCTGGTAAAACTTATATTCTGTGGCGGGACACAGACTATAAACAAAAAGTATAATAAGTAAGTATTTTATGTAGTACTTTAGAAAGTGTTGATTACTGTGGAAAAAATAGAACATGGTAAATGTCACCAAATCAGGCCTCATCAAGAAGGTGACATTTGAGCAAAGGCTTGAAGGAGATGATTGAGTGAGAGACAACGGGACAGGCAGTACAGAGAGCCTATGCTTTAACAGGATCACTCTGGCTGCTGTTGCGAAGAGATTATGAGGGCAAGACTGAGAGCAATAGACAAATTAAGGGCTATTGAACCAGAAGTAGCAGCAGATATGGTGAGAAGAGACTGGATTCTGAAAATATTTTGGTTATAAGACTAACAGGATGTGCCAGTTGACTGGGTAATGTGAGAAAAATAGAGATGTTGAGGTGGATTCCAAGCTCTTTTGCCAGTAGCTGATACAGAGAAGAAGTGTGAAGGGAAGACAGGAGTTCACTTTGCAGCATAGTTATAAAACACTCAAATGCCCGTGTAATTAGGCAAATCATCACACTCTCAACCACTTTACCCGGTTTTATTGCTCATTAATCTTATTAATTTTTTCCTGTGTTGTTTATTGTTTGTTTGACTATTCGAATGTGAGTTACAAGAAAGCAGAAATCTTTTCCAACTTGTGTACCACTGGATCTTAGAATGTTTCTTGGCAAAAAAGTATGTGCTTTATAAATATTTATTGAATTAATTAATGAATGCATACAGTTTTCCAAATTTGCAGTGGGTAGATTGATACTTGCCTTGCTGAATTCTTCACTGTAGTTGTGAAGATTAAATAGCATATAAAAACACAAGCAGAATATAGACATAAATGCCTCTATATCTCTGTGATTTCTAATGTTGATTTCTATATGGCTTAAAAAGCAGGCTAGCATAGTGACTTAAAGCACAGGCTTTGTAGCCAGAAAGACCTTGATTTGAATCCTAGTGAAGCTATTTTCTAATTGAATAACTTTGGGAAAATTGATTAATTTTCTGTGCCCTTTGTTTCTTCTATAACTTGACAATAATGATATTATCCTTAGTTTTTTGGTAACTATTCAATAAAATTATGCTCATAAAGCATATGTGGGACATAGTAATTGCTCAAAGTCAGTTATGATTATTATGATTATTCTGTCTCCTAGTTGATATACCTGACTGGGAATATTTATAATGTTTACAAGGCACCATTATATGTCTCCTATGCAGACCTCATGTTCTGTCTATTGCATCTTGTTTTTTTTTTCTCCTATCCAGTAGAACTTCCCTTTTATCAGCATCTTCATTCCAAAATTTATTCTATACTGCACAATTTTGGATGATGGTATTTTCTAAGGACTAAAGATTAATGGAAAGGACAGCTAGGGACAAAAGTAGCCAGACATGTTAGGCAATAAAACTGAGCAAAAGTCAGTTACCTGACATTAAATTCAGGTATAGGGGCTTTTCATTTCAAAACCAGTAAACATGCTAGAATTCTTAAGGAAAAAGAAGTCCCGAAGGTGAAGTTCTGTCTTTTTTGCTTTACACAGTTACAGGTGGGAAAATCAATGAGGTGGTATAATCACACACAAAGGATTAATGCCACAGGAATATTATCTTATGATTGTATAGCTGGTGAGCCTCCTTATGCTTATTCTCGGAAGGCTATCTTGATAACTTTGCCTTACAAACCTCTAATGAGTGAGTGACAGAGGATGAGGGAAAGTGGAGGAGAGGGCAGCAAGTGAAGATTGATCTACTGCCAATAACTAGCCAGGCTCTGAGCAGGGATCTACGCATTGGGAGCATGCCTGGAAAAGCGCATTAGGACTTTTTCTGGAGGGTAAGCGGTAAACTGTCAGCCATAGCTGTTTTAAATGACTAACAACCACCTCCAGGGTCTCCTTTGTCCTTTGAAGGAAGATTATTTTTGGTTTAAAGTTTGGAGTAGTAAAGCCATGTACAATGTAGTGTGTAAATGAAACAGTAAAACTAACGTTGGCATACGACAATTTAGTGGAAATTGATGAATATCACCAATGCTATTTGGCACCTTTTAAGAAGGTCCTTGTCAAGGGGCTTTATAATTTAAACAGAAAAGTGCTGTGTCCTTGTAAATTATATTCTGGTGAACTCTCTAGTAAAATGCTAATTATTTTTCAGGTGCCAAAAAAAAGACAGAATACAGGAGCCGGGATGGTATGCACAGCACGGACAGAGGTGCTCTTAGTGGAGGCTGGATCTGGGGTTCATGGGTCTGCCTGTCCATCATGTCGACAGCAGTAATTAAGCTTTCTAGACACAATGCAGTCAACTAAGTGTGTTAATTTTTAATGAAGCACTGCAGAATGATACAACGGAGGGCATTATAGCAAAGGATAAAGTTCCTACCCTAAGGTGCTGGTGCCCTGAGAGGAGTTAATGGCATAACAGAACAAATACCAGTTTGCTGTGTGCTCATTAAATTTTAGAAAACTTAACAGGGAATATAGAGATAGAAAGTAATAAAATGAGATAATTTTACCTTCTGAATTTTTTTTAACTTTTCTTGTCTTGCCACAGGTACTCAGCATTACCTGCAAGAAATAGATCAAGGAATAGGTGCTCTGTTAGCTATGTAATTGGGCACTGTAATTCACTTGTCCTTTTCCTTCCTCCCTCTGACTCTTAACTACCCCATCTTACTGAGACAAAGGCAAATCGTATATGGGTCCATTAATTTGGACACAGAATAAGTTGGAAGTCTGGCATTTCTTCCATTTACTTTGGACAGTGATGGCTAACTTTCAGAGGTTCTTGCGCTCATGTTGTTTAGCTGGAAGAGACAAAATGATCATGCTGACTCAAAAGAATTGAATGTGGGCCAAGGACCCAGGAGAATGCTCAGAGTTCTGTGACCTCTCCAAAATTACGGCAGTATTTCAATGTATGAACATGTTTGAATTTTTCTGAAAAGTTTTAAACTTTCAGCCCTTTGAAATTATATTCAGTATTTTGATGTATAGACGTGTTTGAATTCTTCTGAAAAGTTTTTAACTTTCTGTATATTTTCAAATGTGTCCATAAACTTGCAACAGTGAAGGCCTCTGATTTGCATGCCCCTACACACTCTTTTCTACATATTCAAATTCTACACATCTTCCAAAATCAAATCTCATTGTTCATGAACCTTCCCTAACTATTCTGACTCACAATGCATACTTCCATCTCAGAACTTGAACGAAAAAAAGTACAGCTGTGTTAAGTGTCCCCAAAGAAAGTTATTTGGTGTGTGAGAGAAAGGAAATGGGGATGGGATGTGGTTAAGGGATCAGGAAAGTCTTCCTAAGGAAGTAATGCTGGAGCTGAGGTCTGAAGGAAGGTCAGCAAGGAACAAGGAAGAGAGAGAGAAGAGTAGACGCTTAAGGCACATTATAAACTGATGACTAGAGTTAATTTGGTGATGGCTGGTTGAAGAAAATTTTCAGATATTCATTATGAAATGGTTGTTTCCCTTGCACATATAAATAGTAGATCTAGGGGCTAGGACTATGACAAGACAGTCTTGCACACAATTGTGTAGATTCTGCCTACTCGGGGTAACATCTCACTTTGCAATTGAGAATATTTTGTGTGACTGTGTTTTCTTCTAAATTTATAGTTTCTTTTAGGTAAATGTCTAGGTCTACTCCTGAGATTCTGAATTATGTCATTGATGGGGCCCAGGCATTGGCACTTTTCAAAAACTCCCCAAGTGATTTTAATGAGAAGCCAATGTTGAGAACTACTGTTAGAAGGCCACCAAAGAAACCTTAACAGGATTTACAAATTATAATACCCAGTGTTGACAACGGCATAGGATACGGATACTCTCTCACACTGCAGCTGAGAGTTTAAATCACTATGAACTTTCTAGAAGACTATTTGATAATACATTTCAAACACTATACAATTCGTATTTTTCCCCCTAGCAATTCTACTTAAGGGGTCTACACTAAAGAAACCATTTAGTATATGGACCAAGATTTTATACAAGGTTGCTCTTCAGAGTGTTTCTATGACAAAGGCTGATTGAAAACAATTTAAAACCTTGGCAAGAGCAGATTAGTTAAATTAGTCAATTCTTTATAGCAGTTCTTTTTATAATGATATACAACTACTAGAGATGATATAGCAAAATGCTTAATGATACGTGGAAGTGTTCAAGGTATAAAGTGAGGAAAGCAGTTACAAAGTAGTATGTATAATGCCCGTACTAAAGAAAGAATTGGAAAAGCCACAACAAAGTATTTAACTATATCACTGTTAAATAATATTTTAGGCCGGGGGTGGTGGCTCATGCCTGTAATCCCAGCACTTTGGGAGGCCGAGGCAGGTGGATCACCTGAGGTCAGGAATTCGAGGCCATACTGGCCAGTGTGGTGAAACCCTGTCTCTACTAAAAATACAACAATTGTGGCGGGTGCCTGTAATCCCAGCCGCTCAGGAGGCTGAGGCAGGAGAATTGCTTGAATCTGGGAGGCAGAGGTTGCAGTGAGCCTAGATCGCTCCCCCTGCACTCCAGCCTGGGTGACAGAGCGAGACTTCATCTCAAAATAATAATAATAATAATAATACTATTTCAGATGATTAAGTTTTTAAAAATCTTTTTTTAAAATTTTTATAGAGTCAGAGGATAAATGTACAGGTTTGTTACATGGATATATATGTATAGTGTTGGGGTTTGGGCTTCTAGTATACCCATCACCCAAATAGTGAACATCATACTAAATAAGTAATTTTTCAACCCTCACCCCTGCTCCACTATCGCCTTCATTCTGGGATCCCCGGTGTTTATTATCTTCTTCTGTGTGTCTGTGTGTACCCATTGTTTAGCTTCCACTTGTAAGTGAGAACATGGAGTGTTTAATTTCCTGTTCCTGAGTTCTTTCATTTAGAATAATGGCCTCCAGCACCATTCATGTGGCTGAAAACAAAACAAAACAAAACATAATTTCATTCTTTTTATGGCTGTATAGTAGTCTGTGGTGTATATATATCACATTTTCTGTATCCTATCATCTGTTGATGGACACTTAGATTGCTTTCATGACATTGCTATTGCAAACAGTGCTGAAATAAACATACATATGTCTTTTTGATAGAACTATTTCTTTTCCTTTGGGTAGATACCCAGTAGTGGAGTTACTGAGTCAAACGCTTGTGCTATTTTTAGTTCTTTAAGAGATCTCCATACTGTTTTCCACATCGACAGAAGTTGTACTAATTTACATCCCCACCAACAGTGTATAAGTGTTCCCTTTTCTCCACATCCTTGCCAATGTCAGTTGTTTTTTTACTTTTCAATAATGGCCATTCTGACTGATATGAGATGGTATCTTATTGTGGTTTTAATGTGGTTTTAATTGCAGGATTGTTAGTCTGTTGGTTACTTATATGTCTACTTTTGAGAAATGTCTGTTCATGTCTTTTGCCCACTTTTTAATGGGGGGTTATTTTATTCTTATTGAGTTGTGTGAGTTCCTTCTAGATTCTGAATATTAGTCATTCATTGGAGACAAAGTGCAAAAATATTTTCTCCCATTCTGTAGGTTGTCTGTTTACTGTGTTGACTACTTATTTTGCTATGCAGAAGCTTTTTAGTTTAATTAAGTCCAATTTGTCTATTTTTGTTTTTGTTGCATTTGCTTTTGAGGTCTTAGTCATAAATTCGTTGCCTAGAGTTATTCCTACATTTTCTTCTAGGATTTTTATTGTTTCAGGTCTTACATTTAAGTCTTTTATCCATCTTGAGTTAATTTTTGTATATGTTGAAAAATAGGGGTTCAGTTTCATTCTTCTGCATATAGCTAGCCAATTTTTCCAGCACCATTTAGTGAATAGAGTGTTCTTTCCCCATTGTTTATTTTTGTTGACTTAATCAAATATCAGTTGATTGCAGATATTTGGCTTTATCTCTGAGGTCTCTATTCTGTTTCATTGATCTGTGTCTGTTTTTGTAGTAGTACCGTGATGTTTTGGTTACTAAAGCCTTGTAGTATAATTTGAAGTCAGAAAATGTGATGCGTTTAGCTTTGTTCTTTTTGCTTAGGATTGATTTGGCTATTTGGGATTTCTTTTGGTTCTACAGGAATTTTAGGATTGTTTTTTCTAATTCTGTGAAACGTGACATTGGCAATTTGATAGGAAGTGCACTGAATTTGTATATTGCTCTGGACAGCACGGTTGCTGATTCAGTAACAATGTTGATTCTTCCTATCATGAGCATAAGATGTTTTTCCACTTGTTTGTATCATCTGTGATTTGTTTCATCAGTGTTTTGTAGTTCTCCTTGTACCTCCTTGGTTAAATTTTTCCTGGGTATTTTATTTTTTTGTGGCTATCACAAATCAGACTCAATTATTGATTTGGTTCTCGCCTTGGTTGTTATTGGTGTGTAGAAATGCTACTGATTTTTGGCCAGACATAGTGGCTCACACCTGTAATCCCAGCACTTTGGGAGGCTGAGGCGGGCAGATCACGAGGTCAGGAGATCAAGACCATCCTGGCTAACATGGTGAACCCCATCTCTACTAAAAATACAAAAAATTAGCCAGGTGTGGTGGCACATGCCTGTAGTCCCAGCTACTCAGGAGGCTGAGGCAGGAGAATCGCTTGAACCCAGGAGACAGAGGTTGCAGCGAGCCAAGATCATGCCCTTGCACTCCAGCCTAGGTGACACAATGAGATTCTATCTCAATAAAATAAAATAAAATAAAATAAAATAAAATAAAATAAATGCTACTGATTATTGTATGTTGGTTTTGTATCCTGAAACTTTTCTGAAGTCATTTATCAAGTCTAAGAATCTTTCAGACGATCTTTAGAGTTTTGTAGGTATAAGATTGTGTCATCACATAACAGAGATAATTTGACTTCCTCTTTTCCAATTTGGATGCCTTTTACTTTTTTCTCTTGATTGATTCCTCTGGCTAGGACTTTCCAGATGCTTTTTAATTTTTTTTTTTTTTTTTGCTTCTCTGAATTCTATCAACATCTTTATAATAAATATGCATTATTTTTATATAGAAAAATTACAAAATTTTAAGAAGAACATTGACAAAGGAATACACACATTACTAGAAGGATAAATGCCTTACCTAATGAGACATACTTCAAAAAATAATATGAAAGAGAAATCCCGACTGGGCTGAATACCAGACAACCTGGGATCTCGATTAAAAAATGCAGAATCCTGGACTCCTTCTTTATCAAATTCTCCAGGAAGTTCTGATGTAGACTTTAACTAATAGGGTTTTGGAAATTCCCAGGAGAGTTCGATCTTGTGGCATCTCTATGATTTTAGTTAATATTTTTCCCTTACCTAAACCTTTCATGTTTTCAGACATAGTTTCAGAGAATCTCATTTAATGTAGGTTTATTTTAAGGAATCAAGAGAAAGTAAGTCTCAAATCCTTGTTGTTTGGACTTCAGTGATAACTACACCATTGAGCCTCATGGATAACGAAAGCTATCAGGACAAAACGCATCTAGAGTGGCCTGGCCACACCTCAGGAAGCAGGTGTCTGAACACCCTCTGCTAATTCCCTTATGGTCTCCCAGTTACTCTGGGGAGGCTGCTATGTACTCACTTCACTCATTAAATCAGGCAGCTTCTGCTTGCTGATGTCTTCTCTCCCTCATGGCTTCCTGGGTCCCATTTGCATGTGCTTTCTCTTTCTCTCCTTTTATCTTTCTCCTTCTGTTCCTTCCACTGAATCTCTTCTTCACTCTTGAGTGCTGAATGCTGGGCACCTTGCCAAAGGCATCTGCCTTTGGGTGAGACATTCACCCATGGTCCAGTCCTCTGTGGCAGTGCAGCCATGTGTTACAGAGCATGGACTATGCTGAAGAAACCACAAATGCCTTCATTCATTCATTCATTCAAAAAAGTGCTATGGAACAATTACTGTGTGCCAGGCAGTATTATTCTCTCAGAAGCAGTTGTAGCTTTGGAAGGTCCTCAGAGTGTTTTAGAGCTTTCTCTGATTTTTTTCTTGTATCTAGGTTTAGCATTTAGACATTAGTGGGAGTGGCTTATTGACTCAAGGGGGAAATGATCCTGAAGGAGAGGAGTCAAGTTTCTTTTCAGAACTCTCTTGTCCCTCTTTGTTGAGTCTGTCTGCTCTGATCAACTGATTTTTTTTTTTTCCAGAGAGAGGCTGCTGAGCAACATCCTGCTCATTTCCACAGTGGCCTAGTTTGATCCTGGGAACAAATACTCCTGCCTGTGGTTTCTTCCTTCCGACACTTCAGTGGTTTGATTATGGAACCAATTAAGGGATTTACCTCCTCTTGCCTTGCCTATTTAGTGTATTTTAATATAATGCAAATAAGTTTTAATTGCTCATTTCTGTTCAGCAGTCTAGCATGTCCCTAATCAGGTGGAGGGAGAAGGCACTGTTCTTTCTTTGGAGCTGTCAGGGCTGTCAGCACTAGCGTGGGGTGGGTGTGTGACAGACAGCCTGATGTAGTGGCTACACAGAAGAAGGAAACTGCCTATGGAGGACACATACCTCTCTCTACCCTTACCTTCCTCTTGCACCTTTTTGATTCTTTGAGACTGTGATACTCTCTTCACGTCATAGAAATTGGAGGCTCCGAGAATCAGTGTTTCATTATCAATTGTCAGCCCAGAATTTGGGCTTTTTGACCTTGAAGCTTAGAATCTTTCTAGTGAGGTTTCCCGTTGCTGCAAGGGAGGATCCTATGGAACTCGCCTTTTTTCATGAATGAATGAACAATGAGAGGCTTTAAATTAAGTAGTGTGGGTGAACAAAGGTAAATCTGTCTGGCTCCCTCTCCTACTCCTCATTCGAAGTGTATATTATTCTTATTGTGGGCTCAACTGAAATTCCCACAAAGGTCTTGAAATTTTCAAGACCTTTTTAGCCTGTGCAAGGTTTACCTGATTTGATGTTTTGTTTTTTTATGATCCATTCAGGGCCCGGATTGTATCTGTATTATTGTCACTTATATTTTTATCATATGTCCTATCACAATAGACAGTTGACAAACTACTTGAAGGGCAGAGTCCAGGGACCTCTTCCTGTGAATTCTAGCTGTATATATTTGCAAGTGATCATTACTCAATGTTGGTTGGTTGACTGATTTTGGAAAGCTGCTGACAACCTCTTGCAGAAAGTCCTTCTTTTCAACTTCTGGGCAGAATTGCTACTTCCAATTCTATTCCTTAAGAGTTTTGGGTGGACCTTGAAGAGCAAGTCCCTTTAGACATAGAATATATTTTAGAGTTAGGAGGCTCCACTTGTGTAGGAATTCATTTTATGAATCATGAAACTGAGGGCCAAAGAACTTGCTGCTTTCCTGATTCCTGGAGCTAGTTAGACATTCATGATGACATTTTGGACTTGAAAGCTTGAAAAGGTTGTAAGACTTGATGTTTTACATTAGCCCAGGGAAATCTCCTGCTGGGAAGCCAAAACACAAAGCATTTTGGATGCTCCTGAGGATAAGTAATACTCTCACAGACCCTCTAAGCTATGAATATTACTGAAACGGCCTTTTTGACTAATAGAAGTCTATTTTTGGAATGTGAAGCTAGAAGAGAAATTTGGAGCAGGGATCTGAGTCATTCTCTGTTATTCTGGTTAATTACCACAACTCTGCGTGAGGTATACTGACTGTTGCTAAGTAATAAAAATAGATAAGGCCCACAAAGGAAAGTGGGTAATTGTTATGAAACTTGCAAGCACTTTAGAAAGATAAGACTGAGGTGGAAAGGAAAATCTCACAGAAACGGAAATCTAGGAAGAAAATGAAACTAATATTCTATACAGCCTACACTTAGAAACCAGTCAAATCAATTAAAGCAAATAATATCTTTATTTGTTTGCAATTCAGACATTTATTGCCATTCCATTTATTTCAACTTAAATATCTTATTAGTAAATTTCTATTTGAAGGCTTTTAAAATTGCTAAATCTTCAGATTTGCAAATGGAATAGGCCAATTTTACCCATTAGATTAATAGGAACAAAAAGTTAGACCCTTTAATTGTTTCCCAAAGGGTAGTTATTATAATGGCAGCAGTTATGGACCAACCCACTGGACCTTCAAAAATGAGAAATCAGCAGATGGAGGATAAAAAGCAGTCACAGAGCTGTGAATGATGGTTAGTTTAGTTATGGTTAGTTTATGCTAAGTCTAACAAATCGAACTGTATATACTTGTACTCACACTGTTGTTTTTTCTTCTTCTATTTATTGCTTTCTTCTCTTTCTTTTTCACCTAAGCTATTTTTTGTCACCTAAGCTACTTTTGTCTTTCTACTTCTAATTCTAACTGCATTTTTGTGTGAATTTCTCTTTTTTCCTGTTTTCTGTCTTTACCTTTTATCTTGCTCTTTTTTTTTGTTATATTTCCTTTCTGATTCTCTCCTTTATTCCCCTTTCCTTTCTCTTCTTTTCCTTCTATTTGCAAAGTTAGATGGCCATGGGTATTTAGGCATGAATTATTATTTAATAGAATTTGTTTTTCCATATTTAAATTTTAAATCAATTTAGTTTATATATACATATACATCTTATTTTGACCTCTCGAATTTGTAGAATTTTTATGCCTATCACATATGAGCATTTATGAGCAATTACCATTTTCCAGGGAATGCATTAGGTGCTGGAGCTAAGAAGATACAATATTTTCTAGTCCCAGGCCTTGAATTGCCCTTAAGGTATTGGGAGACTCAGATTTGTGAGCCAATAATACAATGCGAATGTATCAAGTACTCTAGTACTAATAAAAGCTTGCCTTTGGGTGAGAAGAGAATGGATCCTTACCTATGCCTGGGGATGTTGAGGGAAGTTTCCTAGAAAAGAATCCACTCAGGGGAGGGAAGTCTTGAAACAAGAACAGAGCTGCAGGTAGAAGACTGAGAAGAGGATATTGGGTTTTATTACCATGTGACCTTCCACAGATATTCTCTGGAAAGTTAGTGGCCTTTATGAAAATGCGTCCCAAAGGGTAAGCAGTGGACACACTCGATTGTGTCTGCTGGGAAAAAGGCATACAAATAACTTCTGACAGGAATAAGAGTTCTATATGTATGTGTGTGTGTATGTATGCATGTATGTATGTATGTATGTATGTATTTATACATTTATTTATTGAGATGATCTCTCACTGTTGCCCAGGCTGGAGTGCAGTGATGTGCTCTCAGCTCACTGCAACCTCCTTCTCCTGGGCTCAAGCTATCCTCCTGCCTCAGCCTCTTGAGTAGCTGGATTATAGGCATGCACCACCATGCCTGGCTAATTTTTGTATTTATTGTAGAGACAGGGTTTTGACATGTTGTCCGGGCTGGTCTCGAACTCCTGACCTCAAGTGATCCACCCACCTCAGCCTCCCAAAGTGCTGGGATAACAGGCATAAGCCACCTCGCCTGGCCTGGAGTTCTATTCTGGGTTACATGGCAGCTTCAGGGCATCATGAGGAGACAAAAATTATTAGAACCTCCACTAGAGCAGAATTTCCCAAACTGCTCCAGAGAGATGTTTATAGATATTAAGAAAAATAACATTCTATGGTTTAATAGTTTGGGAAATAGTGAGGTTAAAAAAGTTTATAAGTGGCATTCAGGACTATTCTAATATGCTTATAACCACCAAAAATCTTCCAGAGGGATATATACTAAGAAGATTTCCAAAGTGATTTGACCTTGGGCTTTTTTTCCCATGGGTTGGAATGGAGGGTTCCTGATATAAAAGCCCACTTTTTTTTGCTCTAAGCACAGAGAGATGTTTTTCCTCTCTGCATCTTTCCTGGAAATTCTGTTCTGAAGAAAATATGAATAGCTTTTTATACTATGTGCCTACCTGCCTGCAGAGCCCCCCCAAAAAGAGAAATGTAGTCAAAGCTAGTTGCCTGGCTCGTTCTGAAAATTCACTCAGCACTGCAAGGATTAGCCACCTATAAGCTGAGTAACCATACACAAATCTCATTACCTCTCTGAATTTCTGCTTCCTTCCTTGACACTCCATCCAAAGCAGTTAAGGGAATGCAAGTACTGCTAATAAACCCGGACTGTTGTACCTTTCCTAGGGGAACTAGAAAAATAAGTCTTTCAGTGCCAAAAGAAAAAAATATTCTAGAGGTTGATTTTTAGGCATTTTGTCAGACAAGAAGAAGCTTGTTTGAAAATAAATGGGTTAACAGAGAGTTCCAAGTTCCCATAGATCAGTATCACATAGTGAACTGCTTTATCTCTCTACTCTTCCACTGGGCCTTTGGTGAACCTTGGTTTCCTAGTCTCTTCTCTAGAAAGGGATGCCCAACAATGTCTTGTTGACTAAATAGTCAAACGAGGACATGCAAACCCAATTAGTACTCACCCCTTCCGGAAAGGGCCATCTGGAGGCTCAAATCTTGTGTCTTAAAAAATTGGCAGTTTTCTTCTTAGAAAACTACATTTGGTGGTGTTTAAAGAATTCATCCAATGTGGCTTGAGTTTTATGGAGCTCTAAACATTTCAGCAATATTTGGGAAAACGGCAAGCTTAAAATGTTCCTGAGTAAATCTGCAGCTATAGTTTTTTTCCCCCACTCCTGAGTCCTAAGGATGAGTTTTCTGAGTAAAAATGGAATTATAGATGGACTAAACAACTAAATAAAACCTTTGGCTTTGTGGAAAACTTCCAGGGTAAGTTAAACAGTCCATTTAAATTATTTAATGCTCCTTATATAACTAAATTTTTATGTATGGCACCTATGACCTTTGCTGTGTAATGTCTTAGCAAGATAAGCTACTAGAAAAATAACTCAGTGAGGAGTGAATGTTTATAAGAATTTTTAATTGCAAAGAAGCACAAGGGTCTTTGCTTTGAGGATAAAGGGTTATTGAGAGGTCACCTGTGTGTTTTCTTAAGAATCTTAAAAGTCCACCTGTATTGAAATTTTTAAAGCCCTCTATTCATGTGGAGATCTATCTGCAAACCTCATGGTTAAGTCCAGATTTGAAAAATAGAATGCCTACATTTAGGATCAGGAGTTAAAATGAGATAAAGTGAAATAAAATAAATTTGAGGGGAGCACAGTTTTTACTTTGTCATTCTCTGAAATACCTGTAGTTACTACAGAACTATGAATTCTTGGAGACCCCTAAGGCATTATAAAGTGTGTTCACTAAATTCATTTGAAGCATAAAAGGTAGAAATTTCATCAACCTTCCTCAGTTTTCTGCTCTACAACCAATACTCAAAACTTCTACATTTCCTGGTTACTGGTTACCATACTCATCCTAAGTGTACCCATGCCAGTAGTGCTTAAGTGTGTCCCTCTTCAAAGCATGAACAAGGTATTCCTTGTTTCTCGAGAACTCTGTGTGTTTATGGGGGAGAGGCAGCAGTATTTAAAGGACATGAGGGGATATTTCTCATTCATCCAGGGAATACTGTGTCTGGGAGGGGGGTGAAGGGTGCTGCAACAACTTTAAGGTTAGTTCTAAGCTTCAGAGAAGCATCCCTAGTGCCATTAGTGATGCAGGGAGACAAGTGTTACTGTTGAGGTCACCAATCCATTAGCTACAGAGATAGTCTTGTAGGTGAGAAGCACAGCTACTTTTCACTTGACTCCAGTTGCTTCTGCTTCTAACCGCAGATACGGTGACTTTCACCCTCACTTAACTCTTTTTGAGTGGTAAGAAATTTAAGGAGATAACCTGTCTGGGTACTAGATATGCTGATTTCCCTCTTCTTTTATTACTTTAGTGACATGGGAGGTGGGGTTGATGTGAGATGTAGGAACTGAATAGGTCTGAAAGGATCACTTCCACATGATAGAATTCTGGCTATGCAGGATTCAATCGGGACAGCAGCAGAAAATGAAGCATTCTGGTGACATATGATTTTTTTTCCTTAAATCAAGACCACAATTTGCCGTTGGCGAACTTTGACTGATGTGTTATGTAGGCATCCAGATTTCTATTAAGATGGCACAGGGCAATTATATCAAATTATAAGAGGACCAATTTTAGTCATTTGATTGTTGTGAAGATAGGAAATAAAACTTCGCGTTGACTACTGATAAGAAAGAGTGCCATCTAGAGGCGCTGCCTAGAACTCCGCTTTATTCTCAAGAATCATCCTTCAATGTGACCTTGAGCTGTGTTGCTCTGTAACCGTGGCACTGAAGATTGATAATGAGGGAAAGGGAGAAGTACGCGCTGCCATATGGCAATAGACTCAGATATTATGAGGACTAAATTGTGTTGACACAAAGTGAGGGCTTGGTCCTTACTTAGTTCCTAAATAATGCCCTTTCTCCATCTTTCCAGGGATGCATCTAGTCACTTGACAGCTTTTATAGTATGGTAGTTTGCTTTTAGTCTTTATATTTTAAAGGTTATTTTTTTTCTATAACAGAAATAAAATGCTTAGAAATCATATTTTTTTCCTTTGTGTTAGGAAAAGTAAGTTGGTCAGGTGATTACATCGTTGTTTTTTTAAAGCTCTAAGAGGAGAAACTGGAAAACAAAGAGCAACATGGGAGGTACAATGCCACCTCTAATTCTCCTTTGACACATTTAATTTGACTAATTGTTAAGCCAGGCTCCTTAATGTTCCAAGAATTAGTTTCTTTCCCCCATCCTGAATCATACTACTTAATAGTATTAAAGTAATTCCCAACCTAGTGCTGATGTCTGCTTTCCAATCTTCAGGCCCACAGTAAACCATAGATTTGGATAAGAGATCAGAAAGAGGTTCGAAGTCACACGACACGTCACCATTATCATGCTATAGATATGTGGCAGGATTTTCCTACAAAACCAAATAATACATCCATAATGACTTCACTATTATTCTGATAATATGATGGTTAACAACACGTGAAATAGTGGCTAAGGTAAAAGTTAACCCCCATTCCCCGCGAAAGAAACACAAATGACGTTGGCAATAGACCCTGAAGTCTAGAGTCCTTGACTAACAAACTCCTTCTAAAATGAATGGCTTTCTCTACAACAGAGAAAACAGGCAGGTATGTTTGAATTAAATATCTGCAGTATTGGATTTTTCTGTTGTGACTTTCACATAAGAAGTTTGGACAAATGCCTTTGTTCTTTGGGAAAAGTCTGGTTCTTCCTGTAGATATTTCTGGATTCTGCTATGATAGGTGAGCTACAGTGAAGCAGTGCAGACTCCACAATCTTCAATGATAATCTTTTTGAAATTTGTTCAGGATGATCCACACCCCTTGAGATGGTGATTCGTGGTATTTGGCTTACCAATGACACATTAAAAAATGATTGTATCATTTGTCTCCAAACTTCAGTAACCAATTGTAAAAGCTCAGTTTGTTTGCCTCCTTCTTGCAGTTAATTAAAAAGAGGATTTTTATAGCCTCAAGTGTAGTGTAATTTATAACAGGCATTTCTTCCTCCTGTTTTTAATTACCATCTTCGCATGGTGATGTTGGACCTTTTCCCTTTTATTGACTACTAACGCATAGTTTCCTGAGACCAGCTCTGTGGCTGTTAATTAGAAAATAAAGAAATTTTACTTATTTTTAGCCACTTTCAGCTAGGCAGAAGAGTAGAATTGTCTGATGGGGGTTCATTTCCCCTTTATTTTTCCCCATTAAAAAGGCTATCTTCCCTACCAAATAATGTTTTCTATTTCAAAATGTGTTATGGATAAAAGTTTAAGAAGACTGGAATGTGTGTCCAAATCCAAGTTATAATTCTTTTGTCACCCTGACTATTGCATTGTGTAGGCAAAAACGCAGAGTTTTTCAGTGCTCCCAGAAGAACTCTTGGCATTTCGAATTCATTGAATAAATACATGAATGTATTTCTTTTATTTCTTTGCTTACTGATCAATATAACCCGATTCATGGAGGAGTGGAGAAAAGAAAAGCAAGAAGCAAAACAATAGTTACTTAGATATTTTGGGAATCTAGAATTTCAAATAACTGAAACACTGGAGTAAATTCCTTGGTGTCAGCTTCGTGCAGCAAGTGTTAAAAGGGTGTGTGCAATCAGTAGAAAGGGGTACTGCCACAGCTTGGCCATTGGCCTGTCTATTTACTTCAAGTTTAGAAGTGGAGCTGGAAAAAGTTTCAGAGGAGAGAATAATAGTACTGTCAGTCCAGGATATAGGGCTGCAACTCTCTGATATTTGTATGCTTTCTTTTTTATTCTTTCCTTCCTTCAGAAATAAAGAAGAAACCCAAAATGGCAGAGGAATTTGCTTTTTATTCTCACAACCATAACCCAAAGCAATCTTATAAAAATAAGGTAAATTCATCTTTAAGTGATAAATGTAACTCATTATTAGGATAGCATTGCCCATAGTTCATGGAGCAATTGGAAAGATTACATTATTAATTTAATCACTACAATCTACAGATACTATTTTTCCACTTTAGAGATTTTAAAAAATTAGTGAGTGGCAGAGCTAAAAGTTCAGTCAGCCTTACCTACTTGCAATGCCTTTTCTTTCTCTTGCTCTACAGCTGAGATCACAGCTGTGAGCAAACCTTGAATGGCTTCATTTCCTTTCTCCTTAGGAAGGTAAAATCAAGTTAAGACTTTACCTTGCCTGAGCTTCATTGGTAGAGTCACAAATGTGAGCCCGACAATGGCAAGTGGAACTGTTTGGAGTCCCCGAGGTAGAGCTAGGTGGCTTGGAACATCTCCACTATGCAGGTTTGCTCAGCAGCCATAGCGAGCTATAGATGGGAAGAGATGCTTGTCCCTTTTCTCTTTCAAGCAGATCTTTAGGCCACACGTGTCTGAGGCAGCATTCACTTTCAAAAGCACATTCTTACTTTCTAATGAGAATAGAGAGCTTCATTCTCTAAAGCCCTGTGGATAGTTTTTATCTTAATGTTCTTAACATGTTGTATTCTGTACTCATGGTACCAGCATCCCAATGATGTCCTAACTCTGTGCTTCAAACATCAAAGGCAATGTAACTGAAATCTGATGCTTAGGTTTTAGAGATGCACTAAGATCTGTAGACATGATAGAACAAACTAATGGGCTTGGTGGGAAGAAATCCTGGCAACAGGGTTTTTGTCTTGTCCCAGGTTTTAGCAACATTTTGGAACATGATTTTTTTTTTTCCAGAAAATAAAAACTAAGATTTTGATAAGGATTGTGTTGAATCTGTAGATCAACTTGCAGAGTTTTGTTATTGTCTTACACTATTCAGGCTGCCATAACAAAATACCTTAGACTGGGTAGTGTATGAACAACAAAAATCTATTCCTCACAGTTCCGGAGCT
Organism: Pongo abelii; assembly: GCF_028885655.2. Classification (NCBI taxonomy): domain Eukaryota; kingdom Metazoa; phylum Chordata; class Mammalia; order Primates; family Hominidae; genus Pongo; species Pongo abelii. The sequence goes on from NC_072000.2 coordinate 28,968,349, forward strand.
GGGAAGTACAAGATCAAGATGCCAGCTTACTCAGTGTCCAGGGAGGGCCTGTTTCCTGCTTCATAGATGGTGCCGTCTTGCTGTGTCCTCACATGGTAGAAGGGCTAGCCAGTTCTCAGAGGCCACCTTTATAAGGTCACTCATTCCAATCACGAGGGCACTGCCTTTGTGAACTAATCACCTTCCAAAAGCCCCATCTCCTAATACCATCACCTTGGTGGTTAGCATATCAACATATGAATTTTGGAGAAACATATTCAGACCATAGCAGTCATCTTAATAATAAGTCTTTCAATCCATGAACATCGAAAGTTCTTTCCATTTATTTAGGTCTTCTCTAATTTCTTTCAGCAATACTTTGCAGTTTTTAATACACAAATTGTTGACCTCTTTTGTTAATTTTATACCTATGTGTTTATTCTTGTAGGTGATATTGTAAATTAAATTGCTTCCTTTATTTCATTTTTGGATTGTTCATTGCTAGTGTATAGCAGTGCAATTGAGTATTGATCTTGTAACCTGCAATTTTGTTGAACTTATATATTAGTCTCAATAACTTTGATTTTTTTGTGAATAACTTTGATTTTTTTGTGAATTCCTTAGAATTTTCTATATTATGAGACCATGTCATCTATTAATAGTGATGGTTTCACTCCTTTCTTTTCAATATAAATACCTTTAAATATGTAATATTACTTGTCTATTTAAATTTACTCTTCCTGTAGTAAGAAGATTCCTCAAAGAACTGAAAGTAGATCTACCATTTGATCTAGCAATCCCTCTACTGGGTACCTTCCCAAAGGAAAATAAGTAATTATATCAAAAAGACACCTGGATATGTATGTTTGTTGCAGTACAATTCACAATTGCAAAGACATGGAATCAACCTAGGTAACCATCAACCAATGAGTGGATTAAAAAATGTGTATATATACCATGTGTATATATACCATGGGCTACTACTCAGCTTTAAAAAAAAATGAAATAACATCTTTTGCAATTCTTAGAATGAACTGGAGGGCATTATTCTAAGTGAAGTGATTCAAGAATTAAAAACCAGATACTACATGTTCTCACAAATGGGAGCTAAGCTATCTACTGGTATGCAAAAGCATAGAGTGGTATAAGGGACATTGGAGACTCCGAAGAAGGGAGGTTGGGAGGACGATGAAGTATGAAAAACTACCTGTTGGGCACAATGTACACTGCTCAGGTGATAGGCGCACTAAAATCCTAGATTTCACCACTATACAATTCAACCACTTAACTAAAAACCACTTGTACTCTTGAAGCTATTGAAATAAAAAAAAAATTTTTTAAGTTACTGCTTCTTCTTGAGTAAGGTTTGATCATTTGTGTCTTTCAAGGAATTTGTTTGTTTCATCAAATTATTTAATTTTTGGCATACGATTTTTAATAATATTTTCTTGTAATTATTTTTATTTTTAAAAGGTCAGTAATGATGGCTCACTCTTTCATTCCTCATTTTTGAGCCATACTTTGAGCCTTTGCTTCTTTTCTCTTGGTCAGTCTATGCTAAACTGATTCTATAACCCATGAATAGATTTTAACCTGCAGTTTAAAACTTAGCCCTGGGTGCATTAAATAACCTATCTGGCCCTCTAGCTCCCCTCCATAACATGAAAACCCCATAAAGGACCTTTCAAGTTCTAACAGTTTAGGATTCTATAAAATTTTATTCTAGAGCATTGTGGGTTCATGTTACATTGTTTACCAGATGAAATCCTATGTGAGTAGCTGGTGCATCTAGAACAGTGACGCCCCAAAATGTGATTTCCTGCCAACAGCATCAGCATTACTTGGGAACGTCTTAGAAATGTCAACTCTCAGGCTCAACCCCAGAATTGGAAACTCTGGGGTGGGACCCAACAACTTGTGGTTTTTACAAGCCCTCTCATTGATTCTGACATATGAGAAAGCTTGAGCATGACTGGTCTAGAACAACTATCTCCTCTGAAATGAGCATGACTGGTCTAGAACAACTATCTCCTCTGAAATAGATTCCCTACATCTCTAGTCTTCTGATTTTAGTGTCTCTGCTTCTATACCTCATCTCCTAGCCCCCAATATTCCTTGAGAAATCAGTTCCTACACTATCTCTGGGTGCTAAGACAGTGCAGTGAGGCACTTCAGATAAAGTAAAAGTAACTCCAGCCATTCCTGGCCCATGTGCACAGAGTTCCTCTTCCTGCAGAGATACCCAATGGTCTTGAGAAGGGAATGAGTCCAATTTAAAGAAGCGTTTCTGTGCCCTCTAGTGGAAAAGGCTGCAGTATCTCTTCTCTTCCAGCATATACTCACATTTTATGTGCTGATGGAGGCGTCAAAATGCTGGGCTGCTTGGCTGTTGTTGATTTTCATAGATACATAATATAAGAATTGTTGCTTTTCTGTTTTTATTACATTTTTAATATTTTTGCCATGTCAGGTTTTTCCAGCATAGGTATTACCCATTCCCTGAGTCAGAAAAAGCCCTCTTGAGATATCTAGTTAGATATCTTAGCTATCTCCTACGTAAGAAGGGTCCTCCAGACTGGTGCACACTCGTGACAGATTGCAGAAGAGGGACGTTTCAAAAGGTACTTGATAATCCTCTGGTGTTTGTCTCCATTTCACTTTTTTAAATTGAAACATTATGTAGAATATAAGTGAAATTTTTATAATGAACAATCCTAAAGAGAAAAAGGAAAAGGATGATATTTAGCCCACAGTTCTTTTTCTTTTTCAAAAAGAAGGCTGCTGTATCTGTGAATTTAGCCATTTTGATTTGTTTAAAGCTATATTTCTAACTGTTGTCCCTCACCTATGATATTATCACATAGTTAACAAAGTCAGCAGATCTAGATGCTAATCTAAATATCAGAAAATGATAAATTAGCTATCTGTTAACTTGCAGTCTTGAACAAATTACAAATCATTCTGATTCTCAACTTCTTTATCTATAATGTAGAGGTGATACGTCCTCAAACTTACTCATAGCATTGCTGTTGGAAATTACTTGATCAGTTAGTTTAACATAGACAGCACCCCCTGTGTGCTAGGCAGTAGGGATAAAACAAAACTGGGGTGGGGGAACCCTGTCCTATTAGGACATAATGTAAAGTGGATGGACAATAAAAAACAAGCAAAAACTAGATAGTATATCACCTGGTGGTAAGTATTAGGGAGAAAAAAAGTCTGACCATGGAGATAGAGAATGGTTCAGGGAGGAGGTGAATATACTTTCTAATGAGTCAGTCATGGAAATCCCACTGAGGACGTGACATCTGAGCAATTATCTGAAGGATATTAGGGAGTAGCTGTGATGATATCTGGGAGAAGAAAATTCCTCATGGGGGGAAGAATAAGCCAAAATCCCTTGTTGAGGGTGTGCCTGTGGTGTCCAAGGAACAGAGTAGGGGCCAGAGAGTCTGGTATGGAGTGAGAGGGGGAAGAGTGGCAGGAAGTTAGGTCAAAGAGGTGACAAGGGCAGGAGGAGAAGACATGTCGGATCTTGAGTCCACTGCAGGATGTTGGCTTTTACTCTGAGATGGAAGCCACTGCATAGTTTTTTTGTTTTGTTTTTCATTTTTTTCTGAGACGGAGTCTCGCTCTGTCGCCCAGGCTGGAGTGCAGTGGCGTGATCTCGGCTCACTGCAAGCTCTGCCTCCTGGGTTCACGCCATTCTCATGCCTCAGCCTCCCACCACTGCAGGCTGTGGCACAGTCTCCTTTCAAATCCTGCAGTAGCTGGGACTACAGGCGCCCGCCACCACACCTGGCTACTTTTTTGTATTTTCAGTAGAGACAAGGTTTCACCTTGTTAGCCAGGATGGTCTCGATCTCCTGACCTCATGATCCACCCTCCTCAGCCTCCCAAAGTGCTGGGATTACAGGTGTGAGCCACCATGCCCGGCCCGCCACTGCAGAGTTTTAAGCAAGGGACCAACATGATCTGATTAATTTTTAAAACGATTACCCTTGGCTTCTTTGTTAAGAGCAAACCATTAGGGCACAGGGTGGAAGGAAGAGACCAATTAGAAGGATGATGGTAGTTTTCTTCAGAAAAGTAGCCAAGATCATGGTGGGAAGTGGTCAGATTATGGATCTGTCTCTAAAGGTAGATTCAATAGATGTTGCTGATGGGTTGGATGTGTGCTTTGAGAGAAAGAGAGGAGTCAAGGATGGCACCAGGACATCTGGAGTGAGCGAATAGTGGGATAAAGTTGTCTCTCCATTTCTACGTTTTCCCTTAACCTGGACAACTAATCAGAGTGAAGATCTGTAGATGTCTTCTCTAAAGTGTCATCATGTGTCACTTGTTTTCTTCCCTAGTTCAGGCCTTTTTCTCAGTCATCAAAAGTCTGTATCTCAGAGTGCTAGTTCCACCAGCTACATAATGGAAAAGTGGTTCAGTATTCAACTCAGTTGGAAAGTGCTGTATTTCTGTCTCTTTTGTAGGTTTGCCATAAAGGCTCTGAGAAAAAAATGCAAAAAAGCACATCTGTTTTACTTCATTCAATTTAGTATATCCTTTCTTTCTTTGACTTGAAATATCTTTGATTCACTTACCTTCTATTTATATCCCCGAAAAATTTAAGATATATGTTGGGAAATGTTGAAATAAAACAACCCCACCTCCAGGACATCCTCTAAGCCTCCTGTTAACTGTTACCACATTAATTTCTCTAAAATGCACTTTTGCCATATCAGTTTATCCTCGGAAGTCACATGCCTGTCCTCTTGTCTGTAGGGTGAACTGTAGACTGTCCAGCTTCACATTCACTCAGCATTGTTCATAGTTCAGTCCTGATGCCTTCAATGTGCGATCCTAGTTCTCTGGTGCTCTCAATGGCCTCCAAAGCCTCTAGATGCCTACTCTCACAACTTCTCCACTTAAATAATTTCTACTCATTAGCATTGCCCAGTGCAAGGGCTGTTTCTTCTAGGCAACTTCCTGTGACCACTGCAGGCTGTGGCACAGCCTCCTATCAAATCCTGCAGCATACAGTGATCATGTTATTCATGTGGTTCTTAACATATATTACTGTGTGTTAATATTAACACTTAAAATTGTGTACCTTTGCCTCAAAATATATTCCTTTGAGAGCAACAATTATCTCTTGGTCTTCTTTGTATCACCTATGAAACCTAACACAGCAACTTGTATAAAATACATGTTTAGGCTGAGCACGGTGGCTCACGCCTTTAATCCCAGCACTTTGGGAGGCCAAGGCAGGCAGATCACCTGAGGTCTGGAGTTCAAGACCAGCCTGGCCAATATGGTGAAACCCCGCCTCTACTAAAAATACAAAAATTAGCTGGGTGTGGTGGCATATGCCTATAATCCCAGCTACTTAAGAGGCTGAGGCAGGAGAATAGCTGGAACCTGGGAGGCAGAGGTTGCAGTGAGCAGAAATCACACCATTGCACTCCAACCTGGGCCGACAACAGCGAGACTCCGTCAAAAAAAAAAAAAGTTTATATATATTTGCTGATTAATTTTAGTAATTTTGAAGCAAGTTACCTTGAATAAGTTGTAGGAGTAAAGTAACAGGATTTGCCATTTTCCAGTTTTATTATGCTATATATTTGCCCTCACTGTGACTCATGCTATTCTGTTCTGTATCCTGGTGGGCTTGCATGGATTTCTGTGATGCATTTATTCTCATAGCATGCTGGTAACGTCACTACCAGAGCAGACTCGGGTGTGAAGAACTTGGGGCCTTAGCAACTTAAGACATTGGGAAATAAGAAAAGTTGAAACCAGGAAAGAACAGATTGCTGGGAAAATTGAGTCAATTGTAGGCCTGGTCTTTAAGGGAAGGGCAGTCAGTATATATGGTGTCTATGAGGCTTGGCACCTGTGGGCTTGTCTCCCCCACCTATGGTGTGCTTGAGGGAGGTGTATCCCAGGAGGACCTGCAGCAGAATGCTCCTGGGGAGCAGATGAGCTGCCCTCTCACAGATGGGAGATCCATCTGTTCAGAGCAGTGTATATGCCAAGACCAAGGGATGTAGGAAACAGAATTCAGCTTCCTAGGGAGGGACTTGCAGTTGTTAGACAAGGCATCTCAGAGAAGCAGGCCAGTCTACTGTGCTAATGAGGACTTGGATGCTGAGCAGAACTTCCGGATGCACAAACTGAACCATCAGCAGTGGGTAAGTGGGCGACTGACAAGGCTCAGAGCTTATCAGAGGGAATAGTTCATTTTCTAGCCTTTGGAGTCACAAGGGAAGTGTACCACTTGCAACTTTCCCTAAGACTCAGTTCTCTCCTTTCATTTAACTAGGGAACCTAATGCCTTCTCTCCTTTCATTTAACTAGGGAACCTAGTGCCTACCTTGGAGTGTTGTTGTATAAACTGAATGATATAATGTAAATAATGTGCCTTGTGCTGGGCACATAGTACGTCCTTAAATGTCTCTATTGCTGGGTGCAGTGGCTCATGCCTGTAATTCTAGCAGTTTGGGAAGTGAGGTAGGAGGATTGCTTGAGCCTAGGATTTCAAGACCAGCCTGGGCAACATAGGGAGACTCCATCTCTACAATATAAAATAAAAAAAATGTTTCTGTTCATTCTGTATGTCTGCCCACTGGAGTACCAAAATTCCTATTTTGATCAGTATTACTCAGAAAATGGGTGAACTGAGCCTGTGGTTAAAATATATCAGTAAATAACAAGGGCTATATAGGCCTGGGGAAGGTAGAGTAGGCAAGTAATATGGCTAGCTGGGCCCAGCATGATCACTATATCTATTGAAACCAAGCAAATGAAAATAAGTGAGCTAAAAGAGCAGCAAGAAGAGAGTAATAATACATGATAACACTAGTAACAAGCATTTTAGTGCTTACTAAGGGACAGGTAGTGCTCTAAGCACTTTACATTCTCCAGTAAATCTACAGGGTAATACTGTCATATCCCCATTTATAGATGTGACACTGAGATATTAGAAGGTTAGGTTATGCAGTTAATAAGTAATACAGCTGAGATTCAGAACAGCAAGAAAGCTCTGATGGTTTTGAATTTTGGACACTAGAAGAAAAGACCAGAATAGATGTTTACAGCTTCTTTGGACTATGCCAGACTTGCTGCATCAGAATCATCCAGAAGTCTATTTAGAAATACCAGTTCTCAAGCCTTATCCCTGGAGGTTGTAACCCAGAAGGTTTTGGTGGTTTCAGAAGTCAGCTTTTAGAAGACTGCCAAGGTGATTCTGAAAAGCAGCTGCACTTGGGAGCCCTTGAGCCACACGGTTTCCAAGCTAGTATCCAGGTCACCTCCTTTATTCCCAGTTTGTAATTTAGAAAAGCAGGCTATGAGCTTGAGATTTGCTGAGATTGAAATAATAATTTATTTTAGCGCTGGTTAGTTTCCAGATTTAGAGCCTGCAGACTGCATTCTAGTGCTTTCCGTGGAGGCAGTGCAGTGGTGCCTGAGGATCTCACAGGCAGCAGGGCCACTGGCTGACCACTGGATGGCATCCCTGGCCTTCCTTTTCTTGCAAGATTCCTGCTTAGAATTCACAGCTCTTGTTAGAGTGCTCCTGTGGCCTCTTGCCAGTGTCTGTTCTTACAACAATGAAATACAATCAGTGGAGCCCACCAAGCCCCTTGACCAGCAGGGATGTGATTTCAGACCCAGCTAGGCCCTGTGTGAATGTACAGAACAGGAACTTTTTAACGTGAAGGAAGGTTTTTCATTTACAAAAATAGCCTCCCCCTATCTCATTCTGGAATATGTTTATAGGTTATGCTTTTAGTGATGGAGAATGACAATGCAAAAGAGAAGTCCAGGAGAGGTGATCAAATAAAGATTTTCAGCAATGAAAATCTCTGAACCTATAATGTTCAAATCCTGTCTCCTATAGGAAAATAAAATTTGTTTATATCTGATTTTAGAAGCAATTGTATTCTGTGAATAAAGATATTTATTTGTTTTTTTATTTACTGCCCTCTAGTGGAAACACGTTAGAAATTTAATTTACTTAAGATTTTCAAGATAGAGTAGGGCAGACTCCAGTAGGGATATCTCTAAGACATAGAGTTCTGGGAAGTTAAATGAGTTTCTCATTAAAAAGGTATTTTGAGACCAGGTCAATTGCTTTTCTCAGACAAACATTAAGCAGAATCTATCATTTAGTTTAAATTTTTTACACCATTTATATGATCATAGGTCACAAAAAAGCTTGACCATAGAAAGATTGGACATTGAAATGTGCTTTTTAGAAAAATGTAAGCTTTTTCATTTCATTTAAATATGTGCTTAGTGAATATGCAGGGGCTTTTAAGTTATGTTGTATTTCTGACCTTTGCTTTTCCCCCTTACTGTTCTCATATTTTATTAAATGTTTAGCTTTCTTACAAAGTCCAAAATACACTTTCCTGGGCATCTTTGCTTTACTGGAAGATACTATGCTCCTGCTGGTCTTTCTTTGAGTTTGTTATGCTGACAGGCTGTAATTCTTATTAGAGTTTTGTTAATGCACTAGAAGGAAGGCCAAAGCTGATTCTTGGAATTGAACTTCAGTCTCGCCATGGAGATACTTGGCTACATTCTGGATTCAGAGGAAATCTCAGCTCTCAGGACTGCTCCATAGATTGGTGGGAACAGAGAGCTGGACAGCTCCCAGGTCTGCTGTCCATGCAACATTTTATAGTCTGCAGTTTCTTTAGTTGATGTTTTCAATTCCAGAATAGCAACAGAGAGAGCACCTAGCAACCAAGGGGAAATATTTAATCCCTTACCTTTTCTCTTCCTTAAAAAAATATTAAATTTTCCTCTCTCTTTCTATTGCTGGGAATTTTACTTATTGCATTAGACTGCATACACATGCATGCTATGAAAACTAATCTTATTTACTATCCCCTTAAAAATGTAATCAACGACCCCTCTGCAATACCCAACACAATCAAATCACAATACAAACCATCCTATAGATTTCCTAGAGGATAAAGCGTCATTGGTTGTGTGTCTATTTCCTGCTGTGTCTTATTTTAAGCTCCTTGAAGCTGAACACAGTCTCATTTCCATCTTTGTGAGGGTACTAGCTTACTTCATGTAACTTCTAGATGTGGTCACTTGGATTGCGTCTCTGTAGACATTTCTAGATTAGCGAATATGCAGGGGCTTTTAAATTATGTTGTATTTCTGACCTTTGCTTTTCTCCCTTACTCTTCTCATATTTTATTAAATTTTTAGCTTTCTTACACAGTCCAAAATACTCTTTCCTGGGCATATTTGCTTTACTGGAAGGTAATATGCTCCTGCTGGTCTTTCTTTGAGTTTGCCATGCTGACAGGCTGTAGCTCTTACTAGAGTTTTGTTAATGCACTAGAAGGAAGGCCAAACCTGATTCTGTCAGATAACATTAGAAAAGCCACAACATTTTTCATCGTAATGGGTATCGTTCAAATGCATTTGAAGTCTCAGAAACTTTGATACCAATTAAATAGAATGCTTGTTGAGGTTCTTGTGCCATGTAAGGTGTAATAGAAGAGACCTTATATGAGATAATTAACAAGAATTACTGAGCACTTGCTATGAGCCAGACACTGTTCTCATTTAGTTCTCATCACCATCCTTTGAGGCGAGGATGTTGAAAGAAATTTTACCTTTATTGTGGTTCATGGAAGACATATAATACAGAAAATCAAGACTATCTTGCACAAGGAAGGACAATGAACCTCTTGGTTAGATGCCCATGGGGTGCCAGACTGTGGTCCTCCAATCTGCAGACTTCGACATTTTGAACAAGGAATACTTGAGAGTAGATCTGAAGGTGACTCACATTTGCCATATTTGGGTATAGTTTTATGTACATCTACACACAATGAATGTCAAGTAATGATTATCTGTTTCACTTTGGCTCACCTGTCACCTTCCTTGAAATGAACTCTATGGGAAGCAGTGGTGCAGTGAGTCTGAGATTAGATCTGGAGGGAGTTTGATAATGTAGAAATGTTAAGGACACTTTGGATCCCTTCATCCAGCAGGAAGTGAGTCTTACCAACTCTGTCTCTCTCAGATAGTGCTCGAATGAGAACTACAAATGTTTGTTCCTGCTACTCTTCTTTTAATTTCTGTCATACTTACAAGCCTCCTGCTGTTCATATGATCTTTCTTCAATTGTGGTTTAATGGAATTGCTTAGTTTTGTGCTTAACTAAATTAGAATCTCATTTTAACCTCACCTCACATCCTTCTGATTCTCTCCAATCATTTAAGTTGAATTTTTGGATGTTCCCTGATTCATTGTCACACATTTAGGCAATCTTTGTATCTGTTCCCTGGATGACTGACCATAATTCTGATATGGGGATTTTGCTATTATTTTTTAACTATCATTGGAAAACTATATTTTTAAATTCTTAGGAGACAACTTGTAGTATATACCACGTACAAACAATAGGACTGTTATGCTATGCTGTCTCCTTTCTCATGTTCTTATTAAAAGATAATGACTCCTTTAAAAAAGAACAGGCTGTATTCAGAGCAGGTTAATACTGCTATGTTCCAGAAACCTGGCAGAATCATTAATAAGGAAACCAGTTGTGTGTAGATTTAAATTAATCAGCAAGCATCTAGCAGCTAGTAACCTAAGGGGAGGGGAAATCTTTCTCCTTGAAAAGAGAAAATATACTCCCTTCTCATTGAGAAAACACACACAAGCACAGAAGTATGTGCACACACACATTTATGGAGAAACGGACATACGGTGTGACAATAATCTTTTCTCCTTCGTGGTTTCTGTCACCCTGTATGAAAGGAAAAGTTTAATTCTTTAAAAGATGCACTGAACCCCCAGGAGAATGATTTCCTAAGGGATGGAGCAATCATGCTGGCTTATATTCACCATTGTGAAGAGACTTATTTGGATGTCAACTCCGGTAGCACAGGGAGTCACATTCACGGTTCCACATCAAATTAGGTAAGAACAGAGATGCAGACATAGGGAAGAGAAAGCATGGAACAGGCTGCAGGCAAATTAGGGCTCTCCTATCACCAAAACCACTGGCTAGGCCCTTTCTTGGAGTCTGGATTGATGATAGCTGAGATTAATCCTAACTCAGGAATTTCGTCTCTCTCTTTAATAAAGGCATATAAAAACCAAGAGCAATGAACAAATGAGAGTTTGACACTTGACAAAGTTGTTTAAGGCTGTAAATGTTTGAATAAATTCCATAAGCACTAAAAGAGATTTAAAATAAATTGGAAAGCTGTTTATTTTGAGCTAAGCTATCATTAATTGAGAATTGAGGCACCCAATTTACCTCTTTACATTGTGATACATCATTTAACCATACTACTCCTTGATATTAATGCTTAATTGTTAATATACTCCTGTTTTTGTTTTGAAGGAATAATTTAGTTGAAAAACATGTGGATATCTCTTCGGCATTAGTAATTTGATACTTATGGGAAAATTTTTTACATGAATTAGAAGGACTTCACGCAATGGATAAAACATTGAACCATGTTCCAAGAGCCTGCATTCCAAAACCACCTCTACCCCTTACAGGAACATTTACTTTGGACAAATCTTCTTCCTCCTTGAGCCTCAGTTTATCATGAGTAAACCTAGTGTAAGGAAAAGACCCCACCTTATCTGAGCCGTAAGGTGATTTTAATTATCAAATACAGTTAAATCAATTTAGAAGTGCTAGGGAAGTTAGGAATTACCATAAAAATTTAGTTTTTGTATCTTGAATTTTTTTTTTTTTTTTTTTTTTTTTTGTTAGTGAATTCATAGCTCTGTTATCACCTCTGTGGTCTTGGAGAAGCTATTTCCATTCGAAGGACCTTAGTTCTTCCATCCATTAAATAAAAAGACAGGACATGGCGGCCATTTGGTGAGCTCTGGCCATGAGGCAGGAGCCTTGCTAGCTGTGATGTTTACACTGTGCTCCGTTGCACCCTAGTTCAGCGCTACCTGGAGAAAGACGTTGGTACCCTGTGTTCACTAGAATAGTTCCACGTTTATCTGATTTAATTGGTCTTCTAAATAAGCTTTTCTTTACTGAAATTCTTCTCCAGCTAAGCAGAAAAATAATGTTTAGAAACCATTGGATTAGATAAACTATTATTTCATTTCACAAGTCCACAGTTGTATTTCTATTATCATTTTTGCCATTGTTGTTAATACTACAGCACAGACATCACCCACACTGGTGGTAGCACATCTGAAGAGCAGTCATAGAACTTGAAAGAAAATGTCAGATCTTGGAAAGCTGGCTTGTTTTGCAAATCTAAATGAGCAGAATGGTAGAAAACATCCCAAGCCTTTATTTAGGTCTGTTTTACTAATCGTGGGCCACTACTTGAGTGAGAAGGTGTGTGTGGATTAGCATGCCCTGACTACTCTGGGTCTGCTGGTGACATGGTCACATTAAAGGAAATAATGCTTTCATTAAGGTACAAGCTCCTTCCTTCCTCAGGTGGCACTGACACATTCTCTAACACTTGCTCCTTTCACTGGCTCTGTATGATGCCAATGTCCTGATGCTCCACCTTTTTAAACTAGCAAGACATCTGATCTCTTTTGAAGATATTGACTTACTGGCTAGGCACGGTGGCTCACGCCTGTAATCTCAGCACTCTGGGAGGCCAAAGCAGGTGGATCACTTGAGGCCAGGAGTTCGAGACTAGCCTGATCAACATGGTGGAACCCCATCTCTACTAGAAATACAAAAATTAGCCATGCGTGGTGGTGGGCACCTATGATTCCGCCTGAGACATGAGAAGCGCTTGAGCCTGGGAGGTGGAAGTTTCATTGAGCCGAGTTCACACCACTGCTCTCCAGCCTGGGTGACAGAGCCAGAGCCAGACTCAGATTCTCAGATTCTGTCTCAAAAAAAAAAAAAAAAAGAAGAAAAGAAAAGGAAAAAAGATACTGATTTATGTTTGTACATTTATAAAACAGAAAAGCTAATTGTGGATTAAATATTCCACAAATAAATGACAAGTTTGTGGATAGAGCCTGGTGGTAAAAGTAGGTAGAAATGTGACAAAAGGAATATTTACATCAAGTCTTATGTGGTATGTGATTAATCTCATACCAACTTTCTTAACTAAAAAACGGCTGAGATAAGAGCCTCAGGTTTTTAGGGCCATACTTAAACAAAAGCTCACTTTATGTCTCTCTCTCTGTCTCTATACATATAGATATTTATATATATAGACATCTAGATTCATATATTAATATCTGTAGCTGTTTATATATCTAGATATCTCTATATGGAGTAGATCTATATATTTAGATTTATCTATATGGACCTATACTAGCTCTCTCTCTCTCTCTCTCTCTCTATATATATATATATATAATATGTATATATATCCATACTATATATCCCTATTTATAGAGAGGCAGATAGAAAGGTAGACAGATATAGCTTGGGTTAAAATAATGGCAAGGCTGTTGGGAATTGAAATATATCTACCTATATAAATAAAAGGTAAAACAGTATAAGCTTAAAGAGTAAAACTGAACATATTATTACTCATTTTGGCCATATATTCTCAAACTATCAGCACTATTTGAGATAGCATTAACTTTTTCAGGTTAATTTCAGATTAATCAAAAGATCCTTCAGATTCTTATGGAATCCTCCAAGAGATGTTCAACTTTCAGACAGATTTCTCTTTTTCCCCTTTAAGGGGGAATTTACCACATGTGATGTTCCTTGTGGTTTTTTCCTACAGATAATTATTCTCCATCATGTTTACTGCTTCTGATCCTCTAATTTCCCAAAGTTTTCCTCAGGCTGTTGTAGTCAAAAATGACAAGCCTGACACTAATCTTACCAGTAATGGTTTAGCTATTGTGTTAATCTGAACCACAAAGAACATAAATACTCTAAACATTTAAACTGCATTTGATTTTTTAAAATATTACTATTCCATACAGTATAGCCCTGTCATACTATATTGAAGGTCTTTAATACAGTTTTAATACAAAAAGACATTAAACACAAGTTAAAATAATGGCAAAACAGGTGTTGACATTCTCTGGTTTATTATGTTTGAATCACTCTTCTTCAGTCCGGTATAACCTATGAGGCTGACATGATAGTTAATTAAAATTACTTCTTAGTGGCTCTTGTCCTAGACTTGCAATATCTATTAAAAATCTTAATGAGGGGATTAAAAACCTTTTTGGCAAAGATAAATAATACAGACTCTTATTAAAATGGATAAACTGAAATGAAATTTGAAGCTGGGATAACAACAGTGAGTAGGCTAGTGATTTAGTTCCTCTAAAAGACACGCTTCCACTATTTCATTATGGAGTCTAGAAATTTGGCCCTAGACTATTTTTTAAAAAATGGGACAATTTCATTGCATGGAGGGTTATTGACATATGTATCCCTTTAAGAAAATAACATCTCCTCTGCTCTGTGATGAGATTTCACATTAAAATCTTGTTTCTTATGTTGCTAAGGTTTTGAGAATTAATGTACTTGAAGTGCATATTTAAAAAGGTAATTAATGCTCAATAATTTTTATTTGCTTGTTGATTTTATTTTTAAAAAAGATCTTAAACTTCATAGCATGAAAAACAAGGCAGATGCAAGAAAAACTCTGAATGGAACCAGTTTGAGTCAATATGTGTGTGTGTGAACACATGCACACATATACAATATACCTATATAAATAGTTTAATAAAAATAGAATGGTATTTTATGTGTTGTTTTTAACTTGATTTTTATCATTATTTTATAGCTTCTTCACATGCCAATAAAAAGAATACCACATCATTTTTGTCTTTTACATATTAAATATCCAATAAATATGTTTTAAAGAAATTTATAGTGGTAGGATATATATTCAGTGGCCTGCATGATTTGACATTGTTATATCTTAAAAGAAAAATGGGAGTGTGTGTAGAATATGTGACCTCCAATATTCTAGAATACGGGTGTTAAAAATGGACATATGTATGTTAAATATATAATATGTGTGTATGTATATATATAATCACTGATATAAATAAAAACTGGTATCTATCTATCTACCTACCTACCTACCTTCTGAAATAGTCATTAGTATGGAAGAATGCTGGAGGATGCTTCAAAAATGTAGAAGGATCACGTGTAATTATATATAATATATATAAATATATATAAAGTTTTTATTAATATCAATGATATATTTATTTTTAAAAATCTGATATATATGATATAATTATCATGTATACATTTTATGATTTTTATGACATATGATTCATATAAAATGATAATATATTTTTAAATCACATAAAATGATTTATATGATGCATATAAAATGATAATAAATTTATAAATCACATAAAATGATTTATATAATTCATATAAAGTCCTTCCAAATCTTTGTAGCATCCTTCAGCATTCTTCCATACTAATGACTATTTTGGAATATATTCTCTTCTACAGATCTGGTGGTTAGGTACTTTGAGGACTATCTGAAGATCCAAAATAGATTTCTTGTGGTCTTTGTGGCAATTAAGTAATCAGTAAAGCAGGTTGCATGCGCATACCATCTTATTCTCAGCACCGATTAAGTACTGAAGAGGATATAGAAGATAAAAGACATGATGAGGACCCCCTTGGGTGATCTGTTTATGATAATCAATGTTACCCATTCTTCAGGGCTTAGCTTAGTCATATGTGTTGATCCCATTAACCCTATTTTGTTCTTCTAAGACTTCAAACCAGAAATTCTTGCCTCCTCTCCATGACTCCGTGATTTGACTTCTGCCTTATCATCCTCACACAACTTGCGTTTCAACCACATGAATCTATGTACAATTTTCTAAAACACAACATTTTCTCTAAGAATTTTTTTCCTGGTTTTAATGACTTTCCTAACTCTCCTCTCTTTCTGGTAAGCTCTTAATTATGCTTCAAAGGTCAGCTGAAATATCATCTCCTTTGGAAAGCCTTCTCAGGACCTCTCTTAGTAAAATTAATCATTTTTTCCTCTTTCCATGTAAAATAGTATAAGCCTGCTTTTTTTTTTATTAACACTTATCACAGTGCCATGATTACTATTTGTTAGTGTTTGTCTCCTCACGTAGAATTCATCTTTCCATTTATAGCACTGAGTACAGTTTCTGAAAAATAGGAAATACTAATACAACCAACATATGACCAGGCCTCCATGGAGAATCTTTGCTCTTGAAGCCAAACTCTGCATTCATGAAATCTTCAGAAAACATATTTAACTTCAGAAAGCATTAGCAGTAATATAAATTTTATAAATGATTTTGGGGAGAAAAGAGGATTAAGGCTTTATATCAAACACCAAATCACTAACAACTTGATTAAAAACCTTTAGCTTTTTTCTCCCTATTTCTTTCTGTCAAGTTTCTCTTCTGCATCCTCCAAGGCAAGGGGCACATCAGAATCTTTAAGTGCGTATAATGGTGTTAGTGTTGGGGGCTGGTACATGCAAATTGTATGTCAAATGGATGCAGATTTAAAAAGTGTAAAGGGTAAATATCCAGTCTGGTAATTATATACAAGAATGTGAGACCCTCTATGACCTAATTTCCTCAACTTTCCAGCCCCATCTTTTGCAATTCCCTTCCTTGCCTATTCTGTTTGTAGTTTATGGTACATAACAGGACACTTCATGACAGAATTTCCTCACTCATGCACTTTGCTTTTTCAGGAGTGCAGTGTTCCACATCTTTGCCTGGATTATCTCAATTCACTCGTCAAATTCTCTAAGAATCCTTACTTAAAATGTTGCAAGTCCTCCTTCTCTGTGCACTAGTGGGAGAAACTGTTCTACAGAAAAGGAGAAGCACATGAGCAAGAAATCAGCATGACAAAGAGTATGTTGTGTGCCACAAATGAGAAAGAAGATTTGCTGAAAAAGGAGGTGCAGATATGGATGTGCTCTCTTTCATACTCCTGTTAATCTATGAGCTTCTCAAAGGTGGACAGTAAATTATGGGTTTTTGCCTGACATATAATAACTGATTAATAAGTGTGTTGAAATGAACTATATTCTATCCCAAGTTGAATGTAGGCTTTTTCAGAGAGCATAGTTTGCATGTCTTTTAGCATATGCTGTACTGACCACAGTTCATTATTTGAGAAATTAATTTTACAATTTCTCATTGTTTTGCTACCGAAAATTACAAACCATACTTACAGAGATAAATCTGTGAATTGAGTTTCCATAATGCAAAACTTATTGGAATAGTTCACAAGAAATTTAATTGTGATGGGTCAATTCAAAATGTGTAGCTTGTTAATGACAATCTTTGTCCTTAGTCTGACCAACTCAAAACTGTTAGTCAGACTAAATTAACTTTGTCTTGATGTATTTTGGGATGATTATGTGGAGATCCGTCAGAGATCGTGATATTCAGTTTGGTGCAATTAGAAAGAAATTTTTATTTATTCTTATTTCTAGTTTATTATTTCTGTGATACAGTGTCTCGCTCTGTCACTCAGGCTGGAGTGCAGTGGCATGATTATAGCTCACTGCAGCCTTAACCTTCTGGGCTCAAATGACCCTCTGGCCTCAGCCTCCAAAGTAGCTGGGACTACAGGCATGTACCACCATGCCTGGCTAAATTTTTCATTTTTAAACAAATAGGAAAGCTGTTTATTCTGTTTGGCTGTAGTGAAATCATTTAGTCACTTTGAAACTCTGTTGTATTATGTATAAAAATGGAGAATGTACAACTATAACTACATGAACCATGTAACTCACTTAGGCTCCATTTAATTTGATACAGACACCATGATTATCTACACTATGGGTTGGTAAACTACATCCAGTGAGATATTTTGGGCTACCACCTGTTTTTTCAAATAGAGTTTTATGAACACTGCCAACCTCATTCTTTACATGTTGTCTGTGGCTGCTTTCTTTTTCTTTTTTCCAACTTATTTTAAGCTCAGGGTTACTTGTGCAGGATGTGCAGATTTGTTACATAGGTAAACATGTGCCACGGTGGTTTGCTGTACAGATCATCCTCTCACCTAAGTATTAAGCCAAGCATCCATTAGCTATTCTTCCTGATGCTCTCCTTCCTTCCACCTTTCACTTTCCAACAGGCCCCAGTGTGTGTTGTTCCCCATCATGTGTCCATGTGTTTTCATCATTCAGCTCCTGTTTATAAGTGAGAACATGTGATGTTTGGTTTTCTGTTCCTACATTAGTTTGCTGAGAACAATGGCTTCCAACTCCATCCATGTCCCTGCAAAAGACATGATCTTGTTCCTTTTTATGGCTGCAAAGTATTCCATGGTATCTATTTACCACATTTTCTTTGTCCAGTCTATCATTGATAGACATTTATGTTGATTCCATGTCTTTGCCATTGTGCATAGTGCTACAGTGAACATACACATGCCTGTATCTTTATAATAGAATGATTTATATTCCTTTGGGTATATATCTAGTAATGAGATTTCTGGGTCAAATGGTATTCCTGCCTCTAGGTCTTTGAGGAATCGCTGCACTGTTTTCCATAATGGTTGAACTAATTTACACTTCTACAAACAGTATAAAACCATTTTTTTTCTCTGCAACCTCACCAGCATCTTTTTTTTTTTTTTTTACTTTTTAATAAAAGCCATTCTGAACTGGCATGAGATGGTATCTCATTGTGGTTTTGATTTGCATTTTTCTAATGATCAGTGATGTTGAGCTTTTTTCATATTTTTGTTGGCCACATGTATGTCTTCTTTTGAGAAGTGTCTGTTCACGTCCTTTGCCCACTTTTTAATGGGGTTGTTTTTATTTTCTTGTGTATTTGTTTAAGTTCCTTATAGATGCTGAATATTAGATCTTTGTCAAATAAATAGATTGCAAAAATTTTCTTTCATTCTGTAGGTTGTCTCTTCACTCTGATGATAGTTTCTTTTGCTGTGCCGAAACTCTTTAGTTTATTTAGATCCCATTTGTTAATTTTTGCTTTTGCTGCAATTGCTTTTGCAATTATATTAGTATACTTTAAGTTCTGGGATACATGTGTAGAATGTGCAGGTTTGTTACGCAGGTATACATGTGCCATGGTGGTTTGTGGCATCCATCAACCCATCATCTACATTAGGTATTTCTCCTAATACTATCCCTCCCCTAGCCCCCATACCCCAACAGGCCTGAGTGTGTGATGTTCTCCTCCCTGTGTCCGTGTGTTCTCATTGTTCAACTCCCACTTATGAGTGAGAACATGCGGTCTTTGGTTTTCTGTTTCTGTGTTAGTTTGCTGAGAATTATGGTTTCCAACTTCATCCATGTCCCTGCAAAGGACATGAACTCATCATTTTTTGTGACTGCATAGTATTCCATGGCGTATATGTGCCACAATTTCTTTATCCTGTCTATTATTGATGGACATTTGGGTTGGTTCCAAGTCTTTGCTATTATGAATAGTGCCGCAATAAACATAAGTGTGCATGTGCCTTTATAGCAGCATGATTTATAATCCTTTGGGTATATACCCAGTAATGGGATTGCTGGGTCAAATGGTATTTTTGGTTCTAGATCCTTAAGGAATCACCACACTGTTTTCCATAATGGTTGAACTAATTTACACTCCCACCAACAGTGTAAAGTGTTCCTATTTCTCCACATCCTGTCCAGCATCTGTTGTTTCCTGACTTTTTAATGATCTCCATTCTAACTGACGTGAGATGGTATCTCATTGTGGTTTTGATTTCCATTTCTCTAATGACCAAATAAACATCTACAGAACTCTCCACCCCAAATCAACAAAATATACATTCTTCTCAACCCCACATCGCACTTATTCTAAAATCAATCACATGATTTTAAGTAAAACACTCCTCAGCAAATGCAAAAGAACAGATATCATAACAGTCTCTCAGATCACAGTGCAATCAAATTAGAACTCAGGATTAAGAAACTCACTCAAAACCGCACAACTACATGGAAACTGAACAACTTGCTCCTGAATTACTACTGGGTAGATAATGAAATTAAGGCAGAGACAAATAAGTTCTTTGAAACCAATGAGAACAAAGACACAACGTACCAGAATCTCTGGGACATAACTAAAGCAGTTTTGAGAGGGAAATTTATAGCACTAAATGTCCACAGAAGAAAGCAGGAAAGATCTAAAATTGACATCCTAACACCACAATTAAAAGAACTAGAGAAGCAAGAGCAAATAAATTCAAAAGCTAGCAGAAGGCAAGAAATAACTAAGATCAGAGCAGAACTGAAGGAGATAGAGGCATGGAAAACCCTTCAGAAAAATCAATGAATCAATGAAATGGCTGTTTTGTTGTTGTTTGTTTGTTTTTCATTCACCAGTCAGTTTTATTTACTCACAAAAACAAATCCAAAGCCCAGTGCAGCAGCTCTGAGCTCAGACCTGCCCTGCCCTGTTTTGTGGGCCTGTACTTGAAACACTGAACATGTCCTTCATTCCCCACAGAACTTTAATCCCCACAACAGCCCTGTGAAGTAGGAATCACCACCCTTCCCCTGACTCATGTTACAGATAGGGAAACTGAGGCACACATTCAACAGAGTACACATCACATGGGGAGTTCAGGGTTAGCCTGGAGTATGAACACATGTGACTCTTGGTTCTCACCACGGCCCAGTCAGTGGCCCACTTGGCCTCTTCCCCTCCCTTTGGTGGCCCCATCAGCAGCAGCATAAGAATCTAACCCTTCATTTTGCTAGAAGCCCCTGCAGATGACACTTTCCTTCCTATCATGTCTGCAGAGCTCCAAGGCTGGGGGTGACATTGAGGCCAAAGTCAGCCACAGTGTCTCAGCTGTGCCTCTCCTCCAGAGTGGGTGGCTGCCCCAGCATGTCCCTGGCACATGGGTATGCATAACAGACTCCTGTCCCACACCCCTAGCACTTGAACATGGCCACATCTCTCCAACCACTGAGCCCACACAGCGTGCACATGTGGGGAGTTGACTTTAATGGTATTCCTCCTGTCACACGCAGCCATGTGAAGAGACCACCAAACAGGCTTTGTGTGAGCAATAAAGCTTTTTAATCACCTGAATGCAGGTGGGCTGAGTCTGAAAAGAGAGTCAGCAAAGGGAGATGGGGTGGGGCAGTTTTA
This sequence comes from Pongo abelii, assembly GCF_028885655.2. Classification (NCBI taxonomy): domain Eukaryota; kingdom Metazoa; phylum Chordata; class Mammalia; order Primates; family Hominidae; genus Pongo; species Pongo abelii. The sequence continues at coordinate 28,989,406 of NC_072000.2, forward strand.
TAGTATTTGGATAGGTGGTGGAAAATTACAGTTAAAGGAGGTTGTTCTCTTGCGGGCAGTGGCAGGGGTTACAAGGTGGGGAGCTCTGGAGACTTATTGTCCAGGAGAAGGAATGTCACAGGGTAATGTCATCAGTTAAGGCAGGAACCAGCCATTTTCACTTCTTTTGAGGTTCTTCAGTTGCCTCAGGCCATCTGGATGTATATGTGCAGGCTTGGGCTCAGAGGCTTGACATTCCTGTCTTCTTATATTAATAAGAAAAACAAAACAAAATAGTGGTCAAGTGTTGGAGCAGCAAAAATTTTGGGGGGTGGTATGGAGTGTTAATGGGTGATGTTTCTTAGGGCTGCTTCAAGAGGGATTAGGGGTGGCTTGGAAACCTAGTGTGGAAGAGATTAAACTGAAGAAAGATTTTGGGGTAAAAGTTGATATTGTGGGGTTGTTAGAAGGAGAATTTGTCATATAGAATGATTGATGATGGCCTGGATACTGTTTTGTGTGAATTGAGAAACTAAACAGAAGACACAAGGTCCAAATAAGAGAAGGAGAAAAACAGATATTGAAGGACTAAGAATTGAGAGGACTTAGGACATCCAATTAGAGAGTGTCCAAGGGGGGTCAGTGTAACTATTTGTTTGGTTGGTGAGTTTTTGGGCTCTATCCTTGAGTTTTTTTATGTTGTCATATAGCAGGCCAGATTGATTTAGGTAAAAACAACACTCTTCATTTAAAAATGTACAGAGTCTTCCTTTTTCAGCAGTGAGTAAGTCGAGGACTATTCCTGTCCTTTTATATTAATAATAAAAAAAACAAACTAGTAGTGAAGTGTTGGTGTCATAAAGGGAATAGGAAGTTGTTCAGCCCTATTTGAAAATTGGTTTTGGGGGGTAAAGAAAACTAGTGTACATGTGCCTGTCCAATTGATAGATAGACACATGTAGGTAGAGGAATCACAGAGGAAGAAGTGACCTTTGTAAGGCAAAACTGGAAATGTAAAGTGAAAAGATGAGAGGGAGCACCAAAAGGGCTTGACTGAAGTAATGGGGGCTGTCCCTGAAGCCTTGCGGCAGTACAGCCCAGGTTAAGTTGCTGAGACTGATGGGTCTCAGTGTTAGTCCAAGTGAAAGCGAAGAGAGGCTGGGATGAAGGGTGTAAAGGAATAGTAAAGAGAGCATCTTTGAAATCCTGCACCCAGAATCTTAGGGATTTAGCAAGGGCAGCAGCCCTTAGAGGTTGTAATGGGGATTGATGGGGCAACTGGGTAGGGGGGAGGTTCTATTTTTATGGTGTATGAGAAAGCGCATAGTGTCTATGAGTAACCTTTCACTGCTATTCATGGGGCTGGGTATAAGCAAGCAAGGCAAGAGGAAAGGCTAGGAGAAGAGTTCAAAGAAGAAGGGGAAGGTAGCCAAGGATGGAGTGATATGAAGGGCAAATGTCTTAAAGGAAATGAGAGGTTCTAAGAGGTGGGCTAGTAAGGCTTGTAACCTACAAGGTAGAGGTTATGAAAGGATGATAGAATGGGATGAGCCTGTGAGGCTGGAAAGAGGAATTTTTCTTGGTCCAAGAACCATTTGGCTTGTGTGGGAAGAGACTGATACGTGGAAGTTTCAGTGGGAGCGTAGGTGGGAGTGATAGAGGAGAAAGAAAAATACTGGCTGCTTCTTAACTGTCTTATCAGCATAATTGTTGCCTTGAGCAATGGGATCTGAGGCCCTTTGATGGCTTTGCAATGAAGGACCCCAGCTTCCTTTGGAAGTAATGCGGCCTTGAGATGAGTTTTTATTAAAGAGGCATTAATGATGGAGGACTCTTGTGTAGTGAGGAAACCTCTTTCAGCCCATATAACAGCATGGTGGTGCAGGATATGGAAAGCATGTTTAAAGTCAGTATAAATGTTGAGTTGGGAAAGGATTTAGGATCTATAGGGTCAGCTAGGTTTCCCTTTGTGAGTTTATATAATGGGTTTTTTAGAATGGCAAAACCAGGTATCCAAAGGCGAAAGTACCCAACCATGCCTAGGAAGGAAAGGAGTTGTTGCTTTGTAGAAGGGGTTGGGGTTTGGGAGATTATCTGGACATGATCAGCAGGGACAGCACGTGTGTCTTGATGAAGAATTATGCTGAAATAGGTAATGAATGAGGAAGAAATCTGGACTTTGGAGGGAGATATGTGATACCTTTTTGAGAATAGATGTTGGAGGAGCAGGAGGGTGTCCTGTTGGGAAGTTTCACAGGGGTGCTACAAAGTAGAAGGTCATTAAAATATTGAATAAGGTGAGAAGCAGATGGATGGAAAGAAAGTAAGTTATGAGAAAGGACTTGACTGAAGTAATGGGGGCTGTCCCTGAAGCTTTGCAGCAGTACAGCCCAGGTTAAGTTGCTGAGACTGATGGGTGTCAGGGTCAATCCAAGCGAAAGGAAAGAGAGGCTGGGATGAAGGGTATAAAGGAATAGTAAAGAAAGCATCTTTGAAATCCAGAATAGAATAATGGGTTGTGGAGGGAAGTACTGAAGATAGGAGAGTATATGAGTTTGGCACCATGGGGTGGATAGGCAAGATAATTTGGTTGATAAGGCGAATATCCTGGACCAGCCTGTAAGACTTGTCTGGTTTTGGAAAGGTAAGATAGAAGAGTTGTAAGGAGAGTTTGTAGGCTTTAAGAGGCCATGTTGTAACAGGCAGGTGATAACAGCCTTTAACCTTTTTAAAGCCTGCTGTGGGATGGGATATTGGCATTGAGTGGGGCAAGGGTGATTAGGTTTTAATGGGATGATAAGGGGTGCATGATCGCCAAGGAGGGAGTAGAGGTATCCCATACTTGTGGATTAAGGTAGGGAGATACAAGGGGAAGATGCGAAGGAGACTTTGAACTGGGGAAAAGGGTGGCAATGAGGTGTGACTGTAGCCCAGGAATAGTCAAGGAAGCAGATAATTTAGTTAAAATGCCTTGACCTAATAAGGGAGCTGGGCAGGTGGGGATAACTAAAAAGGAGTGCATAAAAGAATGTTGTCCAAGTTGGCACCAGAGCTGGGGAATTTTAAGAGGTTTAGAAAGCTGACTGTTAATACCCACAACAGTTATGGAGGCAAGGGAAAAAGTCCCTTGAAAAGAAGGTAATGTGGAGTGGGTAGCCTCCCTATTGATTAAGAAGGGGACAGACTTACCCTCCACTGTAAGAGTTACCCGAAGCATCTGTGATGGTCCAGGAGGCTTCTGAGGTGATCAGGCAGTGTCAGTCTTCAGCCACTAAGTGGGAAGGAGTCAGTCAGAGAGCCTTGGGCCAGAGTTCCAGGGGCTCTGGGGATGGCTGCTGGGTGAGTTGGACAGTCTGATTTCCAGTGGGGTCTTGCACAGATAGGACACAGCTTAAGAGGAATCCCAGGCTGTGGGCATTCCTTGGCCCAGTGGCCAGATTTCCAGCACTTGAAGCAAAATCCTTGGGGAGGAGGTCTTGGAGAAATGCCTGGCCACTGTGGTTTAGGCATTTTGAAGTTCTTGTGTGCTACAGATGTGGCTGGAGTTTCTCTCACAACGAAAGCAAGTAATTGCAACTCAGAAATACGTTGCCACTTGGCTGCCTCTTCTCTATTATTGTACACCTTGAAGGCAAGGTTAACTAAGTCCTGTTGTAGGGTTTGAGGACCAGAATCCAATGTTTGGAGCTTTTCCTAATGTCGGGAGCAGACTGGGTAATAAAATGCATATTGAGAATAGGTCGACCTTCTGGCCTCTCTGGGTCTAGGGCGGTAAAGCGTCTAAGGGTTGTTGCCAAATGGGCCATGAACTGGGCTGGGTTTTTATATTTGATGAAAAACAGCCTAAACGCTAATTGATTTGGGAGAGGTCAGATAAAGAAAAAGGAGCATTAATCTTGACTATGGCTTCAGCTCCAGCCACCTCTGTAAGAGGAAATTGTTGGGCAGGTGGGAGGAGGGCTAGTTGCAGAAAGAAACTGTAAGCCAGACCAGGTGTGAGGAGGGGAGGTGATAGAAGGATTACAGGGTGGGGGAGTGAAGGCTGTGTAAGAATTGGGACCTGGCGTGGCTTGGTGAGGAGCAGCCTGGGGAGGAGGGGAGAGGTCAGATGGGTCCACAGGAAAGGAGGATTCAAAGGACTCAGAGCTTGGGGTGGAGATCGAAGGAACAGACAGGAGAGAAAGAAAGATTTGGGATGAGTCACATTGGGAGCAGAGACTAGGGAGGGACTGATGTGTAAAAGAATGCCTGGATGTCAGGTACCTCAAAGCATTTGCCCATTTTTCAACAAAAATCATCCAGGTCTTGTAAGATGGAGAAATCAAAAGTGACATTTTCTGACCATTTGGAACCATCGTCGAGTTTGTACTGGGGCCTAGCAGTATTGAAGAAGAAAATAAGGCATTTAGGTTTTAGATTAGGTGTGAGTTGAAGAGGTTTTAAGTTCTTGAGAACGCAGGCTAAGGGAGAAGAAGGGGGACTGGAGGGTGGAAGATTGCCTATAATGAAGGAGGTAAGTTTAAAGAGAAAAGTAGAGACACGGAGAAGGGAGTGGTGAGCAGCCCTGGGCTGTAATGTGGGTGAGCAGCCAAAGCAGGCATTGCTGCAATTGACTTGCTGCCGAGGAAATGTGGATAAATGATCAAGGCAGGTGTCCTCACGGTGATCAGACACCAATGGAATGTGGGTGAATGATCAAGGCAGGCATCCCCGTGATGATCAAACACCAAGGGAAGACTGTCTTCCTGAGTCCATGACCAGTGTGGGGGTTTTGGGTCCACAGATAAAATGTGTCTCCTTTGTCTCTACCAGAGAGGAAAAAGAACTGGAATTGGAAGGACAGGGAGACTGAAGAGTAGTGAGAGAGGCTGGAGAAGAGAGTGAAAAGACCACTTACCTGATTTGAAATTGGTGAGATATTCCTTGGGCTGGTTGGTCTGAGGACCAGAGGTTGTAGGTGGATCTCTTCATAGAGTGAGGGCAAGGACAGGGGACCGGTCTCCCGGAGGAGTCCCCCGTCCCAGGTCTTTGGCACCAAATGTCACGCACATCCGTATGAAGAGACCACCAAACAGGTTTTGTGTGAGCAATAAAGCTTTTTAATCACCTGGGTGCAGGCGGACTGACTCCGAAAAAAGAGTCAGCAAAGGGAGATGGGGTGGGGCAGTTTTATAGGGTTCAGGTAGGTAGTGGAAAATTACAGTTAAAGATGGTTGTTCTCTTGTGGGCAGTGTCGGGGGGGTGGTCACAAGGTGCTCGGTGGGGAGCCCCGGAGACTTGTTGTCCAGGAGAAGGAATGTCACAAGGTAGTGTCATCAGTTATGGCAGGAACTGGCCATTTTCAACTTTTGTGGTTCTTCAGTTGCCTCAGGCCATCTGGATGTATACGTGCAGGCTTGGACTCAGAGGCCTGACACCTCCAACAACTTATTGTAAAAGAAACAAGACATCTTATCCTGGGTCGCGACACCCAGCAGCATCCGTTCATACTGCCAAGGGCAGGTAGCACCAGTTGCACAGGGATCCCACTGCGCTTGGCAAAATCCAGAGTCCTGGGATCCAGAGCAGCTCAGGGAACCCTGGATTCTGGAAAGGATGCAGCAGTGGAGGCAGCGGCGGCAACTCCAGCTCCTAGCCTGTGGTCACTCCGCACGGTGGCCCCAGCCAGCTCGAAGCAAGCTCATGAGCGGCTCCTGTCCTCGTGGTTCCTCACAATCATCTTTCTGTATAGCTTCTGTTGCTCCTCCTTGAACATGTCCTTCACCTTCTCCCTCTTCAGGCCCCCATCCCACAGCAGGTCAACAAGTTCTCCCTGCCTGGCGATGGCGGATTTTACCCTATTCACAAACTGGACGGCATCTTCATCTGCCCCTCTGGTCATGGGAGGCAGGTACCACATGCTGCAGACAATGGCCCAGCTGGTCATCATTCATGGCAGGTACGTCAACATCCCTTATTTGCTGCTGTTCCAGAAGCATCATCATTGCCGAATTGATGGTCATACTTGATAGCATCAGGGTAAACTGTGGCTCCAATTTCAAAACTTCCCTTTTTGAACATCATCACCGATGTACTATTGATGCAGGTTCCTTCTGGGAAGATAGGGATAGGCAGCTTGCTTATATCTTGCACTTGTTCAGTCAGTCTCTTAGCCAGCAGGTGGCGATCCTTCACTTCCAACAGCTCAAACCAGATGTGTGGGCAAGTCTTCACCATGGCTCTCTGAATCAAACCTATGAGTCCCCCATGCATTTGACCCACCGTGGCATAATAGCCATCGCTGGCCAAGATGATCACATCGATTGGCGAGGTATGAAGCAAGTATCCCACCACAGTCATGCCCACCACTAGAAGGCTGATCCCTGTCAAGGCCAGCGCTATCCTGAGCAGCAGCAGGAAGCAGTACCAAATCAGCTCTGCTAACCTGCATAGGACTGTGAGCTGAAGGGTGATGTACCTGAAGTTATAATTGGTTCTGCTCAGCAGGTTCCAGGACTCCAGTTCTTCTGCTGAGAATCTCTTTGTCACTTCATCATCCATAATGGTCTCCATTCCTTTCCGGCAAAAGTAGAAAATGTCAGAGAGCTGGAACTCTGGAGTGTTGTCCAGAGCCTTACTACTGCCACTTCAATGAATCTCTTTGATTTATTCTTCTAGTGAAGTGGGATCCTTTGCAATATTTCTGTTGGTGTAGGGCTTGTAAAGCTGGTGCTGCTTCTCCTTGGCTCTTTGCCAGGAGCTGGTTTTTTGAAAAGATTAACAAAATAGATAGACCACTAGCCAGACCAATAAAAAAGAGAAGAGAGAAGAATCAAATAAATACAATAAAAATGATAAAGAGGAGACCACCACTGATCCCACAGAAATACAAACTACCATCAGAGAATACTATAAACACCTCCACACAAATAAACTAGAAAATCTAGAAGAAATGGATATATTCCTGGACACATATGCCCTCCCAAGACTAGACCAGAAAGAAATTGAATCCTTGAATAGACCAATAACAAGTTCTGAAATTGAAGCAGTAATTAATAGCCTACCAACAAAAACAAGCCCATGACCAGACAGATTCACAGCCGAATTCTACCAGAGGTACAAAGAAGAGCTGGTACCATTCCTTCTGAAACTATTTCAAGCAATAGAAAAAGAGGGAATCCTCCATAACTCATTTTATGAGGCCAGCATCATCCTGATACCAAAACCTGGCAAAGACACAACAAAAAAAGAAAATTTTAGGCCAATATCCCTGATGAACATAGGTGCAAAAATCTTCAATAAAATACTGGCAAAGAGAATCCAGCAGCACATCAAAAACTTATCCACAACAATCAAGTTGGCTTCATCCCTGGGATGCAAGGCTGGTTCAACATATGCAAATCAATAAATGTAATCCATTACATAAAAAGAATCAACGACAAAAACCACGTGATTATCTCAAGAGATGCAGAAAAGGCCTTCGATAAAATTCAACACCCCTCTTGCTAAAAACTCTCAATAAACTAGGTATTGATGGAATGTATCTCAAAATAAGAGCTATTTATGGCAAACCTACAGCCAATATCATACTGAGTGGGCAACAGCTGGAAGCATTCCCTTTTAAAACCAGAACAAGACAAGGATGTCCTCTCTTACCACTCATATTTAACATACTATTGGAAGTTCTGACCAGGATAATCAGCAAAAGAAAGAAATAAAGGGTATTCAAATAGGAAGAGAGGAAGTCAAATTGTCTCTGTTTGCAGATGACATGATTGTATATTTAAAAAACCGCATCATCTCAGCTCAAAAGCCCTTAAGCTGATAAACAACTTCAGCAAAGTCTCAGGATACAAAATCAATGTGCAAAAATCACAAGCATTCCTAAACACCAATAACAGACATACAGAGAGCCAAATCATGAGTGAACTCTCATTTACAATTGCTACAAAGAGAGTAAAATACCTAGGAATACAACTTACAAGGTATGCAAAGGACCTCTTCAAGGAGAACTGCAAACCACTGCTCAAGGAAATAAGAGAGAACACAAACAAATGGAAAAACCCTCCATGCTCATGGCTAGGAAGAATCAATATTGTGAAAATGGCCATACTGCCCAAAGTAATTGATAGATTCAATCCTATCCCCATCAAGCTAACATTGACTTTCTTCACAGAATTAGAAAACAACTACTTTGAATTTCATATAGAACAAAAAAGAGCCTGCATTGCCAAGACAATCATAAGCAGAAAGAACAAAGCTGGAAGCATCACGCTACCTGACTTCAAACTATACTACAAGGCTACAGTAACCAAACAGCATGGTACTGGTACCAAAACAGATATAGAGACCAATGGAACAGAACAGAGGCCTTAGAAATAATGCCACACATCTACAATCATCTGATCTTTGACAAACCTGATAAAAACAGACAATGGAGAAGGATTCCCTATTTAATAAATGGTGTTGGGAAAACTGGCTAGCCATATGCAGAAAACTGAAACTGGACCCCTTCCTTCCACCTTCCACAAAAATTAACTCAACATAGATTAAAGACTTATATGTAAGACCTAAAACCATAAAAACCCTGTAAGAAAACCTAGGCAATATCATTCAAGACATAGGCATGGGCAAAGACTTCATGACTAAAACACCAAAAGCAATGGCAACAAAAGTCAAAATTGACAAATGAGATTTAATTAAACAAAAGAGCTTCTGCACAGCAAAAGAAACTATCATCTGAGTGAACAGGCAACCTACAGAATGGGAGAAAATTTTTGCAAACTATCCATCTGACAAAGGGCTAATATCCAGGATCTACAAAGAACTTAACCAAATTTACAATAAAAAAAAACTCATCAAAAAGTGGTTGAAAGATATGAAGAGACACTTCTGAAAAGAAGACATTTATGTGGCCAACAAACATATTAAAAAAAGCCTTGATTCTCTTCTAGGGTTTTCATAGTTTTGGGTTTTACATTTAAATCTTTAATCCATCTTGAGTTGTACATGGTGTAAGGAAAGGGTCCAGTTTCAATTTTGTGCATCTACCTAGCCAGCTTTCCCAGCACCGTTTATTAAATAGAGAATCCTTTCCGCATTGCTTGGTTTTATCAGATTTGTCAAAGATTAGATGATTGTAGGTGTGTGGTCTTATTTCTGGGTTCTCTATTCTTTTCCATTGGTCTGTGTGTCTGTTTTCATGCCAGGACCATGCTGTTTTGGTTATTATTGCCTTGTAGTATAGTTTGAAGTCTGGTAGCTTGATGCCTCCAGCTTTGTTCTTTTCGCTTAGGATTGTCTTGGCTATTTGGGCTCATTTTTGGTTCTATATGAATTAAAATTTTTTTTTCTAATTCTGTGAAGAATGCTAATGGTAATTTAATGGGAATAGCATCAAATCTATAAATTGCTTTGGGCAGTATGGCCATTTTCATGATGTTTATTCTTCCATGATGTTGAACTTCCTGAGCATGGAATGTTTTTCTGTTAGTTTGTGTCCTCTGAGATTTCTATGAGCAGTGGTTTGTAGTTCTCTTTGAAGAGGTCCTTCACTTGCCCTGTTAGCTGTATTCCTAGGTATTTTATTCTTTTTGTGGCAATTGTAAATGGAACTTCATTCACAATCTGGCTTTCTGCTTGCCTGTTGTTGGTGTACATGAATGCTATAGATTTTGTATCCTGAGACTTTGCTGAAGTTGCTTATCAGCTTAAGAAAGTTTTGGGCTGAAAGGATGGGGTTTTCTAGATGTAGGATCATGTCATCTGCAAATAAAGACAGTTTGACTTCCTCTCTTCTTATTTAAATATTATTTATTTCTTTTTCTTGCCTGATTGCCCTGGCAAGAACTTCCAATACTGTGTTGAATAGGAGTGGTAAAAGAGGGCATCCTTGTCTCGTGCCAGTTTTCAAGGGCCATGCTTCCAGCTTTTGCCTTTTCAGTATAATATTGGCTGTGGATTTGTCATATATGGCTCTTATTAGTTTGCAGTATGTTCCTTCAATACCTAGCTTATTTAGAGTTTTTAACATGAATTTTATTGAAGGCCTTTTCTGCATCTATTGAGATAGTCATGTGGTTTTTATCTTTAGTCCTGTTTAAGTTATGAATCATTTATTGATTTGCATATGTTGAACCAGCCTCGGGGATGAAGCCCACTTGATCATAGTGGTTAAGCTTTTTGATGTCTGGTGGATTCGGTTTGCCAGTATTTTACTGGGAATGTTTGCATCGATGTTCATCAGGGTCTTTGCCTGAAGTTTCCTTTTTTTGTTGTATCTTTGCCAGGGTTTGTTCAGGATGATGCTGGTTTCATTGAATGAGTTAGGGAGGCGTCCCTCCTTTTTAATTTTTTTGGAATAGTTTTTGTAGAAATGGTATCAGCAATTTGTACCTCTGGTAGAATTTAGCTGCGAATCTGTCTGGTCCTGGAGTTTTTTTGTTTGGTAGGCTATTTATTACTGAATGGCTGCTTTCAATAGCAGAGTCGAGTAGTTGCAACAGAGATGCAAAGACAGTATGGCTCACGAAGCCTAAAGTATTTATTTTCTGGCCTCTGATCACATTCCATTTTCATGTATAGTGATCAAGTACATAGAATAGGTGCCAAATACTTGCTTGGAATTTTATAAGGTTTTCCTCTGGTCCACAATGGAAATGAAATATAATAAAGCAAAATAAAATTAATTTTAAAAACAAAATGTTTGATCTGTATAATATTGAATAAGACAAAATTTTTGGATGGTTTTATTTTTATTTCTATCTGGACACTTGTGCACCAATAGCTCTGGGATGCCATGTGACTTGATGTGAAATTTGAAGATCAAATAACAATGTTCCTTATTGTTAATAATGAACATAGTCTCTCCTCTTATGCATGAGAGCCATTACTTTACAATATTTTTGATTCCTGTTGTATTCTCAATTGCTTTAGCCTTAAATGCATGGATGATCTCATAGGTAAACTAACAAAACCGAGAGATCCTTTTGCATGTTGGATTATAAATTAGATGCAGAACATATCAATTGTGCCTCTTGTCCAAATTAAAATAAGCATGAAGAATACAGAGGAAACAATTAAAAAAATTGAATGCTGAGAAAATAGTTGATATTTATACCCCCAATCAATGACATCATTCAACTAAAATTATAAATCCACAGTCACACAACAAATGTCTGCTATGAGTTATCTCCTTTGGCAGAAGCATTATAGAGCTATTTAAGAACTTCACTCAGATGTATAATTTGTATATCTTTGAAAAAGTGTGGTATTTATTTTCATTGTATTCTCACAGCCTACCCATGTGATTATGCATTATGATTATTCTCCTTTTTGGAGCCTTCTCAAAATTTACAAAATTAATGTGGTGTATCCTTCATCACCATTTTCTAAAAATGGAGTATTTTCCATCAATGGACCTAGCCAAACAAATAGCCTTATATTCTTTGACATTTTTTAAATCATGGCAGAACTGAGTGCTTTATTTTTTTCTTTTGATTTAAACAAACAAAACAGAAAAAAAGAAAAAAAACGAAAAAAACCACCTGTCAACAAAAGTAATTAGGATGTCAAAAATAAAAGCTTTATTCATAATCATTACAGAAATGCTGAGGGGTGTTTAATTTAGAAGTCAGATATTTTGAAATGAAAAATCTTAGCATTTTGTGTAAATTCATACTTGCCTTGTGATTTTCCATTTATCTCTTTCCCTCTTGTGTTTGAGTCACAGAAGAACTACATGAGCTATCAGGCATTTCTTTCTGAGGCTTTTTTTTTTAAAATTGATTTGCTCTTCTTTTGGGTAAATAGGTCTAGAAATGAAAGGATCTAAGAAAAGAAATATTAGATTCAAGAAAAATACTGTTAAAAACTGAGTTAATATTTGAAATGTATTGCAAGTACAATTTGGAATTGGTCTTAATCCTCCAGTTGTTGCCTCCTGTTCAGCTCTGCCTGGGCAGGCTGGCCTTCGTTTGTTTAGAGACTGGCATGATGGATGAGCTGGTGCTAGGCCAATGTGTTTAAGTAAAACCTGGGAGTTCCTGGGTTAGCGGAACACAATTCATGTAAAGCCTTGGGAACATCCAGCAGCTGTATTGCTATTTGCCTTATCAAGGAGACTGATTGACCCAAATCACATCCAATTTTTATTTTTGAAAGAGGAAAAGAAATAATTTGAGGGCATTCTCCCAAACTTTGAACTTGATTCTCATTCAAGCAGAAAACTTTGAATTTCTTTCTAGAAAATAGCAACAGAAACACATGAAGAATTTATGGTGAGGAATACTCTAGGCTCCAAACTCATTACAGATTTTCCCATCTGGCCTGAAATGACAAATAGAATTACCTACATTTCACAGGCAAGAAAATAGAAGTAAGGAGAGAATAAATGATTTGGGAAAATTGGAAAGGAAGGAAATCAAGC